>NW_026623111.1:60347845-60669095 GCF_023065955.2 Ursus arctos
GCAAGTTGATGCAGTGGGCAGTCATTGTAATATGGGAACATCCCCTGATATTGGGGGACATCTGATACTTTAAAAATATTCTCTCAGCACTAATAGACTCAGGTTGTAATGGTGCACGTGGTGTTTGTGCTGATGCTGCATTAGGTTTCTTATGTGTTTTATGTTTTAGATGTATCATGATTCTTTGAGGCAATTCTTCTAATTTTTGTGATTTTCTGTTTTCTTATGTAGTCGATAAAGGTTATACCAGTTCAAAAAAGTTAGTGATGACTATGTGCATGTGTTATCTTGCCAAGCTTTTTATGGATCTCCAACTTATTTAGAATATATCACACTGACCTTTGCCCACACTAAGTGCTTGATAAGTGGCTTCTTTTTTTTTTTAATAAGTGGCTTCTTGATGAGAAAATATAGAATGATACACAAGGTAGAGTTCATCACTCCAGCTCCCATCCAAGGTGTACCATACATGTCTTCTCTTTGTCCTCTGCGTTTTCCCTGAAGTGCTCCCTCAGACGCACGGCAGTGTCTGAATGTTCCTTTCCCTCAGCTACTCTTTCAAGAAGGCTGGATTTACCAGGGAGGGCAAAAATAGGTTTTACATAGCATCTTTGCTTTTTGTCCCTGTAAGACGATTTGGCAAATATAAACCTAATCTGAAACCTCAAATTGTCTTTTCCTTGAGTAGGCGTGGCCAAAATGCTCAGTGTGACACTTTTATTACTGTCCACTACAGTTTTTCATTTTGTCCGAGTATTGGATTTTTTGGCTAAGACTTACACCATATTAGCTTTCTTCTGGGAGTAATTTTAGCTTCTCTTAAAATATTGTGACTGCTGTCTTACTTTTTTCATTTACCGGTGATCATTTTCTCTTGTCCAGGATGGTGGATAGGAGTGTTTCCTGAATATCCCATCTGTGGCACATGCTGAATTCCTCTGGTGACTGAGGCAGATCTTGATAAAGAGGCCAGGCCAGTGCTAAAAGATTCTTGGAGATGTTTTCCCCCTGGGGTCAGTGAGTCTGGTTAATTCTGGACTTCGTTAGAACTTGTGAGGGTGCTTTGTGTGTAAGATGTCTGGCAAGAGAGAATAAAAGAAGGAACCAGGCAGTGTCAATTTACTACTGTTGGCAGCTCTTCACTGGGAAATTTAGATGTAAATTATGATCCAGGTTGGGACTGCTGCATGCACTACAAGAGGGGTTTTGAAAGTCCAACAGGCCTAGCATGGGAGTTGTGAACTGCAGGCTGCCCTTTTATTCCTTGAGTACAATTGACTTGAGCCATTCAGGAATGAATTAAGTAATTTTTTTTCAATCATCATGGATTCATCTTCTTTGCCCAAACAATGTTACTGAGGTTAGGAAATGAATGGGGAGCTGGGAATTTCAATTTCCCTCCCTGGGTCTGTTTTTCACTAGCGACGTTATCTTTGGCAAATTGTTTTACCTCTGCTCTTTCTCCCCACAACAAAGCTAATTATGGCTCATGGCATTCATAGACTGGTGCAGGGGATGACATTGTCAGTATACCATATTGGAGTTTGAATCTCTCCTCTGCCACTTATGTGATGTCATCTTGGTCGGGTTGCTTCGTCTCTCAAATGGAGACAGTAATGTTTGCCTCATAGGATTGTTAAAAGAATTAAAAAGGCAATGCGTGGACATCACTGAGTACAATGTCTGGCATATAGTGGGTACCCACTTAATTCTGGTTATTACATTTCATCATCATTATTATTAGCTGTTACCAAGTTCTCAACTTGGATGAGATGCTGGCAAAATATCAGCAGAGGTTCAAGCAATGTTCTTTTATGAAAAGATCATGCCTATTGCTATGTAGAGGCACTATTTTTCAATGCAATAGTCATTAGTGTATTAATATTAAAAAGTTTTTCTTCAGAGACTTATTTTCACAAATGAAAGAGAGGAGCTTCAGACACCATCTGAGTTGAGAGTCAGCATGGCATCGTGGAAACAGCACGAGATCTCTGGCACTACCATTCACTAACTGTGACCTTGGAAAAGTTAATTAACTTCTCTAAGCTTCAGTTTACTTGTTCATAAAATGCTAATGAAATGATAATGTTAATGTAAACAAGACTCATTTTGAGGATTAGAGCTAATATATAGAGCTCAAAGTCTTGCATGTACTATGCAATTGATTAATAGAATACAACAAAATGTTGCCACGTGCTTTCTTAAGGCATTTTGTAATGCCATCTTGAGCTACCAAGGTCCCGCAATTGTGTTGTCAATTATTCTGTTTTTAAAGCATCCTGTTCTTTTCCTTCTTAGTACTTAGTCACATTGTGTATTTCTCCATTTCTTTGTGTGTTTACTTACTGTCCTTCTCTTCCCCCTTGGCTGAGGGCTGGGTCTGTGTCCGTTCGCCTTTAGCTAGCTAGCCCAGTGCCTGGCATATAGTTACTGCTCAATAAATCTTTGTTAAATGGCTAGGTGGAAGGATAGCCAACAAGCAACAGTGATGTTTCTCCTCTGTAAGCACATATCATTTATTTGTCACTTCATTTCATGTTGCCTTGTAACATCGCCTGTTGTCTTGTTAATTAGGTCTTGTAAAATTGCTAATTATTTCTTATACTCTCTGATAGGCTGTAAACCGCTTAAGTGCCAGAGCCATAGATTTGATCTGCATTCCCCACAGATAGTACACTCCTTTGCACGGTAATTATTTGTTGAATAAACGAACCAGAAAAGGAAAGAAAAACCTCACTCTGGGGATTTCACTAAAGATTAAACCTTTGGGAAATGTTATAAGGTCGGCTTGCGTTGAGCCTTCTTTCTCTCTTGTTCCTGTCTTTTGTAATAGAGATGACTGATGTTCAGAGAGATAAGAACAGTCGTAGTGATCAACTCTGACACCGTCCTAACCGTTTTTATGTTCACACCTCGGTGACTTTTCACCCCACTGTGGCCCTCCCCCGTGGCCACACTGCATCATCAGTTGAAATCACTCTGCTTTTGAATTTTTATCCCAGGTCGCTCCCTCCCTCCCCCATGTTGAACTACCAATTTGTCCTCCTTTTGGCTTCCAGTACCCCAGTCCACTCTCCTCTCAGTTCTTTTCATTTTTAACATCTGCCTTGACTTTCCTGTCTACCAGCCTCAGTCACATTCAAGTTCAAAGTGAACCAGTTGCCACTTTAATCATCGAGAGACTTCCTGTGGGCCTTTATTTGCCTACCATCAGCTTGAACCTGCGTGGCCCTCTTTCTGCTCTCATGTGGCATCTTGAAAACCATGAAATTGAACCTCAGCTGGACACTCACTGTTGATAAACTGTATTTTATTAATAAAAAAGACATCCCTACACTAGAGCAATTTCACATCTCTGCTTTTTATATGCTCTCCCTCCTCACCCCTCCCAGGGAAATTAAGTTATTTGCCCAAGGCCACAGAGCTGGCAATTGCCAAAACTGGTGTTTGAACCCAGCCACTCTGGCTCCACTTAAGCACTATTCTCTACTGCCTCTTTAGGGTTTGTTGTTGTTGTTTTGTTTTGTTGTTGTTCTTGTTGGTTTTTTTAAGAAAAGGGGTGTGGGGGGACAGAGAGAGAGGGAGAGAAAGAATCTTAAGGAGGCTCCATGTCCAGCACAGAGCCCGATGCGGGGCTTGATCTCACAACTCTGAGATCATGACCTGAGCTGAAATCAAAAGAGACAGACACTTAACCGACTGAGCCACCTAGGTGCCCCTCTTTATGTGTTTTGTATATGCCTGTACAACCCATGCAAAATATATATGATGTTTTAGTATTTTTCTTTTATGTACATGTAATATACTATGCTTAGAATTCTGCATCTTTCTCTTTTTCAATCAACAAAATATTTTGGAGTTGAAGTTATTCTTGCCCCCCCCCCACCTTTTGCCACATTTAGTGCTTTTCCAGATTCCACAGGGACTCCCCTTGTAGTTTCTCTTACCACCATGTACATGTCTAGGGCCACCACCCTGCTCAACATGGCTAGGCCTTTTTGCCTAGAATATTGATGTCACCTTCTGGCTAGAAAAAGAACAGCTGTGAAACTACTACCTCCCGTCTGCCACCGGCTGCTCTCCCCAGCACATCACCATGACCTTTGAAGTTTCCCCAAGTCTAACTTCCATCCTGCTCCTTCTCGCCTCCATATTCTTTTGACTGTTTCCTACCAAATGAAACATAGGATCCTCAACCTGGCCCTTACACACCTCTATAACGTGGCCCACTCCATCTTTCTAGTTGTGTCTGTACGTAACCCTGCAAATTATCTGTGCTTTCCCATGACCATTCCTTCTCTCATTATTTCCCGAGTCAAGAGTAGGCTTCTTCCTTCTTTTGGTTAAAACCCTACTCACCCTTCAAGGCACATCGTAAATGCTGCCTCCTCTAGTGCTGAAGATGGGCCTTGGCTTAATTCTCATCTAGGTGCTGTAGTGTTCCCTCTCCCCTCCCCTGTCTTCCCTCTACCTCATCCTCCCACTGCATTTCACACCTCGCTGTCCTCCCCTGTTGGACTGCCATCTGCTTGCTTGCATGAGGCCCACTCGGACTGCACATTCCTTGCCCTTCTATTTACAGTTTTTATCTCCTGTCTAAGTGCATTGATAGCAAGAGTCCTACTTGTCGTTGTTTGTTTTAATTGAATAGAATCATTCAAGAAAAGTTGTTATGTTTAACATCACCACTTTTAAAATGTCTGTTTCTGTTGAGTAGTCTGAAGAACATTAGTCTGTTAAGATTCTTTTGTGAAATTCTTGACTGAAAAGCTCTTTGGTATTATAACTTTGCATGGTGACAGATGGTAACTAAGCTTATTGTGGGGATCATTTCATAATATATAAAAATATTGAATCATTATGATGTAAGCCTAAAACTAATAAGATATTGTATGATAATTATACTTCAATTAAAAAAATAAAGAAAAACCCTCTGGGGCCCCTTTGTGTTTTAAAATTGTACTTTTCCTCAAGTAATCATTTGGGATTCAGTTTAGAAGTGTCCATATGACAAAACTGCCTTTGTGATCTCTGTGTTGGTGGCACCGTTTTTATCCGTGACACCCAACAAAGAGAAATGCATTGTGAAATGTTATTTTAGAAGATGGCTACAAGTCTCGGTCCACAGTTTAGGGGTACCAGACACCGACTTTATGTTCTAGAACTCTAACCAGCTTCTGATGAGTCTCTGTGCTATCAGGTGGATAGAACAACATTACCCTAAGTCCTTCTGATGTGTCCCTTTGTTGTCCTGGGGTTTTGTCACAATCTGAGGTCTGACACACAGCTAGTTCTCTCTAAGTCTTCAAGGAGATGGTCCACTCTGTTTTAAGTCCAAACCAGTTGCCGGGAGATAACTCCACCCCCTTCTTGTTGTTCCCCCCTCCCCCAAGCTGGTTGGGTTTAGGAGTCTTCTGCTCTTTCTGCTCTAACCTTGAAGCATGGGCATCTGTCCTGGGACTGTGTGTGGTCCCCTCTGTCTAGGGCACCATGAACTTAAAGCCATTTCTCTCTAGAGGAGTCCTGTCACACCTCACAGACGGACTGCAGGGAAGTGAGGTCCAGACTCTCTTTATTCCTGGGACTCCTTCCTCTCTTTTAGTCTCCTTGCTTTGACATCTGCCATCCTTTATAATCACTGGAGAGCTCCCACATTTCCATCCAGAGGAGCTATCGTGTCTTTTGAACACAGGTAGCATCTTAGAATTGAAACTGAAAAGTGATATAGGTCTTGCAATTATACTTTTCGTAGGCTATTTTTACTGTAGTTGCATACTTCATTACTACTCATTCTTACTCAACCCACATCTTTATATAAAGTGCAGAAAGTTGGGACTGTGTTTACTCACTAGTGATGAGAACCAACAAATCCTAGTGGGGGCTACTGTTAGAGTCTTTAAAAACCATTTTCAAGGAAAAAGTGCTCCTTACTTAAAACATGGCTTTGGAGAGCCTTAGTGGATAAAAATGACAGGCTGGTTGAAGTAATAAAAATATTTTTATTTTCATTACCCTGTTATTGTCAATGTGCTTAATAATTCTTACTACTGATTATCATTGGTTACTATGTACACTCAGCTTCATTGTACAGATGGTATAACTGGGTGCTACGTGACTAACTCTTGATTACCATGTCCCTCAGCGTCTGCTGTGTCTCGCATGTTCCAGTGGAACGTACAACTGCATCTGTGAGATCAGAATAGCAGCTTCTTTTATTTTTAGGACCAATCTCTGATGCTTAGCTTCTCTGAATGAGCTTCGTGTGTCCCAGGAGCTCTCTGTAAATTGAATTCTGCTGCGTTCTCTGCTTCCACTTGGAAATGTGTTGGCTCATGTTCTCAACTACAAGAAATCATGGTCCACTTAGGTCGCATAAAATACCTTATTGTTAATTTAGGACCTGGCAAACATACTTATCTCAAAGCATGTTTCCCATATTTGGTATGATTGTGAGACCTGCTTACACAGATTTGACTACCATTTGAATATACAAGAGGAATATGTGTCTGAAGAGAAGATAATGAGAAGACAGTTGATGGATAGTAATGCTCCCTGCCAATGAGGGCAGTCAGCATAGGCCCCATGCCCACCTCACCCTCCCACCCCCACAAGGGCCTTTGTTTTCATGTAACAGGAGTGGTTATCTGTCTTGAATGTAACTAATACAGAAGGAAGGGAAAAGATAGAAGGGGTGTATTCACTCAGCTGTCTCAAAAATGCTGAGCATACCAGTTGTCTCACAATTAAGATAAGCCAAGTATTTGGCTGCCTAGTACTGGTCGTCTTCAGACATTAAAGTAGCCTGGAATATAATTTGTCTTGGGGATAAGATGACAGGATTATAAATCTTTAACCAGGCTCTCTTAAATCTGGTAAGCTGGAAAGCTGAATTAGGTCAGAAGTCTCAGGCAAGAGAAGACAGTCTTGAGCCGTGTGCTTGAAGTGGGAATACCTGTGTAGGAATTGTTGTCGGAATGGATGTTTTCATTCAGAGAACAAAAACATTAACCCTAAATGTAAATCACTGAATTTTCTCCTAGCTGCATACGAATAATGCATTACATTTATGCATAGGCTGCAGTATTATTGAAGCAGAAAGGCATTACTGTATTCAGTAATGTGCTCTGAAGATTTTCATTATTGGATCTCAGCGGGCTTGGTTCTATGCAGAAAGATGAAGTAGGCTGAAATCAGCCTTTGCTACTTCCTGCAAATGCAGGCAGCTTCTCTTCACTGGTCCCAGCCTGACGCTTCAGCAGGCTCCTGGTCTCTTATCCTGTTGCCTCGGGACTATTTTTGTGGGGAAAGGCAGGATCTCCCATTGGACAGTGTTAGTATTAATACCTCTGGCTCCCATTAATTAAACTCCTACTGTGTGCCTGCCGCTGGGTGAGGTGCTCTATATACATTGTGTCTCTAGTGTTTGTACCCTTGGTGGTGAGCACTTCCCTGTACATTGTCAGCCCTTGGATTCTTGCTTTTCCCTGTTTTGCCTTCCTTGGTATTATACCATTTTGTCCTCTCTCTTCTGACATCCCTCACATGGACAAATTCAGGTACATTTCCACAAATTCAAGCTCTTAGAACCCTCAAGGGGAAAACTAAGCCTATATGTCTATGATAATACTTAACCTTCATTAAACACTAACTGTATGCCAGGTCCTCTGCTAAACATTCTATCTCATTCAATCTTCACAACCTCTCCAGGTAGGAATCATCATCTCTGTTTTACAAAAGAAAAACTGAGGCTGGAGTGACTAAGTAGTGTCTCCAAGGTTATTGGCTGCCTAGTAAGTGCTAGAACTAGGATTTGAGCTTGAGGCTGTTTGCACTCTTACCTGCTCAGCTATTGCAACAGAGAGCTAATAAGAGAGAGAGAGAGAGAGAGAAATTTGCTCTCCACTGCATCCTCTCCCCAAACACACACCCTTTTCTTTCTTTGGTTTCTTTTAGCATTTTAATATTGTACTATTGGCTTTCTAGAGGCCACACCAATCTTCGATGCCCATCACAAAGGAATTTTAGGCCAAATAGGGACCAAGAAGAAATGGTGGATTGGAAACTGGATATATCAAACTAAGATGGCGGGTCCCCAGCATAAACCTTAAGTGGTCCAAACTCAAAGCTTAAAAAGGTGGAGCCATTTCTGATATCAACCAGAAAAGAATGCCATCTTACTTTTGAAGCCACATGGCTTCTTGTTTAAATCTCATCAGATGGAATGAAGATTATTTTCCTCTGAAGTAAAAAAAAAAACTGCCTTTGTCTCTCAGTTCATAGTTTAAAAGAAAACCATACTTTCTCATGGATTGACTATAATCTCCAGTGCTACTGCTGGGTGCTGTTGCTGTCCCTTCATGGCTAGACCGAAGAGAATCAAGCAGACCCTTTGATAGTGTAGGGGTGGCAACACCTCCCCCTTGTGCTCACCACAAACGAGGGACATACTTGCTCTTCCATGGGACCCTTCTGTGTGTTGGTCTTGACTGGTGTGTGGCTGTGTCAGTCAGGGTTTCAGCAGGAAACAGACTATGCACTTAAATTAGGTAATTTGGGGAGAGATTAAGGGACTTATTTTCAAAAGTGAAAGCAGAGCATTTCGTAAGGAAACCACAAGGATGGTGCAGTCCCCCAGGGCTAGTTATAGCAGAGAACTAACATTACTCCTTTGTATGAAAGGGCCAGGGGAGGGAGCTGCGACTGGAACCTGAGACAGAGCTGGCCTGTGGAGAGTGTTGTCCTTGGAGAGCTGTGGTCTTCAGATGAGAAATGTGGCCAGACGCTGGTGCACAGTGGGGAGGAAGGCAGGGAAATAAATAACTTCACTCTCTATCCTTCCACTAATCTTCTGCTGAGCCTTACTTTTGGCCAAATTCTAAAGGAAGCCAGGGGACCCAGGAGCCTGCTGATGTGATTCATCCAGGCCACCTGTGTCGGCTGACAACAGGGTTAAATGGAACTCCTGTGCTCAGGCTCTTAATCCTGGGACAGAATTATACCCCTGAGAGATGCTAAGTTACTGTCTCTTGGTGGGTGTTATTTTGCAAGTCAATAAGATTAAGACCTCAGCCACTCAGGATTGTATGTCAAACACTGCACTGGCCATCAGGGAGATTTTTATGTTGACTCCAACTGAGTTAAGGGTAACAACTGTAGTTTGGTTGTACCCTAGTTCAGAAACAAGTAATTTTGGCTTTTGAAGGTATCTTCCTATTATAATATTTGAGATACCATTACTTTATGTATCAACATTTATGAAAATTGGTAATTTAAGAAAAAGGACTGAACACTAGGAAGCCTAGAACATCATAAAATCTTGGTCTTGGAGGAGAATATCCATTTTTTTCTTCTAGTTAGATTAGGAGTCCTCTCTAAAGGGCCTTCTATAACCATTAGTGGGAGGATCTGAAACTCAGCCCATTCCCTTTGCCATAGGACATAATTATTAGTAAGAGCTTCCTTACACTGGGCAGAAATCAACTCACTGTTCCTTTCACTAGTTGTTTTAATTTTTCCCTCCAGACCTACATAGCTTAAATCTCATCATCCTTGAAATACGTGAAGATAGCCGTCATTTCTCTCTGACACCTCATTTCTAGGCTGTGCATTCCCAGTTTCTGCAGCCTGTCCTCATATGATACAATTTAATTCAAGAGTCATTTATTGAACTCCCGGCTATATGCAAGGCACTTGGTCCAGGTTCCAGAAGGGTACACCTACTAAGCTTACAGTGTAGTGGGGATGGGGAATATAAACACTTACCAAACGCAAGACAGAATGAAATGTGTTGAATAGAAATTTAACTTACATACTTTTAAGCCTTCGTCCAAGTTTTGGGTAAATACGATAGGAAAAAGGGAAAGGCCCTTCAGCAGGTCAGTAAAGAGCCCTCTCCAGATTGAGACCATTCAGTTAACTCACGTTGGTGGGTATTGTCATTCAACAGGTTCTTACCTCTGGTCATCTTATCCACCCCATCAAATCACAGAGGACCTTTATCATGCTTTGCTGAAACCAGAATTCATTATGCCCATTCTAACAATTGTCATTCAGGGTGTTACACATCTCCATAGTGGGAATAGGTTAGAACCTCAAAGGACAGGGGAGACAAAGAGTGATATGACACTTTTTTATACTCATCAAAAGAGGAGACATAGTTTAAAATAAAAGATAAGGGAAAAAGTTAATGTGTCTATATGTCAAAAATTATTGAAGCTAAGTGGTGGTACATGGGTATTTATATTATTCTACATACTTTTCAGTGTATTTGAAATATTTTAAAATTTATAAAAGGAAGAAATAAACACTGTCAGTAGCTCATAGTAAAACCTTTAAAGTTGACTATGGCCATGGCAGATCATGAGCCACCAGAGACAAGTGCCACCAAGTGATTGGGGATACTGGTTTATGCTTAACATTCACTTGCTGTACCTGTTTAGTTTCATTGTTAAAATTGTTCTTTGAGTTAAAGCAAAAACAAACAGCCATTCGTAGATGAGGTCAACTGGGAACTTCTGGATCTTGCATCACTGCTGGGGACTGTGTGCTTCAGGAGTGGCTCTCTTGGGAATGACTGTACTTGAGATCGTGTTCAAGCACCTCTAACTCCTGGTCTGTTATCACTACAGCTTATGGAATTCAGCATTCTCTCTATCCTTTACACCTTCTTCCTTTGGGGTGCTTTCCTAACTTTTTAACCTTTTTCCCCATGTAGATGGGTATTGGATCGAGCATGCCTTGTTACTTCCTATGTGAAAGTGACCCAATGTCCTTGATCCCCCATTTCTGCATCAGTAAAATGGCAATAATGGTACCTAGGATTCGTATTCATTTCTAGGACCGCCATAACAAATTTTCACAACTGGCTGGCTTAAGACAATAGAAATGTATTCTCTCACATTTCTGGAGGCCAAAAGTCTGAAATCAAGGAATTGGCAGGGCCATGCTCCCTCTGAAAGTTCTAAGAGAGTCTTCCTTGCCTCTTCCAGCTTCCAGGCACCAGGTATTTTGGTTTGTGGCAGCATAACTTTAATTCCCAACTCCATCTTCTCATGGCTGTCTTCTCTGTGTGTCTGTGTGTCCTCACCTCTTCTTACAGGACACCAGTTATTGGATTTTGGGTCCACCCTAATTCAGTATGACCCCATCTTAATGTAGCTAATTACATCTGCTAAGACCCTATTTCAGATGAGGTAGAACTATGAGGTTCCACATCCACATGAATTTGGGGGGAATTATTTGGGGGCTTAAATAAGATACACTGTGTGGAGTACCTACACAGGGCGTGGTACACAGTAGGTGCTCATTAAAAGATAGTTCCCATCCCTTAATAACTGCTGATATACAAATGTCTGAGGGGAGGAGAGCTCGCAGCATTGACTAATATTTCCCTGGGAACTACGCGGGATTTGATTTTCAAGACACTTTCCTGTACCTCACTTTTCCCATCTACCAAATGAGGCCAAGCACTTATCTGCAAAGTGTGTAGAAATATAGAGAATGGTGAAGTGTTCTTTTTTAAATCCACATTCTGGTTTTCCAGATGTGAACATAGCAAAGGAAAACTTCTTGAGAATGTGACTTAGAATCAGGACACAGAACGGAGGTGGGAAAATACAGTTGTTCGCACTGTCTGAAAGTGTATCATCAGTTCAGGCTGCCTTGGGTTATTTGCATTCTTCTCATTCTTTCAGCCTTGGGGGCCTTTTCTTGACATCTGGCTCTCCATAGAAAAAGCACCTGTGGTGGCCCCTTCTTTTTAATATCAAGTGCCAGCAGGTAGTGAGGCGTGTTATGCTGAAACATTGCTCACAGTCTCCTCAGGCTTTGGATGAAAGAAAGTGGAATTTCCCTGAATGAGCGGGAAGTGTTTCATTAAAAATCTTAGTTGCATAAAACTGCCTATAATGTGGAGCTTTGAAAAGCGATTCTTGCCCTGCTCCAGAAACTATATTTCAAATGACATCTCTATAAACTTTGAACGTGTTGTGTGTACAGAAATCCAAAGAAGGTAAATAAAGGAGACATTCCAGATCTTCATTTAATCCAAATAACTTATTTCAAGGAATTTGCTTTCATCCAGAGGTGGAATAAAACCTGATTGTATTAAGAGACACCTTTCGTATGTCTCTAGGCATTGAAGGCAGCCACTTGTGAGATAAATGGATAGAACTGTCATCACTGGCAATCCTGGAAACAGTAGCTACCCCAAGGAGGCACAGGGAGATAGGCAGCTAGTGCCAGGAGGCTGTGCAATTGGCAGGTCCGTCCGTGGATAAATGCAGCTGAAAAGATTTGATTAACAGACACTCTTGCATATATGAAGCTCACTCTTTGACTACTGGTGATACTACTATATTTATATTAACTTATTCAACCAACTAATATTTAAGTGCTTACTATGTGCTAGGCACTTAGGGATATAGAGATAAAAGTCAGTTCCTATTCTTAAGGGGTTCTCAGTCTAGTGGAGGAGATATGTAGGTAAACATTCATTCATTCGATAACTGATTGAGCATAGTGTCTCAGGCACTGAGTGTCTTGATGGGTGTGTTGAAGAAGATAGATATTTCTTAATATTATGAAATCTCCAGTTTAGTAGGGGAGACACACATTTAATAATTACACAAATGACCGTAGAATTGTATTCCTAAGCCATTCCTAAGAATGGCTATAAAATAAAAGGTCAGGGTCCTTTGAGAATGAATGACAAGGCCACCAAGTCATTGTTGTTGTTTTCCAATCATGACACTGCAGTAGTGCCGCATGGAGGGGATATAGGGAGCGCACAGGAGTGGGATTTGACCCAGACTGAGGCAGGTTAAGGAAGAGTTCCTGAGAGAGGCAGCATTGAGTCTGGGAAGATGAGTAAGAGGTAACCTGGCAAATCAGAAGGGTAGACCTCCTCCCTGGTCTCAGTACTTTCCCCTAGGTAGATGATGATACTATCCAGCAAAATGATTCCAAGAGGAGAATAGGTTTAGAGAGAGCAACAACAAATTTGATTTGGGTCACCTTGAATCTGAGATACTTGCAGATGTCTAAATTAAAATGCCCAGAAAGCAGAGAACCATATGGGTCTGACGCTCAGTGTGGAGATGACTTGGGACTCACTAGCAACAATTAAAAGAAGGGAGGAACAGGGACTCAGACTGGGAGAGGTGCACAGAAGAGGAGGAGCTGGAAAAGGAGACTTAGAGCATCTGGAGACTGGAGGGAAACCAGGAGAGAGTGGTGGTGTAGAAGCCATGGAGGGAGGGACAGAGGCTGGTAGTGTCCAGAGTTGTGGAGGAGTCAAGCCAGATATGCCCTTACTTGGTCACTGGGTTTGGCATAGGGAGGCCATCGACCTCTTCAGTAGGTGCCATTTCATGGGCTGATAAGAGCAGTAGATGGAATGTTGTGGTGTGGACACAGGCACAGACCTCACAGTTTCTAAGTTTTATATCTCTCGTTTTTCCCCAGGGGTTATTTTCTCCCCAAGGGAGCAAAACCTTAAATCACAAGAACAAAGCTGTTATCATAGCATAGTAACCATCATAGGGTGAGGGAGAGTGGGAACTGTTGGTCTCTGTGTAGGGATTGTTTTGGCCTCGCCTGAAATTGTCCCACATTCAGATGAGTGGTCCGTCTTCCAGCAAGACCCGTCAGGAATGTCCTCGCCAAGCCCAGAGAACATATTGCATTGTTTCTCTGTTGGTATTTGACTGGTATGCCCATGTGTTGTTTTGGACCCTGTAAAGAGTAACCTTACCTTCAGTAGAACTATCGAATGATCTCTTTAGTCTTTCTGTTAAAAAGTGTGTGTTTTCTACCAATTGGGTCAAAACAGTGCAGGGTTCTGTGAGTAGTCTTTAGTTCTGGGCATGGGCTATGGGAGAGCATTATTACTTAGTATCTTTTTTTTTTTTTTTCTGTTTTCACTTTCCTTGTAGCTTTTTATATTAAAAAGACCATCCAGAGGTCTAGAAAGTGGTCGGTGCATTACATTTTTCAAATGCATTAATTAATTAAAAAGGAAAAAGAGAGGCACTTGGGTGGCTCAGTTGGTTGAGTGTCTGACTCTTGGTTTCAGCTCAGGTCATGATCTCAGGGTCGTGAGATCAAGCCCCGTGTGGGGCTTCGAGCTCAGCAGGAAGTCTGCTTGGGATTCTGTCTTCCTCTCCTTCTGCCCCTTCCCCCCATTTGCGCTTGCTTTCTAAATAAATAAATAAATAAATAAATAAATAAAATCTTTTTTAAAAAGTGAAAACTAACAGAACTTAGAAATTGCAAGAGCAAAGAGGTAGCTTGGGGAAAGCAAACTAGTATTTATATAGTGTGTATCATGATCTGGGACCTCTCTCACTGTCAAACCATGTCCATTGACTAGTGATGGTAACACCAACTGGGAGTTTGTTAGAAACGCAGGTTCTTAGGCCCTACCACAGACCTGCTAACTCAGAATCTGCATCCCAGGTGATTTGTGCTCACTGTAGAATTTGAGAAGAATCGCTCTAGGCACTTTATAAACTATCACATTTAATTCTCATAGCAAACCTGTGAAGTACAGATAGTTAACCCCTGTGTCAGTCAGGGGTGACTGGAGAAACAGAACCAGTCAGAGATATTATTAAGAGATTTATTCCAATGAATTGGCTTACGTGATTGTGAGGGGACTAAACAAGTCTGTAACCATAGGAGAAGCAGTCAGGAAGGGAAGATCATGGGCAGTCTGGAACCCTTGGGCTTAGGCTGAAACTCTTATCCACAGGCGGTCAGGAGGGGGAAATCCTGAGAAGGGAGAGCTGTTGTAGACCTGGGTGGTATTTGGAGTCTAATTGGCCAGGATGAGCCCGGTTCCTTTTAAGGGCTCATAGATTAGGCCAAACCCACCGAGGATGATGTCCCTGGCTTAAAGTCAACTGATTAGGACTTGAAATACATCTGCACAATGTCTTGACAGTAGCACCCAGATTAGTGTTTGGTTATGTAACCTGGAAAAGGTCTGTGTGTGCTACAAATGGCGTTGCCTTCCCTTGCATCCTTGTAGTTTAGCCTCGCTAAATTGACATCTAAAGCTATCACATCTTCATTTTCAGCAAACAGAGGTCAAGCAATGTCTCTTGGATCATATAGCCAGTCAGTGCTGCCCAGGCATTCAATCCCAGGACTGTCTTAGCATGTTGCTTCTCAAAGAATGATCACTTTCCAAATGTGTGGACCAGACCAGTACTTGGAGAATCAACGCTGCACATCAGTCGAGTAACAATTATTTGCAGAGTTCTTGGTGCCTCATGTGTAGGCCTGTGGTAGGTTCTGTGTCAATAAGTGTCATTTAGCAAAGCGTAAGTAAAAGTGAAACACGGTCAGCTGACCAAAGTGGTTTCTAGTATGTAGCTGTTTTATTGGCTGGAGCTTTTGTTAAAGTAAACTTGACTTACCAAGATTATTGCCTTGCAGAATCTGATGGAATATATATGTGCCAGGGTTTATAGGTTGCAGCTTGGTTACTAGCAGATGGTGTTTGCGTCCTCATGTTCCTGTTTTTTGTTTGTTTGTTTTTCCACTTCACAGCTCTTTGTTTTTTAACCTCAGGGTATTAGTTTTGGAGGAGACTTGTATGTGAGTGTTGTAGTTTTTTGTTTTGTTTTGTTTTTTTGGTCCTTTAAGTAAAGTTATTTGCTTTTCTTGATTGTTAGAAAATGTGCTCCAACAAGTTATGACCAGGTGCCTTGCATTGCTGAGTGGTTGTCACATAGTTCTAATTTTAGAATATGCGATATTTTGCTTAACATTTAAAAATATCTACACTTGAAGCAGATCAGGGCATGCAAAATCTTTGAACCATAGGCTGCTAAAGAAGTGGAATTTGCCCACTTCTTGAAAACCATTAACCCTTTTATGATTTCCATGTCTTTATTCTTGTATTCCCTTGTTCTATCCTGATGACCCACATTTCAACAACTCAAGGCTTAATTGGGCATTTTCTAATCAAAATATTTTTGTTGTTCCCTTTGAGGCTGTCCTCTTTGCTGACCCTCTCCTGTAAACCCACTGAGCCTAGTTGCTCCAAAAGGGTCTTAACCCCAAAGTTGACCTTTCTATAGCTGCCTGTAGGAAAGGTGATATGTGTAAGACATGCAGCCCTTCAGTAACTTTGGAAACTTGCGGTTTTCAAAATAAACAGGTCAGGAAATTAGTAACCTATGGTTCAACTTGCAGAAGATTCAAATATATATTTAATTTAAACTTCCCTTAAAAAAACAAAACAGCTTTGATGAATGGCTGATTTTACAGAGTGGTGAGAAACAGCTGTTTGACAGACTGCTTGGGAAATTAAGATCTTGCTCCCCCCCCCCTTCTAGAATCATGAAACCTTGATATAAACCTGGGCCACAGAATACTAAATGGTGATCAGTTATCAGAGGTATCTATTATAAATGCCATCTGTTCAAGGCTTCACATATATTTAATAGCATTTTTGCTGAAGTACTCTATTTATCATAAAACCTGTCACTTGTGAACGATGTGGAAGTCTATATTAATTTGGAGCCAGTGTACTAAGTTTGAATCACATGAGGCTTATTAGCATTTGCCAGGTCAGGACCCACTTGGGCTCTTGCCCTGTCTCTTTATACAGGTGTAGTTTTTAAAGATAAACTTATTTTTTTAATATCCCAAGCTTATCAGCGAGACCACAGTAGCATTATGCAAAGTGACACAAATTACTCTACAAGCAGTGTTGCCATCTATTCTTTGGTGATTTCCCTATAGACCATATCAAAATTATGTTCTGATTAATCACTTTTTCTAGTGACAACTAAATATATAAATAACAAAAGCAGATCTTAGCTTGGTGGCAGTCTCCCAGGGGTGTAGAATTTTTATCTGTGTATCTTGTGCCAACTTGTATTACAATAATATATGTAAGTGAGCTTCACTCCAAATCCTTGAGCCTAAATTCTGGTCAATTTAGTTTAGTTTCTTCCAAAGCACTTAATAAATATTTTTGAATGAATGAGTGCACAAATGAAAATACTGGTGCATTTAAAGAGAAACTGTGGTCAACTCTATAAATAAAAGTTGGAGTAGAGAGCTGGAAGGGCATGTTCCTAGGTCCGGCTTCTCTTCTTGGTGTCGGAGATGAAAACAGAGCTGCAAAACTACTTGTATGTTCTTCACTGTGTTCCTCTACTAGAGAACGATTCCATTAACTGAGTGTGATGATTTGGAAGGGACATATATGGAGGGGCGCCTGGGTGGCTCAGTCGTTAAGTGTCTGCCTTTGGCGGGGGGCATGATCCCAGGGTCCTGGGATTGAGCCCTGCATCGGGCTCCCTTCTCCGCTGGGAGCCTGCTTCTTCCTCTCCCACTCCCCTGCTTGTGTTCCCTCTCTTGCTGGCTGTGTCTCTCTCTGTCAAATAAATAATACAATCTTAACAACAACAAAAAAAGGACATAAATGGAGTGGTGAGAGGGGATGAAACCCCTTGTCTTGTTTTCCTGGTCATCTGGTCAGCAAGGGATGACATCACCCTTACACCTGCCCTTGCCTTGCCATTGGGAAGGATGATGACTCACAGACCTCATTTACAAAGGTGAGAGACGGTTGTAGGCAGAAAACTGAGCTAGCTGACATTTGCTCTTTGGAGAAGGAATTAATCAAATTTTGTCCCCACAGTTTGCAGATGTCCCAGCTTCTGCCTAGGCATTTCTTGGGGGAGAGCTCAAGGGACTAACTTCATGCAATGAAAACGAAAGTTTAAAGGCAGCATCCGCGTTCAATTTTATACCTCTGTTTCTGAATGTTGGATTTAATGGGGAAGTGCTATTGGCTATATAATTAAGTAGGACCTTGAGAACGTGGTACTGAATTTTGGATTTGTGCAACATGTGATTAATGAAAGGTGGAAGTTTTCTGACTGGAGTCTTACCACCTGTCAACAGCTATGCTGCCCTTTGCTTCCCAGGTGAGAGGGGAGTAACTTTTCTCATTTCCTTCTATGGAAACAAATACTCTTTAGTCATAGTAGTGTGCATTTACATAAGCTTGATTTCTTCCTCTATGGAGAACAAGAAGGTATATAAGTCAGAGTTTCACCAGAGAAACAGAGCAAGTAGGATATGTATATATATGTGTGTTTATGTATACACGTATATGTATATGTGCACATGTATATATGTATATACTCATATACATGCATATATGTACATATATATATGTATACACACACACACACATGCATGTACACATTTATTTTTCAGGTAACTGGCTTATATGAGTGTGAGATCTGACTAGACCACTGAACTCTGTAGTCCACCATGGAATTTCTTCAGGAAAACCTCAGTTCTACTTTTAAGGCCTTCAACTGTTTGGCTCAGGTCCATCCAGATTATCAAGTATAATCTCCTTTGCTTAAGGTAACTGATTGTAGATGTTAATCACTTCTACAAAATACCTTCACAGTGACACCTAGGTTTGTGTTTGAATCAATGACTGGCAGTTACATCCTAGGCAAGTTGACACATAAAACTGACTGTCACCGAAGAGTTTTGCACATTGGATTTCTAGCCTACAAATTGATTCTGTATCATGGAATTTTTTGCATTGCTCCAGTGAGGGGTCATTGACATCATGGTCATGAGTTCAGGCCCTGTAGGGACAGTTGGCATTACTCTGCCCCCTGCTTTCATGATATAAATAGCCATAAAAAGGTCAGCAATATGAATGGACAGCCATAAAAGCACCGTTACAGTTGGAAAATGGCTCAAAGCATGTGTGCTACAGATGCGGTTTTATTTCCAGCTATTAACTAACTAGTTCTGTCCAGGTGAAGAGACATCATGGCCTTACTGCTGAATTGTAGGTGAGTCTCACAGAGGGGTCAAGGGCTTGCCCATGCTAAAGGGCACAGTAAGTCATTGGGGGCTTGCCTCGGGATAGCCATCATCTGCTTCCAGTTCTGCTGTATTTAGATAGAAGCTTTTCTTATCCTGACTATCTAACCCACATGTGTGGTTATAGCGGGTCTTATTAAAATACACAATTGTGGGAAGTATTTTCATTTTCATTGAACTTAGGTTTGACCTTTCAAAACTAAAGGATGGAATGTATGCTCTTCACTTATCTTGGGAATTAGTGGACAGGGCAGTGCATCCCTCTTGGTTTCTTTCAGTCCAGACTGGACAGCCTTAATCATTTCCTTTAATATTCGTATGACAATCTTTCACTGTCTTGATCACTTTCCTTGCACTTCTCTGAATCTTCTTGCATTGTTCTTGGAGTACAGAGGTTGGCAATATGCTCTCAGTTCTCCAGGTTGAGAACATGGTGTGAGGAGAAGATACAGATGTGGTTTTGTCATCCGTGGATGTTTTTGCTGGCTCCTTCCCCTCTAAAAGTTAGTGTGTCTCGGGTTCTATTCCACACCTACCTCTGTTGCTCTGGGCTCTTCCCAGCATCTCATCCAGCACTGTGGCTTCAGGTAAGCCATCTCTCCACTGACTTGTAAAAGCATCCCTCCAGCCCTGATCTCCCGTGGCAGGTGCAGGTGGCAGATCTCTTTTTTACCTCTCCATTTGTGTGTTTAGTGGATCATCCTGCTCACAAATTCAAAAGAGAATCTTTGATTCCATACCCCCTTCCCAACCTGTTTCTTCCACTTTCCCACATCTCATATAATTTTCAACTTAAGCCAAAATCTCCCTAAAATAGTCTTCCTGAAGACTCCCTGAAATAGACCGTAAGTTCTTTTCTCTAACTTCATTACCTCAATCCTACTCCAAAAGTCCATCATCTTTTCCCTAAGTGGATGCACTAGCCTTCTAACCTGGCTTTGCTATTTCTACTGTTGCCCGGTAGAATACCTCCTTTCCTGGCCACGGAAAACCCCACCTGACTGCAATGTAGTCAGATCAAACCTCTTCTCTATTTAATCCCCTTGATGCCCTTCTGTCACAAGTAGTCTACATGCAAACTCTACCATGGTCTGCATCTTCCAGCCTTCTTCTTAGACCTCACCTCGTACTATTTGCCTGTGGCTTACTACAGCCTTTCCTCACATCGTCCCCGCTTGCTACTAGTAGTCCAAGCATTTGCCTTGTCTGTTCTTGGTCCTTGGCACATGCCATAGAAACCTCACGTGACTGGCTCTCTCCCCTTCGGGTCAGAATGTAGAATCTTTTCTTCAGAGAGGCGTTTCCCGTCCATGCTGTCCAAATTGGTCACCTTTCTCAACTCCCTTCCCCATCCCCACTTGTTGGTTAGTTTTTACTTATTGTTGTTTATTTATTGTTTGTCATAATCTACTAGAATGTGCTTTTGTGAAGGCAATGTCCTTAACCCCTCCCTCCCGACTTCCTTTTCTTCCTTTTCTCCATCCTTCCATCCTCCCTGTCTTCCCATAGCACAAGGTGGTGCCTGCCTGGTATAGAATATTAGTCTAACAAATATTATTTTAATGGTTGAATCAATACTTACTACTTATTACTCTTGTGTTTTTGGTCTGTAGCGATATACTAGGTTGAGCGCTTCGGGGATGTTATGGACTATGCAGTAACCTCCAAGCTGACTGTTTTTGGAGAAAAGGTTTTTATGGAATTAAGATTGAATGAGGTTGTAAAAGTAGCCCTGCTCTGTTGGGATTAGGGCCCTTCTAAGAAGAAGAAAGACCAGAGAGCTTTCTCTCGCACATTCATTCACACATCAAGGAGAGGAAGTGGAAGCACACAGCCATCTGTAAGCCCAGAAGAGAGCTCTTGCGAGAAGCCAAGTCAGCTGGCACCTTGATCTTGGACTTTCCAGACTCCAGAACTCTGAGAAATAGATTTCTGTTATTTAAGCCACTCAGTCTGTGGTATTTTGTTACGGCAGCCCGAGCAGACTAGCACAAGGAGTGGTGCACAGTGACTGTCAGGTTGCTTTTGTAGGTCTTAACGCAGGTCATCTTCCACATATAATTTGGGTTGAATCTTCCTAAATATACCAAATTACAGTCTCCCTCATTATTTCTTATCTACTTATTGTCTGTCTTATCACCTAGCTTCTGAGATCCGTTAGTCTGGCATTTTATACTCAGGGGAGTTAGTGTTATCTGATGAATTAGAAAATTTATAAAAATGTTAAAATATGTTAAAGTAACATTTAAAAATGTTGAAAGAAAATAGTTCTCACTACTGGGTCCTGAGGAGTCTATGCATTATTTTCATCTAGGGAAAGGCTCATTTATTTATTTATTTTTTTTAACATCTCAACGCCAGTTCCTTTATAACAATTGGTTTTATTGATCATCGTATCGCTAGTATTCAGGGCAGTAAAACATCTGTTTTAAAATGTTGTCTCAACTCAAAAAGTTTACTGAATGAATAATGAAAGTTTTCTGGACCCATGATTTGTTCTTAGTCTTCAGTGTATAAAACCTTGTTAGAAGTCTTTAGGAAGATTAAATAATTATATACTTTAGAATAATCAGTATGTACTCTTCTTATACCTTTAATTTTCATCCTTCATCTTGGTGTTTGAAGTTAAAACTCTGAGCTAAATTTAGATTTCCTTTTCTTCCTAAATTGGTTTCTCTAACTCTAACTTAATGGTGTCTGTGAGCATAAATTTTAGAGTATTACTGGCGGTGATTGCATATTGCTTTCACTCCCAACATTTTAGATATTCTGTTCCTCAGAAGCGCTAGAGGAGAAGAAAAAGGTATATGAAAAATTTGGAATAATGATCTCTTTATTATTTAAGGGACTTTGGAAACTCCAATTCTTAGGACTCAAATGAGATTTTTTTCCCCTGTAGAATTTAAATGAAAATCATGGAAATCCGTAAGTGTTGTTCTTTATAGACCTTTTGAACTGAAGTAAAAAAATGACCAAAAATGTGTTTGTATGATGAACAAAGAATGGGGTGGAGAGTGATTAGGACAAAGTGGAGCAGAAATGGGGGTGAGATTCCAGGGATAGTATGAGCTGGATACTTCAGGCAAAGGTCAGTAGAAGTTTGCAAAAGTTCCCCTTGTCCTTTGCTTCTACAGGCAATTCATTGTTTTTATTTATTTATTTATTTATTTATTTTTAAAGATTTTATTTATTTATTTGACAGAGATAGAGACAGCCAGCGAGAGAGGGAACACAAGCAGGGGGAGTGGGAGAGGAAGAGGCAGGCTCATAGCGGAGGAGCCTGATGTGGGGCTCGATCCCACAACGCCGGGATCACGCCCTGAGCCGAAGGCAGACGCTTAACCGCTGTGCCACCCAGACGCCCCTATTTTTACCTTGATAACCATATTTACTGCTGAACTATCTCTCCTTCCATGCCACCCTTCCTACAACGTTAGTCTGGGCTCTTGAAGTCAGATTGCCTGGGTTCAAATCCTGGCTCCCCCATTTAATATTTGTGTGATCTTGAGCAAGTTCACATAATAATAATTACCTTGTATCTCAGTGAAATGAAGAAATATCTGTAAAATGGGGCAAATAGGTCAAAGAACTGTCATGGGGATTAAAGGACTTTCATATAATAAGACCTTATTAATTAGTAGTTGTTTCTATCATTGTCTTCCTCCTCCTTATCATCATTGTTGGCGTTGCCATCATCTTTATTTCCCCCCAGGGAGCACATCAGTATTTTGTTAATTGAATAAATATTTAAAATGGTATGTGGCATTGTGAAAGAATTTCAAAGTGGGAGAAGTTCAGAAGCCAGTCCGTTTGTTGAAACATAAAATGTAGCTTATTTCAGATACACAGAGAAGGTTGGACATGGAAGGACTGAAACAAAGGAAGAGTTGAGAGTGAAGAGTGGCAGATGAGCAGAGAATTCATACAACACTTTGAGAGCAGGATTGGGTAGCAGATGCTGTTGATGCCCACCTCTGATTTCAGCTACTTCCATAGTGGGTTGATTGGGGTAGTTCCATGGGAGCTCAGAGTCACACCAACGGTGTTCCACTTCAACCTCCAGGCAACTTCTTTTTACTTTCTATCTCAGTATCTTCTCAGACCATCGAGGTCAGCTTGGCCCCGGGGCATATATGCAGCCTACAAGTGTGGGGGTTAATGTCTCCTGACAACCTTACACAAAAACCCCAGCCTCCAGCCTTTCAGATGAACTTTCTGGAAGGCATTCTCTTTGCCTCTTGGAGATACCACTGGCATACAGACCCAGTAGACTGTGATCTTTTTAACACACCCTCATATTGGCTTTTCCTCTGTCCTTGTCTCACTCTTTCCTCTCACTCACTCATGCTTTTGGGGCTCTCTTCCAAATGAATACCTTTTCTGTGACTCCTTGACCTTGTCTCAGGCCCTGCTTTTGGAGGAACCCAAACAAGGAAGAAAGTTAAAGAAAGTGTGGGAAATTGATAAGCCAGCATTCATTTGGGATGCTTTTGCCATTCTCTGTGGTACATAGCTTTGCTGCTAAAATATCTTAGCAATATTGTATTATCTTAACTTCTTTAAGCTATATTGAAACTTTTTTGAGGACAAGGACAATTTTTAAAATATATTTTATGTACCCCACCTTCTGTCACTCAGTGGTAGGCATTATTTGTTGATGGATTGGTTTTCTAGTTGAATCTTGAAATTCCTCTTGAGACTGTCATTCAGAGTAATCTAGTTTACCAGTGGGGAATCAGTGGCAAATGACAAATGAGTTCTATTAGTTTGGGGATTTTAGTTTTTAAGAGCAGTGGCTCATGTGATTTTCCTAGCTGACGAACAACTTTGCTCTTTTGAGTAATAATCTCTTTAGAGATGATCACCTCTGTGGGCTGTCCCTTAGCTCGATGTACCTTCAGGTAATGGTGCAGTTACTTGGCTTTCTGTTTTCTATCTGTTCCTATGAGAAAGAAATGAATTCTTTGGGAGAGGATACTACTGTAGGGCATTTGTCTACAGAGAACAAAAGCAATTTTTCCAAATTAATGACCGAATAAATCAGTAAAATGGTCAAAATAAAGTAAGACCGATCAGTATTTTGAAATATTTAGTACTTGTAAAGTGTCAGCGTACCTTCTTTGGCTTTAACTCATATTCCCTTATAAAGAGGTGCATGAGAAGACCTGTGCATTGGCATGGTATCCAGACTTCCACCTCCTAGGGAATTATAATAACATTGATTTGATGAGGAAAAGAAAGAGTTGTACACCTGAAAATAATGTAACATTGTATGTTAACTATACTTTAATTTAAAAAAAGAAAGAAAGTAAAGAAGACTTCATTGGCATCAGTGATGTGCCATGTGTACATAGGCCTGTGAAGTTCCAACAGAAACTATTTTGATGATTTAATCCACTCAAAATGCTTAGAAATGTGCGTGACACATGGTAGGTACTCAGTGTACATTAGCTCTGATGGTGATGTATGAACAACAAACACAAAAACAGTAGGGGAAGAGTCCCAGTGCCCTCAATGTGTACATACGTTTGTGATTTGGGATTTTAAGGTAGAGGATACCTAAAGAGAACTCCCGTAGGTCTTAGTATATTTGGGCTGCTCTAAGAGAATACCAGAGATGAGGGGGCTTATAAACAGTGGAAATTTATTTCTCACTGCTCTGAATGCTGAGCAGTCCAACATCCAGGTGCCAGCAGATTCAGTGTCTGGGGAGGGCCTGCTTCTTGGCTCATAGATAGCCATCTTTTCTCCATGTCCTTGCATGGCAGAAGTGGTAAGGGAGCTTTCTGTGTTCTCTTCTATAAAGTTGTAATCCTATTCATGAGGGCTTCAACCTTATAACCTAATTACTGCCCAGAGACCCCAATTCCATATGAATTTGGGGAGACACAAACATTAAGTCTATAGTACTGCATTTGTCAAATATACCTCCTTTATAGAAACATAGGTTGTAAGAACCAGCCCCTACCCCCTACCAGCGGCCTGTCCGTTCAGCGTGAAGAAATTGAAAGCAGGTTTTATCTTATGGCTGATGTAATGGGAATTTGACTTGGGATGAGACAGAACTGTCATCAGTAGGTTCCTAGTCCTTGTCAGAACCTTGTATTTGCTGTGTCTGTTACTACTCTAAATAGATGTCAAGTTAACCAAAATGAGCAGAACTCTTTTCTTGGACATAGTATGTGTTCAACCACAAATAAGTCACTATAAGATTCTGGGAGACATGAGTCTGTGCCTCATATTTTCATACACACAAGATATGGAGCTACTGACAGATAAGGCCACACCCCTGTCATGTTATTGCTGACTTATTTCTCCCCAAACAGCTCTGCTGATTATTATGAAAGCAAGGCGGGTTTGAGTGGAGAAAGAATATGCTGGCAGTTGAAAGAAAAGAGAGAGTAACTTTTAACACATACTTGGAGGCTATCTTTCAACTTTTTTCCCTGTGTTATTTTGAAGGAGATAAAGGGATTGCTGCAATACTGATGTGATCAATCTATTCAAGAAAGTGATATATCCAACCACGTTTGTTATGGCCCTTGAATTACCCTTTTTTTTTTCCCCAGACAAGTAGCTGCCAAAGAAGTCAGTGAGACATCAGTTTGATGAAACCTCTTCTAGCAAATTGCCATTTCTAATTATTCAGAGTATCTTATCTTTCATCACTCACAGTGGCTACTTCCAGGGGAGATGTCTCCTCTTATGGAGACAGTGATGGGAATGTTGTAACTTGCAGTTTCCAGCATGCCTTGGGTTTACCTTTGTCTGGTTTGTTCCTGAGTCTGGAAGGCCAGGTGAAAATCTTTTTCTTTTTTCCTTAACTGCTTTGTTTTCAACCATTCCTTTCTTTAGAACATAACTATTTGAACTTTTGTTCATCTTTTTCTGATTTCAGATTTATTCTTACTGTATTTGCACAGAACACATATTTCATTTTGGTTTTTATTTAGTTTTTGGTCTGTGTGGCTGCCTCTTCTTCTTCGGGTCAGAAACCATGTCGTATCTTTTTTGGTGTTGGTGGAAAGACTGGAGCTTTTCAGAAACTAGACGCTCAAGAACTGTTACTTTAATGAAATGTTTATGGAGTAAATGTTAAAGTATTATAGTTATCTGATTAAGTATCATTCCTAAAAGTACGAAATTATTCACAAGTAGGAGCTAGGTAGAGCAACAAAGTATTAGCAATTGATTGGAATCATAGAATTTTTAAAAGTTTATGGAATTTTAGAGAAACTTGAGGCTTTAGTCCAACCTCTTTGCTTCATGGATGGAAAGTCTTGACTTGCTTTGCATGCTTTGGCTGAAAAGTCCATGGGCCATGCACTGCGATGTTTTAGTGCTTTTCCTGGAGAGCTGTGGAACTGGCCTATGAAAGACCTGTTGTCAGATTAATTCTGAGAGTGTTGTAAGAGCTTCGAGCTCTAACCCCTATCCACCCCTCTCCATGTGATGTGCAAGAATTCTAAAGTTAAGACTCAACCAATTGCTTCTGAAAATCTGTGGTATTAAGAGCAAAATCAAGTTAACTTTGTAGTCGAATCGCCTGCTCATTTTAGCTGACTACAAAGCCAGGATTTAAAGTGTCACTAATGAGAAACAAAGGAGGTATCAGAAATACAAAGAACATTGAGGACCTTCTTAAAAACTGTCGGAGCCTCTCTTCTCACAAGATCCACTGTGAGTGGAGGGAGAAGAAAGAAAATAAACATTTATCAATAGCCTTTCATATGTCAGGCCCTGTCACATTTATTAGGTCCAACAATACTTTAAACCAGTGGGTTTCAAGCAGTAATGACTTTGCCCTTCCCTCCCCAGGGGACATTTGTCAATGTCTGGAAATAACTTTGATTGTCACTACTGGGGGGTTGCTCTTGGCATCTGGTGGGTAGAGGCCACAGATCCTGCCAGACATCCTCCCATGCACAGGACAACCCTCACTGAAAGCGGTTTTCCAGTCCAAAATGTCAATAATGTCATGGTAGAACAACTCTGTAAAATAAGTATTGTATTATCCTCATATTTACAGATGAGAGTAGGGGTTCAGTGTTCCTTGGCTAAGTGGATCGGGCCTATAAACTGAGGTTTCTCAACAACCAAGACTTGTGCCTCCACACTCTCCATCAAGATGGAGCAGTGACTCCGAGACGTAGGTTTACATAAGCATCAGCAGGAAGCATGCTCAAAATTCAGCTTTCTGGATCTGCCCTTAGAGGTTTTGTTTTGTTCGGTCTGGTGTAGAACATGAAATCTGCATATGCTAGCAAGCAGGCTCCTCAGGGGCACAGTTGGAGAAATACTGCCCCAGACAGGGGTGTCACTACGTGGGCAGTGCTGCTTTTACTGTCCCTGTGGCTGGGAACTAGTGATTTGACTACTTCTGCTTTGCTCTGGCTTCTCATCTCTCTAACATCACACTTTCTTCTCCTTGGACTGTGCCCTGGGCAGTGATGGGGGCTTTCTTCGTTGTGTGTGTGTGACTGTTCCAGGGTAAGACTGTACCCAGGGAAGATCCTGAGTACATTGAGGAGTTGGAGGCAGGTGTCATATTCTTTCCTCAGGGGTGTACTGTTTCTTCATCGTAAGCTACCATTCTTTTAGATTAATGATGGTGTTTGGTACTTAAGGTATTGGAAATAACATAGACCTGTTTTAAAGCTTCCTTTAGGGTCAGCCAAAGTGGTTTGATTTATTTAACAAATATTAATTGAGTGCTTCCTCTGTGGCAGCTAGGAATTTTACCACGTGACTGATAGGCAATAATATGTGCTAAAACAGGGTCAGTGTTGCTGGACGTTAGGAACAGCGAAAGCTCACAGTGGATTGGTGAGTGACTTAGGGGTGACTAAGGGATAAAGAAGTTGGAGGTGTTTCCTACAAGATATAGTACAGTGTATTCTCATCATTCATGGATTCCATATTTGCGAATTCACCTCCTTGCTAAAATTTATTTGTAACTCCCGAATCAATACTCAAGGCACTTTCACAGTTATTCACGGACATGAGCAGAGAGATGAAGAATTTTGAGTCACTTGACAGGCATGTTCGCAGCTGAGGTCAGACAAGGAGACACTCTGCCTTCCTGTTTCACTTCTCATCCTGTAAACAAGTATAATTTTTGTGGTCTATTTGGTGCCATGTTTTCTGGATTTTCGTGCTTTTTGGTGGCGATTTTGCTGTTTAAAATGGCCTCCAAGCATAGCTCTGAAGGGCTAGCTAGTGCTCCTACGCAGGAAGGATATGCTTGAGGGGGAGAAAAGACGAGCATTAGATAAGCTTCATTCAGGAATGAGTTACAGCACTGTTGGCTTGTGAGTTCCATGAGAACGAATCAACAGTATATATTAAATAAGGTGTCTTTAAAGAGAAACACATAAAATAAGGTTATGTATTGATTGGCTGATGAAAAGATTTTACCAGAGGCCTGCAGGAACCCCACCCTGTGTTTTCCCTGGGAGCAATGGTTCAGTTTTGCTCTTCAGTGTTTGTGGAGGCTCTTTAGGACATAACTACCACAGATAAGGAGATCCACGGAGTACCGGTTACCCAAACAGACACACAGTGGAGTACTATGCAGCCACATTGTGGAGTTGGCTGGGAGAGGCTTTCATTTTGCCTGAGGCGAAATAAGTGATTTTTTTTTCCCCCCCTGAAGTAAATGTGGTTAATCTCCATTCATACAGAAATCGCAGTTGTCAATTAAGGTAACTACTAACTAAAGGGATAAAGTACGTTAAAATAAAGCTATCCCCTTTAAGGGCATAATTATCAGTGAGGTTGAAGGACCATTCAATTCATTTTCAAGAACCATTGTAAGAGTCTAGACTGATTTCTGGGATCATTATCATGCAGTTTTATAAAGCTTTCCCTGGCTTTTAGCACTGATTTTTAAAAATCTATTTCCACCTACCGTCCACAGAGTGCTTTGCATGAAGGAGAAGGCCCTTTAAGTTGACTACCTATTTGGATTGTGTTTTCTTTAAAAATCAGAAAGAAAGGTTCTATCTGATTTAGTTTCAGAGTGAACACAGATTGATATGTTTTGAGCTACGTCTTCTCCATCAAGTGTTTCTTCCTTTTCTGTATTTAAGGATCAGTGACAGGTGCCAGTTTTCAGTAGAACATATGTGTAAGAGAGAATCTGCTGAGAAGGCCCTCCAAGTACATGCACAGTGGAACTTTAGTTGAACTTGAAGACTCTTTTTTCTCCAGGTCACTCCCTGGCCCTCCTCTGCTTGAGATGGAGCCCAGGGAAGGAAAAGAAAAATGTCAGTCTGGGCTCTTAGGCCTTTTGGGGTCCACTGTATCCAAAATTCCAAATGCATTACATTAGGGGACAGCTTAATGTTTTAAAAATAATGATCACGAATATCTAGCTGTGATAAGGTTGAGTTATAACACCCCAAGTTATTCACATCCTAAGCCCCTACTATGCCATATAATCCTTATATGGCACAAGGAACTTTGCAAATTTGATTGAGTTAGGGATTTGGAGATGGGAGATGGATTACCTTGGAATCTCCAGGTGGGCTCAGTCATGCAATCACTAGGGTCCTTCCAGGAGGGAGGCCTAGGGAGTTTCCACTAGAGAAGAGGAGAGGAAGTGGTGTTGAAAGCAATGACTAGAGCAATGTGCTTTGAAGGTGGAGGAAGGGGCCAAAAGCCGAGAAATGCAGGTGGCCACTAGAAAATGAAAAAGGCAAGGATACAGATTCTCCCCTCAGAACCTGAAGAAAGAACTAGCCTGGCCAATAGCTAGACTTTAGCTCATGAAACTGATTCCACATTTCTGACCTCCAGAACTATAAAAGAATAAATTTGTGGCATTGTAAGCTACTAAATTGTGATTTTTTTTTTATTTTTTATTTTTTTTACAGCAGCCATAGGAAACTAATATATTACTCAAAGGGCATTTCTATGATGCTGTAATTATATCATTACCTTTTAGAAAAGTAAGTTCAGATAAAATTTGTGAGAATACACCTCTTGTGCCAGTGTTCTCTCACATTTCATCTTTTGTTTGTCAGGAGAACTAAACAAACTTATTCAAGTATTTTAAGAGGAATGTCTGGAGGGGATTGTAAAGTCATGGCATTCAAGGGGGTCTAGGGAAAGTTTAGTCTAACTATCTTACAGATGAGTTAACTAGGACTGGAGTCCAGGTCTCCTGACATCCAGTCTAATGGGGGTAGAAGATGAAGGAAGGGACCCATTGCCCCTCTTTCTGGCCCCTGGGAATGTCCTGCCTCCTTTGTGAAAATGGTGCAACTGTGTTCGTTGCTGCCATTTGTGACCGTGACATTGCTGAGAACCATGAGCCTAGGAACAACTCTGACCTAGTCAAAGATTGGAAGGGGGTATGAAGAAACAGGCGCCAGTTGGAATAGTTATTTTAAAAAATTAACCCAAATGTATAGTTTTCGCTAAATAACTGCAATATACACTCTGATGTTTTAAGCCATTCATTAAGAAATGAAAGGAATTTTCTCCAAACCCACCCATTAAGCCTTGAAATCAAATCCTTGCTCTCAAGTGCAAAGTCCGGAAATGAAATGGAATGCCAAAATTACCTCGATTCATACTTTTCCTTTTCTTTTGTTGTGCTCTTTTGGAAACTAATCCAGGGACAACAAGAATGCAGCAGAAACGAAATTGCCAAAATGATAATAATACTCCTAGATCTATGCCTAATTAAAGACTTTGTTTACCTTTTAGGCTGTCTCAGATAAGTAAAGGTTCGTAGGAAATGTTTAGACCTACAGAGATAGGGAAGCTTTTGAAGTATATTATTTTTCATGTAAATGGGAGAAATATAACCTTGATACCTCGACATGTTTCAAAAATAGGTAGAAATACTAGCCTTAAGTTTCTTATGCAATAAGTGCCCTCCTTACTACCCATCACCAGCCTATCCCATTCCCCCACCCCCCTCCCCTCTGAAGCCCTCAGTTTGTTTCTCAGAGTCCATATTCTCTCATGCTTCATTCCCCCTTCTGATTACCCCCCCTAGAAGTTATAGAGCAATTCAGTAGTGTGGCGGGATACAAAATCAATGTTCAGAAATCAGTTGCATTTCTATACACGAACAATGAAACTGAAGAAAGAGAAATTAGGGAATCCATCCCATTTACAATAGCACCAAAAATCATGCGTTATCTTGGAATTAACTTAACCAGAGACGTATAGGATCTATATTCTAGAAACTACAAATCACTCTTGAAAGACATTGAAGAAGACACAAAAAGATGGAAAAATATTCCATGCTCATGGATCGGAAGAATTAACATAGTTAAAATGTCCATGCTACCCAGAGCAATCTACACTGTCAATGCTATCCCGATCAAAATACCAATGACATTTTTCAAAGAACTGGAACAAACAGCCCTTAAATTTGTGTGGAACCAGAAAAGGCCACGAATCGCCAAGGAAGTGTTGAAAAGGAAAAACAAAGCTGGGGGCATCACAATGCCGGATTTCAAGTTGTACTATAAAGCTGTGATCACAAAGACAGCATGGTACTGGCACAAAAACAGACACATAGACCAATGGAACAGAATAGAGAACCCTCGGCTCTTTGGGCCACTAATCTTTGATAAAGCAGGAAAAAACATCCGGTGGAGAAAAGACAGTCTCTTCAATAAATGGTGCTGGGAAAATTGGACAGCTACATGCAAAGGAATGAAACTTGACCACTCTCTCACACCATACACAAAGATAAACTCCAAATGGATGAAAGACCTCGATGTGAGACAGGAATCCATCAAAATCCTAGAGGAGAGCATAGGCAGCAACCTCTACAACATCAGCCACAGCAACCTTTTTCATGACACATTTCCAAAGGCAAAAGAAACAAAAGATAAAATGAACTTGTGGGACTTCATCAAGATAAAAAGCTTCTGCACAGCCAAGGAAACAGTGAAAAAAACTAAGAGGCAGCCCACGGAATGGGAGAAGATATTTGCAAATGACACTACAGATAAAAGACTGGTATCCAAGATCTACAAAGAACTTCTCAAACTCAATATGCAAGAAACAAATAAACAAATCATAAAATGGGCAGAAGATATGAACAGACACTTTTCCAATGAAGACATACAGATGGCTAACAGACACATGAAAAAATGTTCAACATCATTAGCCATCAGGGAAATTCAAATCAAAACCACACTGAGATACCACCTTACGCCAGTTAGAATGGGAAAAATAGACAAGGCAAGAAACAACAATTGTTGGAGAGGATGTGGAGAAAGGGGATCCCTCCTACATTGTTGGTGGGAATGCAAGCTGGTACAGCCACTCTGGTAAACAGTGTGGAGGTCCCTTAAAAAGTTAAAAATTGAGCTACCCTATGATCCAGCCATTGCACTACTGGGTATTTACCCCAAAGATACAGACGTAGTGAAGAGAAGGGCCATATGCACCCCAATGTTCATAGCAGCATTGTCCACAATAGCTAAATCATGGAAGGAGCCAAGATGCCCTTCAACAGATGACTGGATTAAGAAGATGTGGTCCATATATACAATGGAATATTACTCAGCTATCAAAAAGATTGATTACACAACATTTGCTGCAACACGGACGGGACTGGAGGAGATAATGCTAAGTGAAATAAGTCAAAGAAAGGGGGGTAGAACTGTATTTTTTTAAAAAAAATCACTGCTTATTTATATATATTGAACTTTTTTACATCTGTAATTTATTACAAAGTAACACATGCTCACTATAACAAGTCTTCCAGGTGAACAAGTTTTAAAAGTGTGGCTATTCGTCCATGACTTTCTCAGCTTCATACAATGTAGAAGTATCCTTTTAAGGAAAAGCAGTGCCTAGTTTAGGTCCTACTGAACAGAGAAAAATGGACAGTACATCCATACAATAGGTAATTTGAATACCTATTATTCATTACGTCATTGCCCCTAAAGCGCTTCACACACTTTGTTCTGTTCAGTAGTTAAAACATTTACTCACAGTTTTTGAAAATCCTTAACCTAGTCTTCTGAGGTGTCTCAAATTCAAATGCAGTCACTCATGAATGAATGAGATTTTGCTGTATTATGAGTTTTCTCCACTGTACTTAGGGTATGTGTAACGCTACTCGCCTGAATATTTGTACCCTCAGAAGGGCTAAGTATCAGAGTCCCTTAGTAAAAAGCTCCTTGGACTCTTGGGAAGACATCTTGTGGTGACATTAGGGGCCCACAGTGCCATGAACACCTGTTGAAACAAGCGGTAACCCACTTACTGGAATTCATCTTAATGTAGTACCCGACTTCCCAGGTCGTTCATGGCTTGTCTCTCTGGATTTTGGTTTTCGGGCAACCTCTTGGAATTACCCTCGCCTTCTAAGAGTTCTCAGGTCTTATTTACCCTCTTTTCCCTATTTACTCTTTCTCTGAAACTATAGGGAACAAGTCCACTCTTGCTCCAACATTCCTGGTTCTGACCCAACTTGTTCCTTACCTTATCACAGCACCGATCACCCCTGCCGAAGGCTGGCAGTGATCTACTGATGATCACATTACACCTGCCTAGACAGGGCCACAGGGATCTAACTGCGTAGTAGGCAAAGTATGTTAGTTGGTATTTTCCATTCGTCCTTCCAGAACTACCGTTCCCTCTGTTCTGCTATTCTGGAGGTGGATATCTTGCATTGATAGGCCTTTTCCCCTTTGGCTTCCAGTTAGGTGTAAGCAGTGGGAGGTACTGGCAGGAAATGGGAGGGCTGCAGAAGAGTGAGGTGGGGTACTTATTCCGGCACCTCCCACCCTGTGAGTTGTCTGTGGTTAGTTGAGTTCCTCTGCTTCCGAAGTCCACAGCTCTTCTGGTTTTCTCCCCCATGTCCCTTCAGGCCTAGTGGCGGTAATGGTTCCCTTGCTCCTTTCTGTTGCCTGGGGTTCCCTATACTCTGCATACAGTGTTGTCAGTAGTCTCTGTCTTACCTTTTCCTCAGTGTCGTTGTTGGAGTGAGCCATCTGTTTTCTGCCGGGACCAGAGGCTCTGGCCTTTTTCTCCTGTCTCTCTTCCCCCTCTCACCCATGAGTGGCTCCTTTTTTTCCCTTAATGTGTTAGTGCCTTCATCCCCATGCCTCCTCCAGTCCCTATGGTTTTGGGTAACTATTTGTCATTAGTAATTTTCACCTTAGTAGGAAATTGTCTCAGGAAGCAGTGTCAGAACCAGAAGGCACTTGAGAAATCATGTGGTCTAGGGAGTTTTTATTCAAAAGTTAAAAAAAATAGGGCCAGAGAAGATAGATGTCTTGCCTGAGGTCCGCTAGATACTACCTACAGGGTGGTCCCTCATTCCTTCCTCTGTGCCGTATGGGGACTGGGGGTAAGTGTCCCAGATCGGAGGTATCTTTAGAAATGCAGGCCAAAAGGTGCCACCTTCTGAAATTGAAACCAGGAAGACCTGACATTAAATAGGTAGAATTGTCCCTTTGCAGAAATAAACACGTTCTAAGAGGAGATACTGGTTTTGAAAATGTATTGCCAAGTCAAGAATGTTTCATGGTCCTTGGCTAGAAGAGTTAGGGAGTTTCCCAAGCAATTAACATGAGCTTTAATCCAGTAGATTTTACATCCACAAAGGGAGCATCATCACCGAAGGGTTATTTGAAGGGGTTGGAGAAGACTTGATAGAGGTTCAAGTCTGTGGCCATCATCTGGATTTCTTTTATCTAAGGTTTGTGCATTTCTATGGGTCTGAAGACAGATTCTTAACCCCTCAGGAGCCCTCTGGATATTTGTTTGTTATTGTGAGGGTCCTCGCTGCAGGACTCATTGAAACTGACCTTTGAAAACAACTGCTCTTAATTAAGAGGAGTATTTGCTTCTGCGTAAATCCAAGGAGGCTAATTTCGTTTACGTTCTTCACTGCTGGCCTGCCTTCCAACCAAGCTGAACAAAGGCCTGTGTCTTCCAGAACAGCTCATTGACTCCACACCCTTTCATTCCCTGTGTCCTAGTTCCCAGTGCTTCTCTGTGTCCTGTTTGGGGTTCACATAGCTGAGTTACCTGAGCTGTTTACATCCTTGCCCTGGCTCTGCTGAGTTCACTCACCTCATCTCTTGCTAGTCCTGGCCTTGCCCTTTATGTGGTGGTAGCAGACCCCACACCCATGCCATTTCCTGCCTCTCTCTGTGTTCCCACACTTCCCTCTTCCTGGAACTGCTTATTCTGCCTCCTTCTCTGCTCCCCAGCCCCCACATTTAACTGCTTCTAAGACTCAGTCCCGGTATTACTATTTCCCAGAGCCTCTGTTCCCCAAGCTGGCCTGAGGGCCCTGTCTCTGTTTCCCATTCTAAATCCCGCATATCTCTGTCCTAGCAATCATCACCTTGTATGTAAATTACCCACTCTGATAAGTTTTGTATTTAAACTTACTGCTCGTTCTCGCACTGGGTTCCTTCAGGCCTGCATCTAGGTCACTTTGGAGCCTCAGCAGCAGATACAGTGCCTGGCTACCAGCAAGTAGACACTCATCTTGGAAGCGGGTATTCTGATTGCTTTCCTGACTTCTGTATAGTCTCTCAGCTTTTTGCTTTGCTTTCTTCCACCCCAAGCTCTTCATACCTCAGGGACGCTTGCCTGCCCTGAGAAATTGGGGCCATAGGGATGGTTCATGTGCCATTGTCCTGTCCTTGCCAATGAAAAGGATGATGCAATTATAGGAAATAGGTTTGCCTCGTGTGGCAGCATCTGAGAAAGAGGGAAGGGAAATGAATTACATGCACACAGTCATGGCAGAGCAAGGAGATCGTAGGAGTCAGAGCTCTTGGCAGAAGCCAGTGTGTTGTTAGGTTATAAAATCATAGGGTCTGTTAGGTGGCAGTAAGAAAAGCAATAAGCTGCTTTCCTCCTGGGCATGCAAAGTGGAGAGTCTATGGGCATCCCATGTCCACGTGCTCTGAGGACCACAGCTTCAAATGCACAAGCAGTTTCCTCTCAGTGTGATGCAAGCTTTCTCTTCCCAATGTACATATGATGGTGGGCATTGTGGCCCCTCTGTAGGGTACAGTGGGACTTGCTGGCAAAGAAGAAGGCAGGTGCTTGCATTATAGTGAGAAGTTTCATCTTGAAAGCAATTACCTGACACAACAAACTGATACGTGTAGAAGTCAGAATAGATTTCAGGAAGGGGTGGGTTATGGACGGGGAAGGGGCATGAAGGAGACTTCTGGGGTTCTCTGCCTAGACCTGCATGGTGGTTACGTGGCTGTTTGTATATGTAAAGTCATCGTGGAGCCGCACACAGAAGGTCAGTGCACTGTGTGCAGTTACTGTACACATGCCGTTCCTCAATAAATTTTAAAAAAGAAAAGAAGTCACTTGGAAAAGTTTATATGATGTCATTGAAAAAACAGGGAGGCTGGAGGCTGATTCTGACACTTAAAAAAAGTGACTGAAACACTGCCTTCAAACTAATATGATCGCTAATCTGTGACTAAAATTTAGCTGTCATGAAACATCTGTGATTGTTAGGATCACACAGGGTCTGTGGAGAAAGTGCAGGGAGGTGGCACCGTGGCACATGTTTGCCTGAGCCCCTTTCCCCTCTGGCTTCACCCCATGTTCTCTCCCCTCAGAGCGCTCAGCGTCAGGGTCCCAGGGTCTCGGGGCACTTGTTTCACTTCATCAGATTGTTTCTTGGACTTGGACTGAAGTACAGCTTTCACATTAAGTGATGCTTTTATTTTTTGGAAATGATTTTTTATTGTGGTAAAATAATATATATATAACATAAAAGTTGTCATTTGAGCCATTTTTAAGTGAACAATCAATGGCATTAATTACATTCACAATATGCAACTGTCATCATTATTTATTCCCCAAAACTTCTTCATTACCCCAAACAGAACCTCTGTACTGTTAAGCAGTCACCCCCACCCCCAGCCCCTGGTCACCTTTAATCTACTATCTTTGTGGATTTGTCTGTTCTAGATATTTCATGTAAGTGGAATCATACCGTATTTGTCCTTTTGTGTCTGGCTTATTTGACTTAGTACAATGTCTTCAGGATTCATCCATGTTGTAGCATGTGTCAGAACCTCATTCCTTTTTATGGCTGAATAATATTCCATTGTGTGGATAGACCACATTTTGTTTATCCATTCATCTATTCATGAATGTCGTTTCCACATTTTGGCTATTGTAATTATGTAGCAAACATTGGCTAAACAATACTTTTCAAAATTATGTAAAATTTGATTATTGTCACCTTCTCAAAATTCTTACCTATCCTTCAAGTCTTGACTAAGATGTTAGCTTCTCTGTGAAGAAATCATCCTCTTCCGATCAATGCATTTGTGCTCACACCTTCTGTTCTCCTAGGTCTGGCGCCGTGCCTCTAATCTGGAGCTGTGGGCTATACATGTGGGCTATCTCTCAAAATCAAGAGAGAGCTTGAGTCAAAGGAGCTTGAGGAAGGGCAAGGCTGGCAAATCAAGGAAGGATATCTGAACAGATTGTCTGAAGGAACGAATTAGAGGTCTGTCCTAAGGGAACCAGGGAATGAGCATGCAAAGATGTTGAGACGTGGGAAGAAGACCGACTTTTTCTTCATTGAGCATGTTATGGGGCAAGCCTGGTGGTATCTGTAAGACCAAGGATGGTCAAATCTCTATAACCATACTTATTTATTTTTTATTCACATGCCTTTCACTACATGGCATTTTCCGTGCTCATGAGGTCAAAAATGTGTCCTAACTTAGAATTTCCAGCCCTGAGCTTAGCACATAATAGGTACTTGAATTAGTTAAAATACAGATACGACTTGCTTTAACAGAACAAATAACAGTGGCTTATTGGCTAAGGCTAGTTTTTCTGAGAAGTGGAATGAAAATGGGTGTGCAGGTGTTTTATTGTTGAGTACTCTTGGAGAAAACACCTGTGAGAGTGAGGAAAGTGATGTGGAGTAGAAAGAAGTTGAACTGTGATGCAATAGAGAGTTATCAGTAGAGACCTCAGCTGATCTCAAGGGAAGCTCTGGAGTTGGGATGGCTATTCAGAGTTCATCATGCATCCAGGCGAAGAGACTCGTGGTTGCACTTCCTTGTAGATCAGTCCCTACATGCAGGCTACCTGTAGTGGAGGAACATTATAGGGCGGCTCCCCTCAGCTAAGACCAATTTCCAGCCAGCGCTTCTGGCAGCTGGAGAAGTAAATGCTTTCAGCCTGAAGGTTGAGGTCTGAGTGGCCTACCAGGACTAGAGCGCGGCATAGTTTGGGGGACTCAGACTTCTTCCATCCTGTTGATTTATGTTACAAAGACATATGCATTCTACCCCCACATATGCATTCTAAGGGAAATAGGCATAATAGGATATGTGTCTCTTTCTTCTATTCACTTGGACATTTCCCCTAAGTTACACACGTCGTTCCATTGACTTGCCAGTGTCTGGAACAGCCAGATGAACACATCTAGCAGCAAAAGAAGCTGGGACATTATTTCTTATTCCCTCCCAGCCTTATACCCCAAGGTATAATTGACAAAATTGTATATATTAAAAGTGTACAGTGTGGTGATCTGATATACACATATATTGTGAAGTGATTATCACAGTCAGGTTAATAAACACATCCATCACTTCACACAGTTACCAATTTTGTGTGTATGTATAGTGGGAATGCCAAAATCTACTCTCTTAGCAAATTTCAAGTATACAGACCAGCTACAGCTACCATGCTGTGCATCAGATCCCCAGAACTTACTCATCTTATAACTGAAAGTTAGTTTTTTTTGTTGTTGTTGCTTTTTTTTTTTTTTTTTACCAGCATCTCTCCTTAGGACATTTATTTCTTTTGTTTGTCTCTATAAGGTATGAATGAAGGAAACCAACATGAATGAAAGTGGTTATTTTGGGTCTTTTATTCATGTTGTATTTCCCAAGTTTTCCAGACTAATCATGTAGAGCTTTTATAATCAGGATAAATATTATTAAAGTGTATAACAGCTGTAGTTGATTGCTGGAAGAATATGAACTTTTAAAGGGTGAAACTTTAACTGGTTTCTGTATCAAATATGGAAACCACAGAGAGGAAGAAGGCAGTAGACAGTCACCAGGATGGCTTTAAATAATTATTTATTTAATTAGTTAACTCAGCAAACATTTAATGAGCATTCTCCTTGACCAGGGGAAAATTTCCTTCTATTGCTTTTGTTCAATCTTCATTGATTGCGACCTTCTAAGATTGAAAGTTAATCAACCACAAAGTGGGTGCTTTTTCAAGTTAGAAACATTCATGTGTAATTACATGTGTGCATGGACAACTTTAATAGGTGTTGGGTTTGTTATTTATGTTTGCCATTGGATTTAGAACAAAGCTGGAGTGTGAGACAATAAGGTCTCTGCACCCTCAGGAAAGTAGTTGGCTATGGGGATTTGATGGGGGGGAGCTGACTTCACTGTCGTGGCTCCCCTAGTGTATTTGGTTGCTATAGCTGAAAAAGACAAAGGCTAGAAGTCTCCTTTCTTATTTCTTTCTCCCTTTCCCAGCCTGTACACTTGTGTTCTGTGACTCATTTGGGCAAAGGCACCATAACATTCTATCAGCAATAAATTTTCCTGCTTAATTTTATAGTATCTTGATGGGTTAGGAATAATCTAAATTCTGTGTCTGTCTTGAAGTCATCTACAGCCTATCATAAATTGTTCTGCCACGTGCACATTTTAAAAATAAATTTTATTACAGAAAAATAGGTAAATACAAAATTAGAATAATATAATGAACCCTATGCAGCCTTTATTTAGGTTCAAGAATTATTAATATTTTCCCACTTTTTATTTTTTGCTGGAGAATTTGAAAGCAAATCCTTTATTGTGTCTGAACATCCCACAGACATCTTGATAAAAGCTGCACCCTTCACGGATACATTGCAGACTTCCTTGAGGGCTGCATGTGAAGAGTGTTTTTGATTTTACGGCGGAAATTTTCCTCAAGCCAATAAGTTGCTTGTGCCAAGACCAATTAATTTACTCATTCATAACCAAGAGAAATAGTATGTGCTGTTAGTCAAGTGAGCTGTGGAGCCCTTACCTGGCTTTTGCTTGCCATTTATTTTAATTTGTTTGTCCTCACACAGCATTACTAGCCAGTCATTTCTCAGCAGCCTTGAATGAACTGAGGAGCCCTTGTCACAGAATTAGGGGACAAAGAGAGAGCTTTCTTTGCATAAAGACTGTCCTCCTAGACGCTATGATCCGGGAGTCTGTGTTCCTTGAAATTAACGATCACGTCAGAGGTGCCATCTTCCCTAAAGCAGTCAGTCACTAGCCGGTGTGTCAGCTGCCTTTCTCATGCAGAAAGAACTGAAGTTTAGAACACACCTCATGGCTATCTCAGCTACTCTGCTTAACTTCACTGTGGTCTATAAAATGGTTTTTTAAATAACAGTAAAATTTGCATAACATAAAATTTACCATCTTAACCATTTTTAAGTGTACAGTTCAGTAGTGTTGAGTATATTTACATTGGCAACCGATCCACAAAACTCTTTTCATCTTGGAAAACTGAAACTCTGTACTAAACAATTAATTTCCCATTCTCTATTACCCCCATGCCCTGGCAGCCATCGTTCTACTTTCTGTCTCTATGAATTTGACTACTCTAGGTATCTCATATAAGTGAAATTATACAGTCTTGGTCTCTTGCGACTGGCCTGTTTCACTTAGCATAGTGTCCTCAAGGTTCATCCATGTTGTAGCATGTGCCAGAATTGCCTTGCTTTTTACAGCTGACTACTATTCCACTGTATGTATACACCACATTTTGTTTATCCATTCATCTGTTGATGGTTACTTGGGTTGCTTCCACATTTTGGCTCTTGTGCTGCTGTAAACATGGGTGTGTACAACACGTTCTTTAGGTGAAAACTTCTTTTCTTGTTCTGGAATATGTTGTTTCCTTGTATTTTGGGTGCCTACCATTGGTTGAGTACTATCCTTCCCTGACGTTACTGCAGGACCTAAAATGCCATTTCATTATATCTTTCAAATCCTGGGCACTTTTTCTCCTTGACCTGCTGTGCCATTTGCCATTGGTATGGCCACCATTTGGTATAGTGCTTGAGACACAGTGTAGATATTTGTTAAACAATTAAATGAATGAACAAATGAATGAACGAATGAATGAATGAATGAATGAATGAAAATTAAATTGAAGAGAAACAAGTTGTTTTTCTCCATAAAATGGATGGGACCTCAGGGGTACCTGGGTGACTCAGTTAAGCGTCTGCCTTCAGCTTAGGTCATGATCTCAGGGTGAGCCTGAGTGGATCAAGCCCCACATTGGGCTCCCTGCTCAGCAGGGAGTCTGCTTCTCCCTCTCCCTCTGCTACTACGCCCTGCTTGTTCCCTCTCTCTCACTCTCTCTCTCTCCCTCCCTCAAATAAATAAAGATCTAAAAAAAAAAAATGGTTGGGACCTCAGGCCTGTCTAGATATATTCCAGAAGGCTTCTCTTTCAAACATCTGGCCCATGTTCCTATTTAAATTAACTCAGTATAGATTAATTTACCTATTGTTCTGTATTTTTAGTCAAAACACACTAGCATATCCAATACTTCTTTTCCTGCCTTTCTTCCCATGATTTGAACAAGTAGAGGCTCAATATATATTTATTACAAATGAGTAAATCTGAGAGTGAATGTATGTATGAAGGAATTATTTAATGAATGAGCCAACTAAGAATATATTCTTTGGTGAGTGGTATATTTCTTGGAGACCTTCATTATGATAGGAGAGAGAAAGGGAAGGAAGGAGGAATGGGAGGGACGTAATTTATTCTCTCATTCCACAACTAACCACAGTTCTAGGTACTGGCGGTTCAGCAGCAAACAAAGCAGGCATGGTTTAAGCTCTCAGCATCTTACCTTCTGGGGAGTGAAACAGACAACAGAATGATTTCCAGTCGTTCTGGTGCCATGAAAGGAAACAGGAAACCATGGTAGAGAAGAATAGGGGCCTACTGAGGAGGGTAGTCAGGAGGACATAGATGAGGAGGTGACACCTTCAGAGTGAGAAGGAGACTGGTCAGGAGAAGGGGGAGACTGTGCTGAGGCCAGAGGACACCTGGTCAGAGGAAAGCATTCCCAAGGAGCCCATCTGACTTCTGTGGAGAGGGGAGCAGAGAGGAGTGAAGCCAGAGCAGGGACCTGGCAGGCCATGGTAAAGAATTTGGATTTTTTGTTAAGAGCATTGAAAATCCATTGACATGTTTGAGTGTGAGAAAGGTATGATCTAATTTGTGTTTTAAGAAGCTCAGTCTGGTTGCTGTGGGGAAGATTATTGAAGGGTGTGTCTGGAAGAGGAGTGTGCTGTCAGGTCTACTTATGGGAGCCATAGCCCAGGTGAGAGATGAGGGCGACCTGGAGTGGAGGTGACGCTGGAGCCGGAGAGATGGGGGCAGATTGAAGACTCAGTATCGAGATGAGATATTGCCTTCTTCCCCTCCTGTGTTTTGTCTGCTTGTCCCTATGTTTATTTTGTTACCTATGAAGGCAGTTCCTCAAGGTCGGCGGAATCTGTTGCTATTATCACTGCCATCTGGATGAATAATTTCACTTGGTACTGTGTCAGATTCTAGGCATTAGTTCACTGGACAATAGCTATTGCAAGTTTCTATCCCCTCTCACTTATGAACTTAAAAGATCTCTCTCTCTCTCTCTCTCTTACACACACACATCAAAAATATAAATTATTGTAAGTTAATATTTCACTGAGTGAAATATAATGATTCCATCCATCATGGTCATATCTCTTTGATTCCTAAGCTTTGTTTTGGAAAATATACATAGAGAGAAGGGAACAGTCTTAGAAGGATCTGTGTTTAAAATACAGCACACTATGCTTCCTTAAAACTCACTTTTTGTTCATAGAGTGTCGTGAGTTTTGAGTATATCTGGAAATATGTTACATTTGCTATGATTTGTTCAAGCTATTCTGGAGAAGAATAGACTACAATTTTTCCTAGTACAGCTCAGTTCATTATCTGAATACTGCAACACTAAGTCAGGGGTGGACAGTTGTAGGAGTGACATCAAGGGGATTATGTCGGGACCGATAGTCAAATGCACATTGTTTGCCTTATGATACTTGGTTGAAACTCAGGTTATGACTTAACTCTCGGATCTTGTCTAAGGGCAGATCTAAGAGAAGTACTCTGTAGAATTTTTAGACCCACCGTCCTTTTGACCCTGTTCTTAAAATTCTGAAGGGTTAGCCCCAGAATCAATCAAACCAGTCTTCCTAGAGATCTTGAAATAAATGATGGTCCTGAACCTCTCCAGACCCAGAACAACCCACTTGCCACCCTTATCCTATGGGGACGAAGGGGAAACTAATCAACTGTTGGGGATGAAGAAAAGGTGAAACATGTAGGTTGCTTGCCTCGACAAATTCTGACCCCTGCCTACTCTTTTTGTGATTTTTCAAATATAAAATGTGAGATTTCTTAGGAAATGGTCATTAAAATGAATTCTTTATCCCTTCAATTCACAAAATAGTATTTGTAAATTACAGAAGACATATTCCTTTCTCTCCTCACAGAGGGAACATTGTCTGTTTCAGGCTTCATTTTCGCTAATATGGGATTTCAGCTCCAGCTGTAATTCAGGAGGTGCTTGTCTGGTAATTGCATTCTTTTGCTGATTTTTCTCTTTCTCATCTTGAAGGTGATTTTATTTTTTCATGCTATAAACCAAAAGCTATATAATGTTCTTATTAGGGAAGAACAATTAACATATCCATGAATTGTGGTCCTATTTATACATCTTTTATCAGAGTGAATTACTTGCTTGTTTAAGAATGAAGTTCTACCTCATTTAAGACCATTTTTGTCTATTAGCAAATGAATTCTCTTTGAATTTTCATGAGTGTGTTTTACTTCACACCAAAGAGACATTGTTTTAGAAAATCAGAACATTGAAAAATTTTTAAACAAATAAAAAAGTATTATCTGCTTATAAATAGCGGAAGTTGAAACACAAATAATATATTTCCTAATTGCTTTTTCATCTAGCCTTAGCAACAATTGATAACACACTACTTAAACAAAGACGTATTTTAAAAAAGCTTTTAAAAGAGCCATCTGCCAGGTCAAATTGATTAAACATCTAAATAACATGTTGGATTTAAAATAGATTTGTGTGAGGTATCTGTTTCATCCTTGAGGAACAATAATAAACTTTGTGGAGAAGGTTGAGCTTTCTCCAGAGTTTACTTGAGATGTCAAGATAAGTAATTGCCTTGCTGCTACAAATTTGGAACTTAACATTTCGTTGGGCCTATTTTTGCTGCCACTCCATAGATAATAAATTTCATGAATGGATCTTTTCATTGGCGGAAGTTAGCTCCTTTTGTTTTCTCTGCAGAAAATGAGTTGCATTGCTTTGTGATAGGCAGGTATCCAAGCACTAATACTTTTCATTTCAGTCTAGAATCAGGTAATGACGGCCCATCATTCTTCCTGACAGCTGGGATGACAATCTTGCTCGTCCCATATCTTCTAGTACAGCTCAAGGACGGTTACAGTGGCTAGAATTTTATCAGTAGGCCCAAGAGTCAAGGGACAGGAGTGATGTGATCTGGAGTAGGTGATTAACTCTTTCAAGATTCCTCTCATGTTATCAACTCCAAATTGACCAAAAGGTGCTATTTTGCCGTAGAACCTTAAAGGCCATCCTTCACTTATCCCTCTGGAATGATACAAACGCAATCTATTTTGTTGACCAATTCTTTTCCTCTCTCTCTCTCTCTCTTTTTTTTTTTTTTGATGCAGTCAATCAGGTGTTGCCCAGCTAGAGCTTGTAGGACAAACCCAGTCTATGGCTGGCAAGCTAAAGATGGGTTTTATATTTTTAAATGGTTGAAAAATCAGAAGAAAAATATCTCATGAAAATGATAGGTCAGTGCCCGTAAGTAAAATTTTACTTGAACACAACCTGCTGATTCACTTACATATTGCCTATGGCTATTTTCTGCTACATTGAAAAAGTTGAATTGAGTAGTTAGGACAGATACCGTATGGACCACAAAGCCTAAGTTGAGGCAAGTCTAGGCACGTCTCAAAAAATATGTTATTTGCTACGTTTATAGCTATGAACCTGTCCTTAAGTGTAGTGGTGATTTTCCTGTACTGTGGACAAGATATTTTTTTCCAGAACCAAATGGAGAAAATTGTTAGCACGTTTCTCATGTTCAGTATGGTCTACTTGAATTAAGGGAAGAGTCAAAGCAATAAGGTGTCAAAGCCTTATCTAATCCAGAGGTCATCTAAGTTGGAGGTATGGGGTTACTGCATCTTTGACTTTACCTGCTTCCTCTTTATCCAGTCATTTTATTTAGGAGCTCATCTCAACTTCTCAAGGTATGCAAACTTTCAGAAATTTCAACAATACTAGCAGCATTTTTTTCTTTTTCTTTTTCCTTTTCTTTTTTTTTTTAAAAGGAATTAGCCCATGTTTATTATAAAAAATAATACGTGGCCAGCTATCTTTTTTTAAACTAAAAAAAAAAAAGTGGGAATATAGAACTTACTACAAAGATTAAAAATACCAAGTTTTTTAGTGGTCTCTGGCAGGGTTTTAAGATTTTTTTTTCCTTCTCTGCAACAAACTCTTGTATGTATGCAAAGTTAATGGGATAGTAAACAACTTCTGGGCTGATCAATTGATATTTGAAGTAAAGTTACCGGTGAGGGTATTTTGCACATGTATTAGAAACCTTACAAATTTGCATCTGTCCTTTCTTTACTTATGCAGATCAGCTAAGTAGCATGCTATTTAAAGACTTGGTAGGAGTTGTCCTACCTCATGTCATTCTCTGCACTAGCCTGGCTTTAGCATCCCTCTGTGTTAGTGTCCAGGGCGAGCCATCCTGTGTGCGGAGAGCATGTGCTTTGTGGACATGCGGATCTACAGAGAGTTGTAAGACCCCAGCCACCAAGAAGAGGGTGGCAAACCCTGATCTGCAAATGAGCACTTCCTCTTTCCCACACGTGGCATTCAGCTTTAGGGCAAGATCACAAAACCTCTTCAGCACGGATTAAATATCAATCACAGGGCCCCAAATGGATAAAGGCTGAAATAGTGTATTTTGGATGAAGCCCAGGAAACAAATTATACTGTATGTTCTGTCTTTAAAGGAATCATTCCCCCAATGGGGCAGGAAATTTTAGGCTTGTCCACAGTGTGACCAGACAGGACTCTCCCAGGCTGTTTGCAAGGGCTGTAATTAGCCTCCTGTAAGCTCTGGGAGAATACAGGAGAGCAGGGCGGCACTGCGGAGCCTTGCCGGGTTCAGTCTGGACTATTCCTGGGCCTGAGGCACTGGTTGATTCTACTCAGCTCTGGAAGAGTTTCCAGCCGGAACTTCTGAAAACTCCAGTGGAATCTATTAGAACCCCTCTGCGGGATTCACCCAGGACTGTGGCTCTGGTCAGCAGGTTGTAATGGTTCAGTGATTCAGTTACTGCCGCACCTTCCCCATCACCCCTGCTGTCCACTCTGTGGTTTCCTTGTTTCCTGTATGCATTTCATCTCATTGGTGAGATTGTGACTCCCCCTCTCCCGCACCTCAAAACTCCTCGTCTCCTATTCCTTTCACAGCCCCTAAACACTAGTGAGACTTCACATTCAGTTCAATAACTTCTCTGTAAATGTTGACTGTGTGGCAGGACTGGAGAGGCTAGTTCTCGGGAGAATGTGTGCTTTTGCATGTATATATAACTGTGCAATGTTAATGAGTCCCAGCCAGACCTTATAGGAGTGATTTAATTCTCTTGCCATTAGTCAAACAAACAGTAGGTGGGACGGGTGTTAAGCTTAAATATCTCCGGTGCACCATTTGAACCATACGTACCACCTGTGGGTTTTTTGCAACCTGCCCTTTTGTTGCGGTGGGTCCCCTAATTCTCTTTTCAGTCCCTTTCATCTCTTCATTGTTCTCAAAGGCACAGTGCTGTAAACCACATAGAGGCCTTTCAACTTCCCTTGCATTTTGTTTGATTCAGCCAATTGACTAGTACTGTCAGCTAATTGGAGTGGAAATGTAAAATGAAAGCTGTATTATTCAGCTGCCAAGTCTCCTCACTTGGCAGGGAGTGGGTGATGCTGGTAATTGTACCAGAAGTGTAATTGCTCTGGGTTCTGCCTCTGGATTTAACAGTGAACCCTGGGAGGGTCTTCCTCAGAGACACCTGATACCTGCTTCTCTTTAGTGGCTTTCTGGCAAACAGTGAGGCTTGAAGCAAATCAAATCTAATCAAGCATTCTTACGTTGTTAGAGAATACAACTACTGTGTATTTTGCTGACTGCGGGAGTGGATTGCTTCGTTTAAGTACTTAGTCAATATGTCATTCCCATCAGAACTGGCAGTTAATTTCCTCTTGGTTTGGAATGGGGGTGGAATCCACGTTCCCAGAGGTGAAGATGCTAACCTCATATGCCAGTCGTGGCCTGTGCCAGGATGTTCTGGGGAACAGTAGCTGGTGCAGAACAGAAGCCCATTTGTAAACTACTTATGAAGGAGGGAGGGTTTACATGTCTGGAAAGAGCTGAATAGATTAATGGAAAAATAAGGAAAGTAAAATGTAGTTCATTAGTTCGTCTTTAAAGTTAATCGTCTCCGTGGTTTTGGAAAGCTAACCAAGCTGGCTTTCTTTTGTCTTTTCTTTTCTGTTTTTTTCCACTTTAATTCGTGAACGGAGTGACAGTGGTGAACCATACTTCAGGGTAGATTATGTGGGCTGTAGCATGTGGGATCGTATGGCAAGGGGAACTTCGCTCTTCCCCACGACTTAACCCTGAGTCCATGGCGTACGATAGTGACCTTTCTCACTTAACCTGCCAGGACGGAGCTTCAGAATCCTCCTCAACACAGCATTTTAAGTGTGTTTTTCTTTTGCAGAGCTGGCATATGTGAGAAAACCTGTTTACTATCTCTGAGTTAGAACTTTAGAAGAATATTTCCACTCTTAACCCAGGAAATGGAAATAGCAGCAGCTATGTAATTAGTGTACTCTTCTCATTTGCCAAGATTAAGAGGGTTGATTTGTGCAGTGTTGTCTGGTACAGTTCTGTTACCATATCATTATTACTTTATTATGCCATGTGGCTTTATAGAAAGCTTCCTCACACATTTCCAGAGGAGAAGCTGTTTTTGTTTCCTTAGAAGCTTCAGATCTTGAGTAAGATATTGAGAATAAGGTTGCTGAGGCAGGGCTGGCTACCTTTGTTGGTCCCAGCTTCCCTCCTGCACAGAAATCCTTGCCGGCTGCAAGGAGGTGGGGTGGAGATGGCAACAGCAGCCAAAGTCAGTTAGGTCAGTTGATCAGTTATGCACAAACCTGTCGAGAGCTGTTCTCTCCAGAACAATTATTTTTTAGTTGAAAGAGCATGGTTCTTGAAACCAAGCAGTCCTGGCTTCATACTCAGGATTTCCCAGGTAATATGTCACCAAACTATTTTTAAAATTTTGGTTTCTTTTTCTTTTCTTTTTTTTGTAAGACAGAAGCAATAATTTAGTAATTAACAGGATTTTTACAAGGATTAAATGTTACATGTAAATACACATATACACACATTTCTATGTAATATGTATGTTATAGGTGTATATATGCATGTATACGTACCTATAATATACACATATAGGTATATATAAGACACGCACATATGTGTAATATATGTGTGTAGTAGTTCCTTGGTAAAAAATAGCTGTGATTACTGTATGGACATATAACTTGTGTAATGACATTTTAAAATGGACATTATAAAATGGGGTTTGGAAAGTTATATGTTTGATTTTTTTTAATGCATTATCTTAATGATATCTTATTTTGAAAAGTAAGCTTTCTAACTTGCTTGCACATTAGGAGTGGTTGTATATTGATGAACTTGGTCATGAAATGCACACATGAGAAAAAAAATCCAGCAGATGATGAACTGCTTTATAACTTCTGCACAGAAGTGTACGGTGACGATCCCTCCGAGAAACAGAGGTCATATGGAGATTTATCTGGAGCACAGGAAAGGTCCAAGGATGGAGAAATGGGAGCCTCTGCTCTACCCTGTAAGTGTTGGGCACTGTGCTGAGGAACTGAAAATGTGTTATCTAATTTACCCTCCTAATATTCCTCCATAAAGATATTTTATATTCTTTATTCTTTTTATGTAAAAGTAAACCAAGGCTGTCAGGATAATTGTCTTAAGGTTCTGTAACTAGGCAGGGAGCTGGATTCCAACTCCCAGATGTATGACTCCAGAATTCACCTCCAGATTCTGGACACTGTGACCTAACCTCTGACTTTTATGGAGGAAGAATCTGAGGTTCTGGCAAATGACTTGTCTAGTGTGCCCAGCTTGCTGAAGGCAGGTTCTAACTCCTAGTCCAGTGCTCTTTTTCTGTACTTGGTTCTCTTTCCAATTATTCTTTTCCTTTGTTCCCTAATTGTTTTAAAAAATCTTGCTTCTTCAACTGTATTTCAAGTTCATGTGCATATACATGTAAGGGACGGGGTTGTACTTTTCTGTATCTCCCACTTGCCTAGCAGAATGATAAATCCTCTATAAATTCTTGGTGACTTGAACTGTTGAAAGATTTAGTCTCCGAAATTCCATTTTGAATGAGGCAGTCTATGTATACATATACACAAATTGGGGCTTTATCTCTGAGACATTTAACTGATACTTTATAATAATGGTTCTCAATGTTATTGGATCCACTGTACTGTTTTTATCCAATCTGACAATCTTTATCTTTTAACATTTTCATTCAGTGTAATTACTGATATTTGAAGGTTTATATTTACTATCTTACTGTTTGTTTTCTGTTTGTTCTTCTGTTCTATGATTCTTTTTTCTCTCTTTTCTTCTTTTGGATCAATCCAAAATTCATATCCCCATCTTTTAGCTTGTTAGTTATATACATGCTTTTACTATTTCTTTTAGTGATAATCCTAGAGATTATAACATGTATTAATTATTTTATCTCTTCCCAACTAGGATCTTAAAACACTTTATTTTTTATTTAACCCTTTGCTGTCTTATGTGTTATTGCTATGCAGTTTGTATCTACATATATTTTAAATGCCACAAAATATTATTATTTTTGTTTTGTACAGTTATTTTTTTTGGATTTACCCACACATATGCCCTCTCCTTTACTCTTGATTCCTTCTGACATTGCTATGTTTCCATCTACAATCATTTTCATTTTGCCTGAAGAACTTCCTTTACTTTTTTTTATGTTCAGATCTGCGGGTGACAAATTCTCATAAGTTTTATTAATTTAAAGTGTCTTCATTTCATTTTTAATTTTTGAAGGCTATTTTTGCTGGGTATAGAATTCACTTAGTGATTGTTTTCATTTATCACTTTAAAGATTTGTTTTATGACTTCCATCATTTTTTGTGGAGAAGTTGGCTATCAGATTTATTGTTCTTCTTTGAATATAATTCTCCACCCTTCTATAGATTTGAAGATTTTTCTGTATGGAAGCAACTTAAGTGACTGTCAGTGGATGAATAAATAAAGAAAATGTGGTACACACACACACACACACACACACACATATACACACACACACACATACACACACACACACATACACACACACACATACACACACACACACACACACACACACACACATACACACACTGGGATATTATTCAGCCTTTAAAAAGAAGGAAATCCTATCATTTGTGACAATATAGATCAACTTGGAGAGCATGATGCTAACTAAGTGAAATAAACCAGACTGAGAAAGACAAACACAACATGATATCACTTATGGATGGAATCTGAAAACAAAACAAAACAAAACAAGACAAAACAAAAAAAAACCTGTCAAACTTATATAAGCAGAGAGTAGAAAGTGGTTGCTAGGGGCCAGGGGTGAGGAGGAATAGAGAAAGGAAAAATATATTTTATTCTTTACTGTTAGTTTTTCATAGTCTTACTCTGATGTGCTTAGGTATTATTTTCTTTATATTTATTATGCTTGATAGTCCTTTTACTTCTTGAATCTATGGCTTAATGTTTTTCTTCTGTCTTGGAAAGTTCTTGGCTGTTAGTTTTTCAAAAATTTATTTCTGCCTATTTCTGTCATGTCTTCCTCAGTTGCCCATGTGTTAAACCTTGAAGCATGTTTCGTGTGTCTCCCATGCTCTTTTCTGTTTTCTATACTTTTTGTTTTTTTGTCCTTCAGTTTGGATATTTTTCTATTGAGCTATCTTCTTACTTACCAATATTCTTTTGAGCTATGTCCAGTATTCAGTTAAACAAAATTAATTTCATTTGTTTGTATTTTTCTGTTCTAGAATTTCAAATTAATTGTGGTTGGGATACTGGTTATGTGATAAAATATTCATAGTTATTTTAAAATTTCCAGTATATTTTTTTGTCCTCTGTTATTTTCATAAAGTTCTAAACAAAAAATACAATCTTTCTTTGAGTTACATGATAGTTAAAGTTCTGGATAATTCAGTGTGTATTATTACCAGTCAATAAGTTCTTCGTGTTTATAAGTAAAACAGAGTTAGAGTAAATAATCAGATAATTATAAACAGATTTTTCACTGACATGAATGTTCAGTAGGACATTCAAATGTCGTGTGGAAGTGGGACAGTTTTTCTTTGTGTTTTGCATGACGTGAAATCTAGAATTCATGATCCCTGTCCATTAAATGCCAGTAGTACCCCAATCTTCAGTCTTTAAAACAAATTCTAAAATGCTTTGTAGGGTGGCATCGCCCCTGTTTAGGAGCCTGCTTTACATTAAATAGTGAGGTTGCATTGTCTGTAGTGAAATCTTTGACTCAGGGTCTTGGCCAGGCCTGAAAACAGACATTTTAGGATGTGGCTTTACCTGGTTGAATGCGAGTGTCAGAACAGCTCTCAACCATTTACTGGATGGCCAATTTAACTAGGCCAACTGCCAAGAGCCTGGCTACAGGAAAAATAAAAAAGGAAAAAAGAAAGTTGGGGAATAAGGACATGCAGCAGAACTTCAAATGATCTGTACAGTATTCGCATGCTGGAACGTGATAGCTGGAACATGCTATTCATGTTCACTTGAATGAGCTTGGCATTCAAGTCAGAAATAGAGGGGCCCTTTCAGAGCAAAGGTCTTGACTGAGACATAAGTCTAGAAGACAGGATCTTAGTGCGTATTGAAATGGCCACTGCAGGTGCAAGACTTTTATTGGACAGCATGGGGAGTGAAGTGCTGTTGTCTGTATATTTGGCTTTTTAGCAATTACATCACAAAATAGCTAGTGATTATCTAAATTTGGGAATATCCATCCATCCATCAGTCAAAAACATTGTAAGTGCCTGCTATGTTTTAGTCACTATGGGAACACAAAGGTACTTATATATAAAGAAATAGTCTCTACTCTTGGGAAGGGAGGGAGGCAAATAAACTAATTGTAAAAGAATGATAATGATATATTGCAGAGGAAGACAAGAAAATAAATAATATGAGAGATAATGGTATAGCAATAATTTATTTCATGTGCAAACATTTTGAATGTTTGTTTTTCTTCGTTTGCCTTAGGAATATGAAATGAAGTCTTTGAGAGCAGAATTTTTTAGAGGAAAAATATAATTAGAAACTTAAGTTATATTAGGGTCTCCCTATATCTGACTTACTTAAAGTGGAAAAATGAGTCAGTCTGTTTATTCATTATAGAACTTTTTTTCTGTGGGTAACATCTCTAGAAATTTATGAGGGTTATTTTGTCATTGGGGTGCTCTTAGGTTGTCCTTTCACTATAACAGGATTGTGTTAGAATGAATGGAAAGCTGGGTGTAAAAAATAGAAGAGTTACAGAACTAAGCCTGTGTTTCCATTGCTTCAGAATTTGGAATATGAAGCACATTCACTGGGCATTTAATTTTATTCTGCATTTTGAAGAGATCCTCTTTTGTTTGTTTGTTTTGTTTTTTCTCTTCTAGGAGTATAGTTTCCACAGCACTCTCTAGTGGAATATTTTATAAACATTTAGGCTGTGTAAAACGTAACTCCCCCTTCTCTTGGAAACTGGAGATTCCAGGAGGGATTTTCTAAAGTTTTAAATGCTACAACTACACCCTCTGTCATAGAAAATACCATCATCAACTGGTTAGGGTTGTGGCAAATGACCAGAATCATAAGTAACATTTATTGAATGCTTCCTATGTACCAGTCACTGTGCTAATAAGTATATTAGTTTATTTCATGTTTATTATCACTCTATTGGGTTCTATCTTATCCATAGTTTATATGTTAGGAAATGGACACTCAGAAAAGCTAAGAGATTTGTTCAAGATCCCACAGCTAGGGAGCAGTTGAATTGGTGTTTGAATCCAAGTTTACCCACTCCACCGTATTGGTATTGCTACTTGAGTGAGTGTGGTGTATGACCTTGTGTTCATAGACCAAGGCTGTGGGTACAGAAGTAAGTATGGTTGGAAAAATGAAAGCTTCAGAATCAAATGGACAATGGTTCAAATATAGGTGCCATCACTGAATAAGCTTTGGTAATATTACCTAACCTCTGTGAACCTTGGTTTCCTTATCTATAAAGGCGGGGTGATGATATCTATCTCAAAATATTTTAGGAAGAAATATAAAAGATCTGAATGTGCCAAAGAGTCTGGAATCCAGAAGGTGCCATTTTTTTCCTTTTTCTTTTTGTGAAAAATAGGACTTGGAGGAATAAGTCTGGCATTGTGGAAGTGGGGAAGCTTTGGGAACATGAGGCAGAGAAATATTGACTTAGTCAAGGAGGCAGAGAGGTCCTCCCTGAGGAAGCGGTATTTCAACAGAAACCTGGAGGACATATGGAAGTTAGATTAAAAGGGGTAAGTGTGGGCGCGTGGGTGGCTCAGTTGTTAAGCAGCTGCCTTCAACTCAGGTCATGATCCCAGGGTCCTGGGATCAAGCCGTGCATCGGGCTCCCTCCTCAGAGGGAAGCCTGCTTCTCCCTCTCCAACTCCCCCTGCTTGTGTTCCCTCTCTCGATGTGTTTCTCTCTGTCAATAAATAAAATCTTAAAAAAAGGGGGGGTAAGAGTATATAAGGCACCGGGGTGGTTCAGTGGGTCAAGAATCCAACTCTTGATTTTACCTCAGGTCATGCATGATCTCAGGGTTGTGAGATTGAGCTCCATGGTGGGCTCCATGATTTTCTCTCTTCCTCTGCCCCTCCCCCCTCAAAAAATGGAGGGCGTAGGAGTGTGCTTTGCAGGCATGGGGCACATTTTAGGCAGGTAAGTCGCTTAATCTCACAGTCCTTTCCTCTGAAATGTGCAGTACAGCCCTCATGTGCCTTATCTTGGCCTGTAAAGTGAGAGAGTGAAGGTAGCCATGATTTGACCTGGTAAGACTGCTGTACACTAGAAGGCATTCATTGTTATTGATATCGTATGACAATAGTGTGGCATGGAAAAAAAGGATGGCTTTGAATCCAGATCAACTTATTACTAGATGTGCTCTAGACAGTTCCTTCAGTCTTTCCACACCCTATTCCTTCATTTATAAAATGAATGCTTTTATAAATGCATTTATAAAATAAGGCTTTGTTCTCAAGATGCTGTGAGGAGCAGTGGGCTGGCATGTGTATGGGGGACCCGCAGAAGTACTGGCATGTGGCGGGAGCTTGTTCCCTTTCCTACCCTGCCCCCACCTATGCTACCACACCATGCTAGAGAGACATATATACAGGAACTTGATGTTAACTTGCCACACTTTCAGCGTCTCTTGTCAGCCAGCTGAACAGACATTTTCAGTTATATGTAGCAGCGGTCTTTTCATCTGTGACTCATGCTGTTGTTTCCGTATCCAAGCTAATATTCTTATAGCCAGTGCCTTTGGGTTTATCATTTTAAGACAGCAGGAGGGGGATATCAGGTGCAAGTTAGTCACTCCAGGATGCTGAAATGAGAAACAGCTTAGGTCCTTGGTGTGGAAAACAAGAAACTCCACGAGGGGGCCTTATATGGGGCAAGCTTTTGAAATCGGTCTCAAGCAGGGAGTGGTCTGCCATTTTCTCTCTTATTTGGCATTAACTTATATTTGCTCCTCCTGAAAGGAGAGAATTTAATGTAAATATAAGGACTCCTATCTTTTCTTAACAATAGGTATCCTCTGTTCTTTTTTATTTGGGGCCGGATGAGGAGCTTTACATGAACTTTAAAATGAGACTGAATGAAAAAGGTATTGTTTATCTAAGCTGTCTGAGGAAGGGCACTTGGGGAAAAGAATTGAACTCTAAAATAACCTTATGAAAGTTATTGATTTGTTTCTTTATGGTTCCTTGACAAACAAGAACATTATTTCCATGCCTGAACTGGAGCTGGGTCAAAGAACTCTTTTTTTATAGATTATCTTTCCTGAAAACCAGACTTGTCAGAAAAATAAACCTCCAGAAATGAAGATATGAGACCCAGCTGAATATTGTGGCCCTTCCTTGCTTTGAAGGACAAGTAGGGAACACAATTAATTTTTTAAAATCTTCCTGAGTGCACAAATGTTTAGGAATAACTCAAGAAGTTTAGATAAATGGCTCACTGTTTTATATTTGGTAGGTAGTTTGATTTAACTCTACTTCCCCGCTGCCAGTTCAACTCCAAAGCCCAGATTCTATTTACCTATGGTCAGCAGGAAAAGGGACACATTTTTTTTTGTTCTTGTACCTTATATTTTAAAAGTAACTTTAAAAGGTCACATAAGTTTCACCTACCATGTGCAAATACTGTTCTAGACATTAGGGTCACAGCAGTGAACAAAACAAGCAAAATTCCTGCTCTTTTAGGGCTGTGTTCTAATGGGAAAGAGAAAGGCCATTAGTAAACAACTGTATAATATAATGTTAAGTGGTGACTTCTAGGAAGGAAACCAAGTAAAGGAATAGATAGATGCAAAATACTGTCCGAAGAGGTGGTGTTTGAACAGCCACTTGAGTGAAATGAAAGAATAAGCCGTGGAGATGTTTGGAGGAGGAGCACCCCAAATAGAGGGAATGGCAATTTTTAAGGCCCTGCACTGGGAGCATACTCGGTAGTTCCAGGAACAACAAAGAAAACCAGTATAGCTAGAGCCAGTTAAAAAAGGTTTGTGAGAAAGGGTAGAAAATGAAGTCAGAGAGAGAACTAAGTTGCCACTTGAACTTTTTAAGCAGTAGAGAAGTATGACCAGATGCCATCAAGCTAGGACAATCCTATCCTGAAGTCCATTTGCATTCTGAACCCCCCACTTTGGAGCCCGGCTTGCTCTACGTTACAAGCCATGTTCCCCAGAAGGTGCTTGGAGAGACTTTTAGCACCCATTTCCTTGAGGTGCTTTCAACAGCCCTCATTTGTCAGCCCCAAACTGATCCCCAAACTGATCTGTGACCACACAATCTTTAGCTGGGTCCTCCCATTTGATTCAAGAAAGCTTTGGGTCAACCAAGGCTAAACATAAGGACCGAAGAATCAGTAATTCTTGATGCCAAGAAGATCCATCAGAGTTAAGAAAACAAACTCAAAAAAGGAGAGTGTTGTGCTGTCTTCCAGGCTATAAGTGCACAGGGACCTGAGGCCCAAGCTGCTCACAGCTGTCCCCACACCCAGGGAAGCCAGGGGTCCTGGCCTACATCTCCTTACTGGGAGATTCTCAACAGCTCCCTATCTCAGCACTGAGTTACCTAAAGATGGCTTTGAGAAGCTGACATTTCTGTGAAAACACTTCATTTAAAGAAATATGTTTCATTGAATAAATGAGTAAATATACATGCCTATTATACTGGTCCAGCTTTTCTAGAACCTTTTAATATGCTACAAGAAATTATGTAAGTTACATTTTTGTTATTGAAAAAAAATAGAAACTGTGCATAAGAATAAAGGAAAAAACAAAAAAAAATTACCTACAATCTATATACAGGAATGACCATCTTTCACTTACTGGTTTATGTAATTTTGTACTTTGTTTCCATGTGCATGAATATGTTTTTATTATAAAAATGGCATTATGTGACATACAAATGGCTAACAGACACATGAAAAAATGTTCAAAATCATTAGCCATCAGGGAAATTCAAACCAAAACCACACTGAGATACCACCTTACGCCAGTTAGAATGGCAAAAATTGACAAGGCAAGAAACAACAATTGCTGGAGAGGATGTGGAGAAAGGGGATCCCTCCTACATTGTTGATGGGAATGCAAGTTGGTACAGCCACTCTGGAAAACAGTGTGGAGGTCCCTTAAAAAGTTAAAAATGGAGCTACCCTATGACCCAGCCATTGCACTACTGGGTATTTACCCCAAAGATACAGACGTAGTGAAGAGAAGGGCCATATGCACCCCAATGTTCATAGCAGCATTGTCCACAATAGCTAAATCGTGGAAGGAACCGAGATGCCCTTCAACAGATGACTGGATTAAGAAGTTGTGGTCCATATATACAATGGAATATTACTCAGCTATCAAAAATAACGATTTCTCAACATTTGCTGCAACATGGATGGCACTGGAGGAGATAATGCTAAGTGAAATAAGTCAAGCAGAGAAAGACAATTATCGTATGGTTTCTCTCATCTATGGAACATAAGAGCTAGGAAGATCGGTAGGGGAAGAAAGGGATAAAGAAAGGGGGGGTAATCAGAAGGGGGAATGAAGCATGAGAGACTATGGACTATGAGAAACAAACTAAGGGCTTCAGAGGGGAGAGGAGTGGGGGAATGGGATAGACTGGTGATGGGTAGTAAGGAGGGCACGTGGAAGTGCCTATTGCATGGTGCACTGGGTGTTATACGCAACTTATGAATCATCGAACTTTACATCAGAAACCAGGGATGTACTGTATAGTGACTAACATAATATAATAAAAAAATTTAAAAAATGGCATTATATTCTACATATTATTTTTTAACTTGGAAGCACAGTTTTGGGTGAGCTTTATTTCTTTTTTCTCATTTCTGTTCTAAGAAACCAAGGGAATTTAAAATGAGATGAATTAATCAATAATTGAAGTAGGGTTATTATACCATTCAAATTGAAGAAAATTTATGTTGACAGTTGATATACTGCTCTTATAGAATACTGTAAATAATTTCCCCCCAGAAATTTGAGTGAGGGCTATATTCATTATTTATTTTTAGCACTAATGAAATGTTCAATAAATACTTAACCAAGTGAAATAAGTTTTTTTTCCTTGAATTACTTGACTCTTACTTTAAGATATTTGGAGATGGAGGGACTATATTATCTGCAAGAACATTGATCCACGTATTATTAAAAATATTAAAAGCTATATTAACAGATCATATTTTGATTGCTTTTTAGTTTGTCATAATCTAATCCTTTAATCTATATTCTAGGGAAAAAGTATTTTAAGAATTCCTTTTGCAAAATGTGTTAGATTGGAAGAGAGGATTATAAAGCAATGGAATTGCAGTAGTAACATGGAAGATCTGTAAAACTCACTTTACAGTGTTATTTCTTTGGACTTTATGGCTTTATCCAAAGTTTTAGCTATTGAGGAACTCTAGTATCCCCACCTTCATAAAGCAATTTTATGGAACCATAGAAATTGATTCGTAAAGTTTTAGGCCTGAAAATATATAGCCATCTATCCAGGCCTTGGTAAAGGGCTCATTTTATTTAAAATTAGCCATAAATAACTACTCTATGAGGATATCAACATAAGGAAGTTTTTGACAAGTCCGACGGCCTGATGAAGAATTTTTTTCAAACGTAGTTTGATTCCAGTGAAGTAATAACCTTCAGCATTATGGGGATTTTGTAGTGTTATCACTTAGACATTGTTTTATCAAGATCTTGCATCTTAACTGGGTATTTCATTTTGCCTGGATAGATATTTTCTTGAGGGTTAGCAAGTTCTCAGTGTTGTTCATTAATTCAGCAGCACTCAGGAACCACATTCAGTGAAGGGGGTACATAGAAAGGAGTGAAACGAGACCTCCTTGTTTAAAAGAGTCATAGTCTGGTGGGAGGACAAATACGTAAACAAATTCAGGAAGGCCTCTTGGGCCCAGAGAAACCTAACTTTGAATTAACATGAAGAAAAATTACGCATCAATGGGTGAAAGTAAAATATGATTCCCTGTTTTTAGAAGATCCTGTATAGAGGTCAGTAACCAAGTCCAGTGACTGAGAGCTGCTAACAAGTATAATGGACTGTTTTGGAGTCTGGGGTCACTGAGACAAGAATTGACGTGCAGAGAAGTTGACCCCTGGTGTAAGAATGCCATACCTGGAGAGAGTGAAGGTGACTGTGCTGAGAGCCATAGTGAGTATGTGGGGCTGGTATGGCCATCCTGTGTCCAAGTGAAAGGAAGACGTGGATTCCTGGTTGTGTCAGCTCAGTGAGACAGGGAATTCCACTTATCTAAGGAATAATGAAAATGCAGTCTGTGGATTCATTCTTCCCTTCTGCTGCAACATCCTGAATCCTTTCAGTGCTAGGGTCCTAATGAAATAGTAATTTCACTCTGTTCTACGTAGGTAGGCTAGAGTGGGAAGATGAGAAAGTCAGGTACTTATGGAACTGTTTTCTCTCTGAGAAAAGGAAATGTTTAGGAGATGCTTGCTAAATGACTGTGACATCTTAGAAAGCATTTGGATTAAAAATAAATTACACTTAATCCGCCCTTAGTAAGTTCCAGGCACTGTTCAGATCTCTTTAAATACATCGTCTCATTTGCTCCTTTCAACAATCCTATGAGTTAAGTACTTTATCATCCCTACTTCTCAGGTGAGAAACCAGGGCACAGACACCTTAACTTGATGACAGACTCGCCATTTGGAGTGGTGACACCGGGATTCAAGCCCAGGCAGCCGGGCTCCTGAGCCTGGCTGTCCAGGTCTCTTAGAGCTTTGTGATCTTGAGCAAATTACTCAATCTCCCACGTCTTGTTACCTCATCTGTAAAATGGGAACAGTCATAACAATAATGCCAGCTCCATAGAGCTGTCATGCATGTAAGCACCTTGCAGAGATTTGATATGCAGTTACTTCCCTCTCTGCCGGGCCCAGCCCTCTAGAATGATGGCAGAGGTCAGGAAAGCACACAGGCCACCCTCCTCTAGTACCACAAATGCCTCCTCTATCAGTGCGTCCTGCTCCAAGAGTCATGCATAAGTCAGCCTAAGATAATAATCAATAAATGGTAGCTGCTGACTTTGTGAAGTTGTCACTTTTATTTAATCTGTATCCTGAAACTGATATTGTGCTCTTGAAATCAGCAGGGAACATATTTTACCTCGTGCTTGGGAATGAAATTTGTTTTTCTTCACCTACTTGTCATCGCTCCTTCGCTGAAGAAGAGACTGTAGTTGGCACGCTATTGCCAATTTCAGAGGAATGTGCTATAACAATAAAAAAAAGAAAGAAAGAAAGAAAGAAATTCAGAGGTATTCCAAATCAGGTTCTAGTATTCATTTGCTTTGACTCAGAGTTTTTGTGAATTAGCCACTGGGAATGTAATCTCACGTTAGATATGTTTTGTGTTTTTTAAGCGACTTTGGGTTTGAAGCACGTTCCCTAAGAGGTTATACATTTAACATTTCTCAGTCTGAAAGGATGACTTCATCTGTGCTTGGGAAGGTTGTGCACATCCATGGAAGTCCATACTTGTGTTGGTATGTCAGACATAGTCCTCCAGAGAAACAGAACCAAAAGGAGACATATGGGTATCTTTATATATGTGTATATATAAAAAGAGATTTATTTTAAAGGATTGGCTCATGCAGTTGTGGGGACTGGCAAGTCCAAAATCTGTAGGGCAGGCCAGCAGGCTGGAAATTTAGTCAAGAGTTAAAGTTGTACTTGCGAGATTGAAATTTTGATATTTGTAGGGCAGGCTGGTAGCCTGGAAACTTAGGCAAAATTTCCATGTAATAGTCTTGAGGCTAAATTCCTTCCTCTTCGAGAAACGTCAAATTTTGCTTTACAAACCTTCAACTGATTGGATGAGGCCCATCATGTCATCCAGGGTAATCTCCTTTACTTGAATCAACTGATTGTAAATGTTAATTACATCTACAGACTATCTTCACGGCAATGTACAGGCTGGTGTTTGACCAAACAGCCAGGCATCACAGTCTAGTCAAGTTGACATGTAACATTAACTGTCACACTTGGTTTCTGCTTTTTTGTGGGGAAGTTCCAGTTCATCCCAGTTCAAGTCAAAGGCCCTCAGGTTCATGATCCATAATAACGTGTGAGAGTCTGATGAATGGTGCTCGTATGCATGCTTCATTTGTACCCCAATATGATTAGCATACAGCTGCGCATATCACAGCCACTCAATAATTTGGTTGATCTGCCCTGAATACACTGAACTACTTGTTCAAGTCCTTGTTTCTATGAGCATTACACTAGACAGTACGCAAGAGCTGGAAAGTGACGTCTAAGGTGCTGGTATTAGCTAACTAGTGGCAAATGCTGCTTTCAGGATGCTGGTTACTGCTAGTGCAAGTGTCCTTTTCCTTTAAACATGCTCCGATGGTTTCTGTTAGTTAACAGCAAAGGGAAACTTCAAGTCGGGGAGCAACTTGTCCTCCTGAGGTTTCAGGCCAATCGATGGTTTTTACTCTGGATATCGACAGCTCTCTGCTGCATGCCCTTGTTTTTGGCTACGTGGGCTGAATGTGGTGAAATGGATTATATAGCTTTTACTGCCTCTCGGGGTTTAATCAGTGCCCAGCAAGCACTGTGTGTGCCTGTGACTTTCCTTTGCCTTTTAATTGTTCGGACTGTGGGGCTGTTGATGGTGCTGCTTCTCTGGGCTCCTACCTTGACTGATCAGTTTTTAACTCAGAGCTTATGCTTCCTTGCAGGATGCTACAACTTGGAAGCCTGATTCATGCCAGAACTGCCGTTGCCATGGCAACATCGTTATCTGCAAACCTGCTGTTTGCAGAAACCCTCAGTGTGCCTTTGAGAAGGTATGGCATCCTAATTATATCCTAAATGTATTGGTAAAGTCAGAGCAGGTTAGGATTTTTGCATCTTTTCAGTCATCGGGTTCTGACATTTATCCCATTCTCTAATTGGAAGGCTTATGAAATGCAGGAGAGAACTTTTACATATGACATTTAAGAATATCTCAATTTCTGTTTATTGAGAATTTACTCTGGACCGGGCGCTCAGTTAAAGGTTTACAAATGTTATCCCACTTGGGGTAGGTATCTTTCTCCCCACTTTACAGATGAGGAAATGAAGCCTGGAGATTTCAAGCAACGTAACCACGATTATGCAGTTAATAAACTGCTGTCCAGAGGTTTCCCCGGGGCAGACAGATGCTAAAGCGACTGATAGGCACCGTTGAATGGATTGAAAGTCAGCGTTGACTTCTTGAGGATAATTTTCTAAAACCGTTATTTGTTCTGCCACTAACTGTATTAATGCGTTGCTGTCAAGCTCCCTCGGAACATGGAGAGGCTTGGACTCCAGAAATCTCCTGGTTGACCAAGTATATGAGGGATATTTCCTTCCTGCCCCTTTGTTAAAAATTTTCCATTTTTTCTGACTACACATCTAATTCTGTGAGAATATTTTTTCCAGTTGCTGACTCTTTTCTTTTTAAAGTGAATCTATTAAAAAAAACAGCTTAAGCTTCAAATTTGAACATTTGAAACTTTCTGGAGAAGACTAAATTATTTTCTTTAAAAAGCATTCTATCAATTTCACAAGCACAGTTTAGTTTTCTAGTTTTCTTCCTCCCCCCATAATAACCTTGAGACTTTATGCCATCTAGTGCTAACGAGTTCCTGTTTGTTTTTAACACTGGCATGAAGAAGGTTCTGTATACCTTTCAGTGTAGCCCTCAATTTCTTCACGGATATATTTCTGAGAAGCTGGGTGTACATCCAATGTTGGTAAATTTAATAATATTTTGTTTGTATATGGTGGGGCTTTCTATTTTATGGAGGAAGTACTCCTAAAAGATCTCTACTTAGCTTGCTGAGTAATTCATGTCAGAATCTGAGTTGCTCATATAAGGACCGTGAAGACATACCCTCTTCCACTTCACATGAATAACTGTGGTTTCATGTAAGAAGAAGGAGCCTCACATTAAATGTTAGAAAGATATCGATTGGGGCACCTGATAATATTATGCATTATCTTAGAAAAACCAAAGAGATCTTTCTAAAAGAAAAGCTGGACATTCAACCCACATGCCTGAAATCTTCATTAGTATTCTATCATCTTCAAAATAAAATCCCAAGCTCCATAGTACAGCATAGTACAAGGCTTTCCATAACTTTGAACTTACCAACTCTCTAGCCTCATCTCTCCTTAATTCATTCAATCGGTCAAAAAAAAATTTACTGGGGTGCCTGCGTGGTGCAGTTGTTAAGCGTCTGCCTTTGGCTCAGGGCGTGATCCCAGGGTCCTGGGATCGAGCCCCACTTCGGACTCCCTGCTCCGCTGGGAGCCTGCTTCTTCCTCTCCCACCCCCCCTGTTTGTGTTCTCTCTCGCTGGCTGTCTCTCTCTCTGTCAAATAAATAAAAATAAAATCTTTAAAAAAAAAAAAAGATATCGAGTGTATTGCTGAAAACTAAATGTGTTCTACACCAGGGGTCAGCAGACTAGATCTGGCCTGCCACTTGTTTTTGTATGACCTATGAACAAAGAATAGTTTTTATGTTTTTAAAGGGTTAGAAAAAGACAAACAGAACAGTATTTCATGATATAAAAATTATATGAAATTAAATTTTACTGTTCATAAATAAAGTTTTATTGAAACACAGGCATACTCATTTGTTTATGTGTTGTCTGTGGCTGCTTTTACACTACAAGAACAAATTGTGTAATTGTGATACAGACCAAATGTGGCCCCCAAAGGCTAAAATAGTTATTATCTGGTTCTTTACAGAAAGTAAGTTTCTCGCACTGGCTCTATACCAAACATGACATTGTCCCTTCCTCATTTGTTTTTCCAGTTTTTCCCATCTCAGTAAATGGCAACTCCTTTCTCCCAGTTGCTCAGGCCAGAACACTTAGCATCATCCTTGACTCCCGACGCTCTCCCACATCCCACATCCAGGGCTTTAGCAACTACCCAGCTCTTCCTTCCTAAAACCATAGGTCCCAAATGCAATTTCCCTGCTTTTAAGTCTGGTCCCACCTATTATCATTTTTTGTCTGTGTTGTCACTATAGCCTTTTAACTTGTTTTACTGCTTCTATACTTGTCTTTTTCATTATAATCTTGATATAACAGTCAGGGTGATCCTCTTAAAATTTAAGTCAGATCATGTTGGTTCTTTCCTTAAACCCCTCCAATGGCTTCCAATGGCTTCTCACTCATATAATTGCTCACAATGTCCTGTTAAAGTACTATTATATCCCTGTAATTAATCTCCTGTTCTTTCCCTTGCTCACTCTGCTTCAGACACCAGTTTCTCTTGGTGTACCCTGGAGATGCCAGGCACACTTCTGCCATTATGACCTTTGCACGCTGCTTTTCCCACTGAATTGTTTTTTCTTCAGATACAGATAATATACGTGGCTTGATCCTTTACTTCCTTTAAATCTTACCCAAACACCATTCTATTTAAAATTGCAAATCCCTACCCCACCATTCATTACCTATCCCTCCTCCATGCTTTATTTTTCTTCTTGACACTAACTTATATCAGATATACTATATATTTTACTGACATTTCTTGTTTAAGTTCTCTTCTATTCACTGTATATCCTCAGCACCTACAATAGCACCTGAGCATGGTAGGAACTCAGTAAATTTTTTTTTTTTTTAAGATTTTATTTATTTATTCGTCAGAGATAGAGACAGCCAGCAAGAGAGGGAACACAAGCAGGGGGAGTGGGACAGGAAGAAGTAGGCTCCTAGCGGAGGAGCCTGATGTGGGGCTCGATCCCAGAATGCCGGGATCATGCCCTGAGCCAAAGGCAGACGCTTAACAACTGCACCACGCAGGCACCCCAGTAAATTTTTTTTTGACCGATTGAATGAATTAAGGAGAGATGAGGCTAGAGAGTTGGTAAGTTCAAAGTTATGGAAAGCCTTGTACTATGCTGTACTATGGAGCTTGGGATTTTATTTTGAAGATGATAGAATACTAATGAAGATTTCAGGCATGTGGGTTGAATGTCCAGCTTTTCTTTTAGAAAGATCTCTTTGGTTTTTCTAAGATAATGCATAATATTAGAAATGCAGGGATCAATTCAGAGGCCGTGAGAATAATCCAGATGAGGGAATGAGCACCTAAATCAGAGCACCAGTAGCATTGGGCTCGAGAGGAAAGGGCAGGCTCAAGAACACTTAAGGGATAAATCAGCAGAAATAGTTAGGAGGGTGAGGGCAAGGAGGAGGAGAGACAACCCCAAATTTATGGTTTGATGACTCATTGGTTATCTGAGCAAAACCAGCTGATATTGGAAATATAGGATAATGAGGAAAAGCATTCCATCTGGGAGGGAAATGATGATTTCACTTTAGGGAACATTACGTTTGAAGTGTCCATGGAGGAGCCAAGTGGGCATGTTGAAAAGGCAGCCAATATATGAATCTAAAGCTCAGAGGAGAAAACAAGGTTGGAAATATTATGTGAGTATTATTAGCATATAGTTAGTAGCATAAACCTTTAGAATTAATGAGCTCATCTAAAGAGCTTTTGTGAAGAAGGAGTACAAGATCAAGGATGCAATTTGGAGAACACAGTCATTTACAAGGAGGTGAACATAAGAGAGGGAGCTTAGGAAAATTGAAGAGACATGAAAAGAGAGGGAAGAGGCTAGAAGTGGTCAGAGAAGAGAGAGGTATTATGGTAGCCAGGAGAGTAGAGAATTTCCAGAAGGAGTTTGTATCAACAGTGTTGATCATAGGCCTACCTGAAGTTGGTGTCAGCAGAGTGGTGGGAGAGGAATCTGTACTCTAGAGGTTTGAGGAATGAATGGAAAGTGGGGATAGGAGGCTGAGTAAAGGCTACTTTTCAGGGACCTTTGCTGAGAATGGGAGAGAAATGGGGCATTAGGCAGACATCAGTACATCTGTGAAGTTTCTTTGAACGTCCTATCCCTGACCATTAAACCTCCTATGCATTGCCATGGTGCTTTGTGCTTACCCTTATTATAGCCCTTGACCAGGCTGCAAGTGCCTATTTATTTGTCTGCTTCCTCCTCGAGACTCTTAGCTTCTTGAGAGCAAAATTCTTGTCTTCTTCACTGTTGCAACCTATCAAACAGCACAGTGTATGATGCTTAGCCAGTACTTGCAGAATGACCAAACAAGAGAAGGGAGAGGGTTTGTTTTTGATATTAGCATAAAAGAGACATGATCATGCTAGGAGGAAAAGGAGGATGACCTAGAAGATAGAGAGAAGCTGAAGGAGATATGGGAGATAGAGTAGGGAGGACAGACAGAGTCAGAATGAATGAATTAGAAGAAGTGGTTTTTAGGGAAGAGAATGTGTGGGTTCCAGAGCTTGGGGTGAGGAGGACAATCTCTTTCTCTAAAAGTGGAAGAAAAAGCCATGGATAGGTACAGAAATAGTTAAATTTGTAAGTAAGAAAAGTGATAGAAAAGAAAAGGAAGAAGTAAGAAAGGGATACTGAAGTAGTTCATATTTAATGATGTCTAATCTTACTTTGTGAAGAGTTGAGGTTCGGTTGGGAACTGAAAGAGAGTGAATGTTTGGAGCTGTCACTGAGGGGAGAAAGGGACTGACCAAGGCTGCGGTAAAGCATCTGTGAGTGGTGTTAAGGGCCCATGGGAGCAGGAGATCAGGAACCCGTGGGGGTACCAAGCTGCATGATGGAATGATTTTCTAAGCAATGTTTCCTAGCCATGTATAAGGAAGCATAAGACAAATTGTGGAATAGATCCAGGATTGGGATTTTGCCATATTAGTGGAGAGAGAAAGAATAGACATACAAGAAGTGTTGGGCATTAAGCCTAACATGAATAGGAAAATGAGGCCAGCTGACTGAATGACTTCAAGGGGAAAAAGTATTCAAGGAGCTTTCTGAAGGACGTGATATGAGGGGGAGTGAGGTTGAGAGAGACCTAAAGGCCAGAAGGTTCAGATTCAGGGAGTTGAGGATTTCTGGTATAGAGTAATTTGAAGTGTAGGTAGGTCTCAAGGTTGACCATGACCATGGGGAGCTCAAGTTAACCGGAGAGGACGATTGTATAAATTGAAGTGGTTAAGAATGTACAAGGACAGAATATCACTTTCATGAACATTGAAGTTGTACAGAATTATGTCTAGACATAGTGTAGAAAAGAAACTGAGGTCCAGGGGCCAACTCTTTAGTGAGTGAGTATGAAGGAAGGATCAGCAAATTGGTGAATGATAGTAATAAGAATGACATAATCGAAGACTGTGAACTCTGAGAAGGTTTGTTGATTCTTTAACCCAGTCCTGTGAGGACCAGTCCTCTCTTCAGGATTTCTGGAGAATATATATGCATGGAGGACAATGTCATGCAAAGGAACACTGTATTACATGGTGGGGTTTCGGCTGCAAACTTCAATGCAGCTAATAATAGTATTTGCCTAATTAAATTACACGTAATTCTCACAACTTAATTAGATAAATACTATTATTAGCTGCATAGGTATAATACATATATACACATATATTCATATATATACACATATACACATATATACATATGCACATCTGTGTGTATGTAAATACACATACATGTATATGCTTAGAAGAGTACCTGGCTATTCTAAGTACACAGTTAAGTGTCAGTTATAATTACCAAATGATCATCATAATTATTTTTGGTTAGTTTTTCTAGATCCTGGGCAAGTAATCTTGCCCAGCAAACTTAGCAATCTTCTTTGTTATCTCTTGCCCATAAGGTTACTTCTCAGTGTTCCCCAATGCAATTCTAGGCTTATGTGTTCCAGGTAGCCCACAGCTCAGAAGTCTATGCAAGGTCACATGGTTAGAAAGCAAGAATTCCATCTCTCCTTCTCTGAACTCCCACATGCAAAGTGCTTTGCTCTTGCTTTAGCTCCAATTACCTCTTTTATGTTCTACCACAAGTTCAATAGTTAGACTCAAGTTGGGGATGCTTCCACTGCCACTCACAAATGAAGAATATTATTTATGAAATGAGTTTTGAGGGCTGAATCTGAAAATCAGGTTTTATAGAAAACAAAACTAATTTGGGGGCTTAAAATATTCCTTGAAATCTTCCATTCTACCTGCCTTTCTCCCTTGCCCCCTGCTTCCATGTTAGAATGTAAACAGCACTTGGGTGATCTCATTTTCTGTGTGAAATTCTTAGTGCAAGTGAGGCTGATGTGGTTTCTCCATTTTACTGTCTTAGTGAAAATCAGAGAAGCCTAGTTTCTTCTTGGGTTCAGAGGGCACTTTCCTGAAAAGTCATTAATGTTCCATAGTATGAACAATTTAAAAAAACCCCATTTTGTATGTTTTATCTTTCATCAAGCAAACAGGAAGAATTTGGTAATCACTGTTCCTAGGTAAAATTGTATTTATCTGTTTAGTGGATGAACAGTGGTAAAATCTTAGTCCCATTTCTCACCTACTCCTATGGATGTAGTTATATAAAATTAGAATTCTCTTGTAGGTACAATTTTTTTTTTTAAATGAAAGCAGCCCCAAATATCAAAGAAACATTAGTACACACATGCATAGGCACAGACAAACACACACACACATTTTTTTTTTCATTCTACTGGATGAATTCCTCGTAGACTTTTATTCTGTGGACAAGCCATGATTCTCTGGTTAATGCAGGCTCTCTTACAATTTTTTGGTCAGAATCACTCATTGCCCATTCTGTCACATCTTTAAGACTTGTGGAAACTCTGAGATACCTAAGTGGAGAAGCAAGATGAGTCAGAGGATCACTGTGCCCGAAAGACAAACATATACTCTTTGCTCCACAGTTGTTGTTTTTTTTTTTAAGATTTTATTTATTTATTTGACAGAGAGAGAGAGAGCCAGCGAGAGAGGGAACACAAGCAGGGGGAGTGGGAGAGGAAGAAGCAGCCTCCCAGCGGAGAAGCCTGATGCGGGGCTCGATCCCAGGACCTTGGGATCACGCCCTGAGCTGAAGGCAGACGCTTAACGACTGAGCCACCCAGGCGCCCCATTTTGCTCCACAGTTGTTTTTTTTTTTTAAAGATTTTGTTTATTTATTCGAAAGAGATAGAGACAGCCAGCGAGAGAGGGAACACAAGCAGGGGGAGTGGGAGAGGAAGAAGCAGGCTCCTAGCCTAGGAGCCTGATGTGGGGCTCAATCTCATAACGCCGGGATCATGCCCTGAGCTGAAGGCAGACGCTTAACCGCTGTGCCACCCAGGCGCCCCTGCTCCACAGTTTTAATAACCCTTGGATAGACGGATTCTTCACAGTGGCAAATGGATGGCTGGTTAACAAATCCTGGGGTATCATGTGGTAGTCCATTCCCTTGATAGTATCATATCTTGATAGGAAACACTATTGGAATTACAGAAGGCCTGAAAAACAATGTAGATCTTTATTGGAGCCCAGGAATTCTACCCGGCTCCCCATAGTACACGTGATACCTCCACAACAATGCTGTTTCCTCTCCTAGCTTTGTCCTTCAATCCCCTGCCCCATGTGCTTTGCTACTCTGTCTAGTAAAAGTGAACATCAGAACTTGAGCTCCCCACAGCTGGCTGCATCAGGCCTCCATAAGATAGCTAGAAGACCTGCCAGCTCTGTGGCCAACCCATCCCCCACACCCCCTGACCCCAAGTCTTCTCTTCGCAGCAGAGGGAAACAACCCCTTCAGGGAGATACAGGTCTTCTCTTACTCTAACTTCTTCTCTTTTGTGGCACTCAGATGGAGCAATGCTAGTGAATAAAATTCCCCCCTTCATTACATGTGAAAAGGTGTAGACAATTTTCAAGGAAATTACTTTCACGAGGGGGTTCATTTTAACTTTGAGAGAAGCTCTTCTTGACAGAGAGAATCCTTTCTGTCAGTTTATTTGGTTTATCCTGTCTGTTGTCACCCGTAGAAACTCATGAAATTTGGTGAATCTGAGATGACTTGGGGTCTGGTGAGCCATTGTGAGTGTGTTTGCTGCTGCCATTTTACACTGAGCTGTTTTTAAATGCTCAGGGAGAAGTGCTTCAAATAGCTGCCAACCAGTGCTGCCCTGAGTGTGTGTTGAGGACTCCCGGATCTTGCCATCATGAAAAGAAAATCTATGCGGTAAGTGTTTTCTGACCCATGGCTGACTCGATGTCTAGATCATTGACAAGGGAAAGCTGAATGCTGAACTTGTGTTGGCAAGGGAGGTTTCCTTTTCTTTGTCTGGGCCATAGGAGGATCTGAAGCTCATTTGACTTTCCATGGGCATTTGGGTTTCTTGAATAAGATTAAAACAGTTCTACTTATTCCATAGGTCCTACGTAAATATTTGTAGATTGAATTTGTGTCTGTATAAAGAGTAGTTTGAGAATGTTGATGTTGAAGAAGTCGTGTTGCTGAATAATCAGGTACCACCTTGTGTGTGCCACATGCATTTTTTTCATTCGATAGTTACAAACAATCCGGAGTGAATAGAGCAGATATTATTACTCCTGTATCGAAGATGAAAACATTGAATAGAAAAGAGCTTAAGGTACTCACTTGTTGTCATATTACTAATAAGTGGTATAACCTGGCCTAGAACCCTGGTCTTCTTCCTCCTAATTCAGCGCTCTTTCGAAACATTAGGGTGCAGTTTCTACACTTAAACACTATTGACATTTTAGGCTTTGTTGTGGGGGCGGTCCTATGCATGGTAAGATATTTAGCAGCATCCCTGACCTCTACCCACTAGATCCTGGTAGCATCCCTAAGTCCTGACAACCAGAAATGTCTGGAGGCATGGCCAAATTTTGCCTAAGACGCAAAACACTCATTTACCCCCATTTAGAACCACAGTACTAGAAATCGATCCTAAAGTCCCTTGATTATACATTTTCATTCCAGATCGTTTAGGATTCATTTACAGACATTAAGTGCTGATTAAAAAGTACCATTGCAAGGTTTATAACAGGAACTATGAAAATGAAATGGATATAGTTCATCTTTGCTTACACCTTTATGTTACCCAGAGGTAGTTGGTGAAGTTGAATGTGGTGGAAAGAGGCTCTTCGCTTTAATCCTCATCTTCCACTTGATACAAAACTCTCCCCAGATTAGTGCCTCTGCCCATTCAGGTTAACAGGATTTGATATGCCCGTCTAGGCTGCTATTCAGTGTGTATACCTAAAACTCAGTGAGCATAGTGTACTTTCCCTGTGGAACAAGATCACCTCCCTTGAGCCACTGTCTCCTAATTTCCTGAGGAAGCCACTCTTTCAGTTCTGCACAGTGTGTTGCTGAAAGACACCCAAGCAGGATCTATGTTGGGAATGTCTTCAGATCACGTATCACCCTTTGCTGCTCAATTTGGTCTGTTATGAAGAGTGGTGTAAACTTCACAGGCCACCGAAGAGGATCCCTTGTGAAATGGAAAGTGCTGTAGAGCACATTGGTGACAGGAGTAATGCCAGGTCATGAGGGTTTGTATAGGGATGTGGTTTAAAGTCAAAAGCACCAAGCTGAATCTCTCAGAGGAAGGAATACACAGGATCCAAAATGAGGTCAAGGGACAATCAGACATCTCAAGTAAGTGGAATACTAGGGACATGGAAAATCCAAGTTCAATAAATCTCTGCACTCTAATGACATTCATCGTTTGTTCTCTTGTGTTATATTTGTGCACATGTGCAATCTTCTTATCTTGGCTTAAGACGCTTGAGAACATTGACAGTATTTTCTGCATCTTTGTAGTGATCTTCCTTGCCTCCCACCTAACCAGGCACTTAGCACTGAACTTTTCCCAGAGTAGGTGCTCAGTAAACATCAATGACTGGAGGATTCACGCAGTGAGCAAATCCCTTCTCCAACTTATCTATGTCTTCATTCAAATGGCATGTTGGCCGTTGACCAATGACCTATGTAGCTGGGTAGTTCTAGGATGACAGGTCTGCTGATGGATTGTTAAGAAATGAAATCTGCTTGGCCTCCAGCTTTTTCTGGAAGAGTTTGGAAAGCCCTCCTTTTTCCCACTTCCCCCTGCCCCATTCTGCTGTAATACATCACATGGAAAGCTCTAAACTGGGTAAGAACATATCCATGTGTCGGTTTCCCATATGCAACTTTCAAAATGCACTCCTCAGAAAATGTTATATTTCTGGTACTTGATGTAAGTGAGAAAAAGGCTGAATTTCAGAAACTATATTTTGAAGGAAAAATTCTCTAGTGGTCTACTTCTTCAAATAGAGATAGAAGAATGATTTTTTTTTAAGTCAAGACAAAAAAATCAGAGTTCTAATTTTAGTCTTAATAAAGTCGAAATGATCATGTTTCTTGTCTTCCTGCCTTTCCTTCCTCTCTTACTTTTGTCACTTCCCCTAGATTCTTTCCAAAGCCCTCTTTATCTTATTTGTTTTCTTGCATGGTTTAAATACTTTTCTGGGTTTGCTGTGAATCTCACCTTGTCTCTTATATCTTTAGGGTTTTCCCTGAATCTTGGAGGGTTTGCTTTTTGGTTTTTTTGTGGGTTTTTTTGCCCCTTTCGGCTTGCTTGGGAGGCCATCCAGAGCACTTTCCCTCTCTCCCTGGACAGCAGTGATCTTGTCTTTAGCCTCTGGCTTGCATCCCATAGGGGAGGTCATGGAGACTCTCTCTCTGTAGCTACAAAATAGCCCAGTGTTAAGAACTTTAGAATGCTGAACCGAGGTGAAACCTTTCCCCTAAGAGAGGGCTTTACAAGAGGCTTTAGCATAGGGTGAGTGTGACGAGGAGGAGGGGAATTAGTTGAAGTGAGACTGTCTCCGGAGAATAGGGTCAAAGCAAAGGAAGTCAAGGATGAGTCCAGCACAGGGCAGCTTGAGGAGGCCACCCTTTAACGAATCAGCCTCGCCTCACCAGAGGACTGCCTTTGCTTGCGGAGTCGACAGCATCTTACACAACTGGCGTTCTAACAAGTCAAGACAAGTCCCGACATCTTCCCTGGAGTGAGGAAAACACTTGAGCCTTTTGGCTGACTCCAGGTTATTTGAGAGTCTTACACGGGCTTATTACAGCCAGCGTTTGGGGGACTATTTCATCCATGACCTCCCCAAAGCTATCCCTTCAAATTAGTGTTTGGATCTCTGCCCAGCCTTGCCAACCATTCAGGGAGACAAGCCTGAAATATGTTTTCCTCAAAGAGTGCTGGAGTGCTTTTTCCCTGTTCTTTGCCCCACAAATTAGCTTGTGAAAGGGAGGGAAAAGGACCATCAATCCCCTTTCTTTTCCTCTTTACTAATTTAATTCCATCACCAGATAATGTCAGGGCTGAGCAGATAGTGCTTGAAGATTCCCGGAAAAAGAAAGTGGCAAGTGGTAATGCCCTAGTGCCCACATCCGATTGAATAGAGGAGCACAGAGGGAGAGGTCTGCTCACTCTGCCTGTCTGCGAGGCTAAAACGAGTACTCATTTATGTGTGTGAAGGAAGAAATGAATATTGAATTGCACAGCCTTGTTCTCTTCAAAGTAGAGGATGTAATTATAATATGCACTGAACATTCCCAGATAGTTAGTATTCTGGATCTATAACTTCACAACAGGAACAAATTATATGAAGAAAAATTATTTTATTGTTCCGTCAGCAAGCCAGGCAAATACTTTATGACCTTATCTTTCCTTTGGACTTCTGTCAACAGCCGGCCGACTTATTAGTTGGCTCTGCAGGAGAATATATTTAAGATGTTGTCTGCAGGATGCGCTTTTGTCCCCTGTCAAAATCTCATATTTTCTAAAGGTACTAATGAGGTTAAGATGACACAGCTAAAACCAGGTCTGGGAGCATCTTAGTATATCTGCTATTCCTTGACTTTACAAAGCTCTCTTTGCTGCTACAGTGTTTATAAAAAATAAGGCTTTTGTAAATAGGTATAGAGAACACTAGGAAATTATATATATTTTATGTATTTATTTATTACTATTATATTAAAATTATGTGTATATATATATATATGTATATATGTATCAGCATGAGCCAAACCCCTTCACCCTTGATCTCTAGTCTTCCTCTGCTGAGAGCAGCATCACTGGGGACTTACGTGACTTTTTCCCAAGAGAAAGGTGGGAACAATTTGTCTCCATCGCTGTGCACTTCGGATCACCATCTGATCTTCTTCTGCGGCTTTGACATCAAGCATTGGAGACTCCCTACCAAGTGTTTGTTGTTATTCCCGTAATTTTCGAGCTTATTGTGAGGGGAGAATCTCCTGCCTCATTTTACATCTATTGAGTTACATAACAGATTCACATCATTAGAGAGCTTGAAGGTGCCAAAGAGATTAACCAACACAGCCCTCTCATTTTACAGATGAAAAAATTTTGGTGATTGACAGGTTGTTATTGTAATTAATTTTTGTCATCTCTGTCTGAAAGGTGGTGTGACTGCAAATGTTTAAGAAACAACTGTTAGTGTTTCTTAGTAGCAACAGAACAAGCTCTTGTTTTAATGAAGTGAAATGTCGAGATGCTTAGAAGCAACCTCCTAACTTTTAATAAATAGAATAAAGAAGTTCACTTCAAGTTGTTGTATATGCAGCTTTCACATTTTACTTTACTGAAGACATAAATGATTCATTTGATATTTTAAACAGTAATTTGCTTTCTGATGACAAAAGTAAAAATATCTTTATGGTGAAAATTCAAAAAATAAAAAAGTGTACAGCAGAAGAAACATCACTGGCAATTCCCAGACTATGAAGATCACTGTTACTGTATTCTCAGGTTTTTTGGAGAGGGGGGAACAGTGGCGATGGATAGACAGGTAGAGATCTGTTTTGACATAATTGTAATTACACTGTGTGTACAGTTTTATGTCTTTCTTTTTAATATAACACATTGTGAATAGTTCCCTGGCATGCCCTTGGAGAACATGATTTCCTATCATCAGGTATTTGAGTAGCTTCTAATTTTCATGAAAATATTTCCAGTTTTGCTATATAGAACAATGAAATGGAATCCCTTGTATTTAAACCTTTTTTTGTATGTTATCATTGATCTTTTTCTTCAGATAACTTCTTAGAAGTGAAATTAGTAGGTCAGAGCATGTGAAGATTTTGAGTATTGAAGCTGTGACATCTGTGGTCATTAAAATTCAATTTTAAATTGTCTGTGCCTAATGGGAAATCCAGTGGGAGTATCACGGGTAGTGCAGCCTCTTTTCAAGTATGCTTACCTTGGGTAGGCCCCACATGGCTGAGTTTTCCAGGTGCTACTGTAGTGAGGGAAGGCTTTGTGCTGGAGAAAATCCCACCCCATTGCAGCTTCACCAGCACTACTGTGAATTTTAAAAACTTTCCCATATCTGATATTAAGAAGTATTATCCAATTTTACTTTAATTAATATTTCTTTGCAATTAATAATGTTAACTATTCCATAAGTTTATTGTTATTTTTCTATTGGGTTTTTTTCTTATTGCTTGTAGATGCTTTTATATAATAGAGTTTAGTTCTAATTAATATAATTTGTAATTTTTATCAGTTTGTCATTTGCCTTTTAATTTTATTTATAATGTAATTGTGACAGACTTAAGATTTTAACTCATTAGAACCTATCAATTTTTCTCGTAGAGTTTCTTTCTTTGCTTTTATGCTTAGGCTTTTCAAAGTATAAAGGTCAATTGCTTCCTACCTTTTATTAGTCAGTAGTTTATTAGCAAGTTGTGAGCTTGCCCATTTATATGCTGTACTAAATTTGAAATTTTATATTATAGCAGAAGTAAAAATTGGTGGTGGAGAACTTGGCCTTGATATTATGTCCATTTCTACAATCACAGTTGGCACAGAGGTGTGAAAAGGAAGAGTAAGGCCTTGAACTCAATGCAGTGGAAAGAGGAGAGAGGATTGGGCATCTTCTATATGCCACCCCACCCCCCCGCTTGCTTTTTAACAAACTACCTCATTTAATCTCTATAATAACCCAGTCAAGGGCATGTTGTCATAGCATTTCAGTTTTTCAGACCAGGAAGCTGAGATTTAGAAAGATGAAGTCACTCACGCACAGTTCCCAAGGCAGGGAGGGCCGAGCTGGGAGCCTCCAAGGAGACCCTCGGTTCATCTGACTCTGGGCATATTTGCATTATTGTTCTCCTGTGCTCCAGAAAGTCTGCCTAGAAGAAAGTAATCTTCGTGATAGTGAAGTGAGGACTCAGTTCCCAAATAATTGGATAACTGTGACCACCCATTCCTACCATTATTATAATAATAGTACAGGTTATTAGTAATTCCAAAATGCCAGACCTGGTGTGCTTGCAACAGGGCTGTAATTTGCAGAATAAAAGGGTACTGACTTGTTTAGGTAAGACAGAGTTCTTTTGTGTTTGAGAGAGATGAATAACTATTCTGGATGCTGGCTTGAGGAGAAGCAAGAGGACATTCATTTTCTATGCTTCTCAGTCGCACAGTTGTAATCCCCAGATTATAGTTAGGTGATTGAGCACCTGGAATGTGTGATGTTTTTAATACAAATCTATATATGATTTGGGCTGAATCAGTTATCATCATATGCTACATTTAGTAGAGGCAAAGGATAGCAGTTTCCAATATTTAAAAAAAATGTTATGGGAGGAAAATTTCATTCATGAAACTTATTCCTCCCCTCCCCCACATCTTGTAAAAGGCCACCATTATTCCATTCTGCTACTAAGAACATAACATACTTTGACAGCTACTTCCCTAAACTGTCTACCTGTTTGAGGCTTTTTACATTCAGGGTTCACCCCCCCTCCCCCACTTACTCTGCATCACATTCGAGTGTGGCTCATTTAAATATTTTCCGTACTCAGTAAGTCATATAACTCAAAACATGGATCTCTTAGCTCACTGATACAGTGCTAGCTTTGGGAACGTTGTAGCCCAGGCTGAAATGGATCAGCAACATTCTGTGTGTGTAGATGGGCTCTGAATGGGCTCTGCAGTTTGTAGGAGAACTGGCTGGCTATCATACTTTCCCCAGGCCCAGATCATTGGAACAGGAGAGAGTAAGATGGGGAGGAAGGAGAGGAAAAGAGGAATATGGGAACTAATCAGGGTAAAAAGTAAAGGCAGAAAGAAGGAGAGAAAGATAAAGAAAAGAAAAAAAGAGAGAGAGGGAGGGAGGAAGGAAGAGGACCAGAATGAGAGCTATTGAAAACAAAATGACCATTATAAAGAATCCAGTAAATACATATATGTGTGTGTATATTTTACTTTAGGCTTTATAGAGTTTTTTAAATGATTGGGGTTGGGGTACTTTTTATTTTCTTTTTCTGTTTTTCTGAAATTTCCAAATATAAATCTTAGGGGTACTAAAAAGAAAAGAAAAGAAAATTTGGTTTTTAATTGTTCTCTGATTTGGAACATTGTAAACCCTGGTCTTAACCGGGTTAAGCCGAGAGCCTTCTTCCATCTCTCCTGAGCACCGTCCTTGATTTGTGTTAGAGGTTTGTTTCTGTTTGGTCAAATGAAAGCTATAATCTGTCAATAACCTTCTTTTCTTTTTTTCCCCTAACCCGCAGCACGGGACAGAGTGGGCCTCTTCCCCGTGCAGTGTGTGCTCTTGTTCTCATGGGGAAGTCCGATGCAGCCCCCAGCCATGCCCAGCGCTATTGTGTGGACAGCAGGAGCTGGAATTCATCCCCGAAGGAAGCTGCTGCCCAGTGTGTGTGGGCCCTGGGAGTGAGTATGAACTTGTAGAAAGAGACCCTCTTTGCCTTTGAGGTTTACCTGCTGACATCCTAACTTTTCTCTTTCTTGCTCAGTGCAGTCCATTCCTTATGGGAACCAATTTGGAGCCTTGCACTTGGCAGAAGCCATGTTGCGGAGTGTGAGGTTGGAACACATCTTTAAGCTCTATTCCAAATTTGGGATTCTGCAAGTCTCTGATTTATTTATTTTGTGCTGGCCCGATGCATCCCTTTGCATTTGTAGCTCCTAAGAAGGAAAGGAAGGAGGGACAAGAGTCTTTGATGTGATTCCAGAAGGCTCTTGGCGGAGACAGAATGAACAAATCTCTTCTCCATGTAGCATCACTAGCACTATTTCTGCCGGCTGGTCTTTGAGATGGTATAACATCTTTCTCCAAGACACACAGAGCAGGAAGCAGGTCTTTCATTTGTCTCTGTGGCATGTTCGCTGTGGAGACATGCCTGCCTACAAACCGCGGCCCCGTTCAGCAAGTCAGGGGCACACTTCCAGGTCCTTCCTTGGAATCCATGCTTGGTCCAAGTACTCCTTCTATTACATTTTAGGGATATATGTCCTCTTCCATTTTTATAACTAAGTAGTGGGTACTTCACAATAAACACGAATAATTGTCATTGCTGCATTACATCCTCTCCTGGCATATAATGACTAAAATTATTCTTTTATTTAATAACACCTGGAAGCTATACTCTATTTTTGCCTTTTCCTTTTATTTTTTTAAATGGGGGGGGGGGTGGGAGGGGCAGAGGGTGGAGCCCGACTCGGACACCAGGCCGGATCTCACAACCCTGACATCAGGACCTGAGCCTAAATCAAGAGTTGGATGCTTAATCAACTGAGCCACCCAGGCGCCCCTGCCTTTTCCTTTAAAAAGACCCTGGTTTCTTTCTGATCCCCAGTTATTCCATTCCTGGCATTCCTTTACTCTGGAGAAAGATTACAAGGATTAAAAAGTATCCATAGGAAACAATGAAAATACAGTGCTTGCCTCACGCATTTCAGATGTCACCCACCAGAAGGGGACTGACAGCTGCTTTGGGCCAAAGAACCCTTCAAGTAAAAATATTTGAACAACAGAGTTTGGGTGTGGCGAGTAGGCTGGCTGAGATTGTGGGATCCTTTCTTGTGCTTTAAGAGGCTTTCTCCTTGGCCTCCATGGGACATACTGGAAGCATTTTGCCTGGAGAGGTTGGAGGATCAGCCAGGGCCAACTTTATAATTTACTAGGTGCAAAATGAAAATGCAGGGCCCCTTGTTTGAAAGGTAGTGAGTGGGGGGCAGCTTCTTTTCTTCCGTGGTTTTTCTGTCACGTTTTTTATTTGCTATTTAATGCCCTACTCCTTCAGGCATGGGAATACTTGCCAGGTGTTTGGAGATCCCACAGGCACCCCGGACCCCATCCTGCTACTTGGTGCTTAGGGTGCGTGCACTCTCCTAGCACCCACATCCAGGTCCCCGCTGTGGGTGGAGAGTGGCAGTGTTCACACTAATGTAAAATGTTGGGGTCTGGGAGTGAACAGTCAAGAAAGAATTCTTGAGACATCTTCAGTGCAAAAAAAGTGGTTTTATTAAAGCACAGGGAAGGACCCTTGGGCAGAAATCTGCATTGGAATTGTGAGGAGCGACTGATTATACCCTTTCAAGTTGGGAGGGGGTTGGGGATAGCATAAGTCTGTAAGGAATTTGGAAGCAAGGTTTCCAGGACCTTGAAGGGCTGGCTGCTGTTAGGAAAAGGTCATTTATTACTGTCTAGGAATACTTCAGTGATGAGACCCTTCGGATGTGTATCAGTTGGCTATATGCTTGGAGGATGATTGCTAACATATATCTTGGGCAATAAAGATAAAGTTTCCAAAGGGTTTTTTTCTATGTTAAAGAAGGCTTACAGAATCCTGGAGGTTTGGGCTCATGTCAAGCTAAAGTTGCCTTTTGCCTCTAGCAAAGTATTAACATTGAGGCAAAGTATTAACATTGAGGCAGTTAAGTTCCCAGAGGAAAGTCACCCTGCCTGTCTTCAGTATTTGTCAATGGGCTGCAGAAGAAATTTATTTTTTTTCCCTACACTTCTTTTGCCTTTGTTCTCCATATCAGCTGGGTATGGGTTTGGGAGCAAGTGGCTAAGAACCCATCTCAGGAGGGCAGGGAGACAGTGGGATGTGGGACCATGCATGAGCTGAGACTCCACAGGACATGTCATGCTGTCTAACCAGACTCCACTTAGAAAACTCAGAGAGAAAGTTCTTAAGAGCTCCATACAATGGGGCACCTGCGTGGCTGAGTCAGGTAAGCGTCCGACTCTTGATTTCAACTCAGGTCATGATCTCAGGGTTGTGAGATCGAGCCCTTCTTCGGGCTCTGCACTGGGCGTGGGACCTGCTTGGGATTATCTCTCTCCCTCTGCCCTTCCCCATCTCTCTCTCTCTATCTCCCCACCCCCTTTAAAAAACAAACAAACAAAAAAAGAACTCCATAAGGACACTGCAGAGTTTTAACCCCCAACCACAGGGCCCTGTGTGACTGCACTGGCCACACACCCATGCAATCAGCCCTGAGATCAGGACGTGCAGTCCCCCAAGTAATCCTTGTATTTTTGACCTTCCAGAACCTTGTTCCTACGAAGGCCGTGTATTTCAGGATGGGGAAGACTGGCCTTTGAGTCGGTGTGCCAAATGTGTGTGTAGAGATGGGGTCGCCCAGTGCTTCACAGCTCAGTGCCAACCTCTGTTTTGTAACCAGGTAAGGAAGACAGCCTCCAAAGGGATCTTCACTGTTCAGGAACTTGGAGCCTCTCCTGAGGTTGTCAAGGCAGGCCTCCAAAGTACTAGAAACAATAAGCAAAGGCTGTTTTGTTTTCCTTATACTTTTGGAGACCACCTCTGACACATTTCTTTTACCCTTAGAAGCTACAGATAGGTCTAATTACTGGCCATTTAAGCTAATTGCTATGTCGGGAAAGTGAGCCTTGAGGGTACATGCAAAGAAGCTCCCAGCTCCAGTTGCAGATGTAAAAATGTCGAGTTAAACATCTGGAGAAGTCTGTAATCTGATCAGGTATTGTTTCTCAATGCATAGGTGTAGTCTTGCTTTTTAAGACCTATGTGTGTCTTTGAACATGATATCCAGATGTACACGTTTTAATTCTTATAAGATAACAATTCAAATTATTCAGATTTTCTCTGGGGAGCTTTAAAAAATAGTGCATTTTGTTCTTCATTTAAAGTTCATCAGATTTTCAGAACATTAGACTCTTCACACAAATTTAGAAGAGAAAATCAATGGCAAATAAATGTGGTATACATGGTATTTTATATTTTTTTACTCTTCCAGAGGTTTCTATGGATGTTCCTTGGCAGTTGACAGATAACCGCGGAAGGAGTTTGCCTCCAGCCGAAAAATAGCTTATTTTTGATCTAAGGAAAAGCTGGAAGCCAACATTCAGTTGATACAGAGCAGTACTTTGTGTCAAATAAAACAAAATCAATAACATGGCATATTGTGACAATTGGGCAATATTTTCAAAGGCAGACAAAAGGCAATTAGACAAGAAATGCTAAATGCCAAATAAAGGGAAAATGTATCTAATTGAAAGAGTAGATCGTATTACGCACACTACCACAACTACTGCACTCATGTCACATCTCCCAATTCATCACCAAGTCTTCTCCCAGCGCTGAGATTACAAATGAGCCTCTCGGTAGAGCTGCACAGCATCTCACATTCAGAGAACGCTGTAGTGCTGGGGCATTTTGATTTAGCACTTTCCAGGATTCAGTCCCCTTGTGTAGGAAGGGTAATTAAGCAGTTTACCACGATTGCAATAAGGAAAGTGAGAGGAGGCATGGAGGAAACACCACTTTGTGAGCCTTCTACTTTAAATCTTTGAAACCTTAACGGACTTCATGTTAGGGGGGTAGATACTGGATAATGGAAAGTACTAGTTCCGATTTTTGAAAACATTATATATAGCGGGTCCCCTGCGTGGCTCATTCGGTTGAGCGTGGGACTCTTGATTTTGGCTCAGGTCATGATCTCAGGGTCCTGGCATCCAACCCCATGTCAGGCTCCGTGCTCAGCAGGGAGTCTGCTTGAGATTATCTCCTTCTACCCCCGCCAACACCTCCCACCTCCGCACATGCATGGTCTCTCTCTCAAATAAATAATTTTTTTAAAAAAATTAAAAAAAAACATTAAATATAAACTCTAGCTTCAAACATTGCACTCATGTATGGTTTGCATTGATATACATAATTAACTTAAAAAGATGAAATTTGGTACCATACTTCAGAGCTAGTTGATATGCAAGCATTCTGAAGACCTGAAAATTAATTTTTTTGGTTTTTTTTTAAAGATTTTATTTATTTATTTGACAGAGATAGAGACAGCCAGCGAGAGAGGGAACACAAGTAGGGGGAGTGGGAGAGGAAGAAGCAGGCTCACAGCAGAGGAGCCTGATGTGGGGCTCGATCCCATAACGCCGGGATCACGCCCTGAGCCGAAGGCAGACGCTTAACCGCTGTGCCACCCAGGCGCCCCCTGAAAATTGATTTTAATCACCCTTTCATCTTTAAGTTTATATTTTTGCCATGACATATTTTAAAAGAACTCAGATTATTTAGAAATATTTTTCTTGATTTAATATCATTATTAAATATTGGATGTTCTGATGATATAAAGGAGTGTTAAAAAGTTTAGGCTTTTAATGGAAATACCATCACCACTGTCTACCATCTATCATCGTCTCTGTCCTCACCATCACCACATTTTTGGCATTTATTTTGTGCCAAGTATTAATTTTCAGAGCTCCGTAATTCTCATCACAACCCTATTAAGAACTATTATTATCATCCCCTCTTGCCAGTACCTAAAACTGAGGTACAGAGGCTTGAGTGACTTGGTTAAGATACCACAGTTAGGAAGTGTCAGTGCTTCTCACCTAGGCAGTCAGCATTACAACCTCAGCAGATCACACCTGACTCATATTTTTAACCACTATGCTAGATGGCCTTCCAAAATGTTGAGTTACATAGCATTTTTGTATAATAACAATCACAAAAACAATAGTTACTAACAACATTGAACACAATTGCAAGTATCTTATATATATCAACTCATTAAATATTAAAAACAGACAAGTTCATCAGAAGAAATGTATTTCCAGGTCTTGAGCTCTAGAAAAAAATAGATTTTTAATATAAGAGGTTTTTTTTTTTCTTTTAAATTGTAAAAGGAATCTGTACTTATTAAGGAAAGTTTGGAAAATGCAGAAAAGCAGAAAAGGATCATCTATCTATATTTCTTCCATTCAAAAACACCATAATAGATTTTTTTTGGTAATTCATTCCAAATTTTTTGTAGGCAAATATGGATGTATTTGGTTTTTTTCATAGTTATTATCACATTTTAGAAGTTGTTGATGATCTCTGACTAAAGGAGAAATTTCTTATGTTCAAACACGGTATTGTTCCCTTAAGGAGGGATATAAATTCATACCGAAATTTCTTGCTACTTTTGTCTAGATGCCTTGTGAACAGAGCCCTAACCCATCCACATTTTTGTAGCCTCATTAAAATGGTCTGGTTAGTCTCACGAGAGTTGTTCCTGATGATATATTTTTTAAAGTTTTTATTTATTTATTTATTCATTTGAGAGAGAGAGAGAGTGAGTGAGAGAGCACAGGGGGAGAGTGAGAGGAAGAAGCAGGCTTCCCACTGAGTGGAGAGCCCCATGTGGGATTGATCCCAGGACCCTGGGATCATGACCTGAGCCAAAGGCAGAACGCCTCACTGACTGAGCTACCCAGGCACCCCAAATGTTCCTGATGATATTACCAGCAATCTGTTAAATACTATAATTTTCCCATTTCCCAAGTTGATGAATCTGAGTAGGTTGAACTTCATCTCTGGATGTTCTCTTCAAGAAAGATAGAAGATTGGATGTCTTCTTAGCCACCGAGTGTTTGAGAATTATTTTCTTCCCGTCCATATACCTTAGAGCTAATTGTAGAGCTCAAAAATTGGGGACAATCATAATTTTTTCACATCCCAACTCCGTGGGCTCCTTTCCACTGAATCCTGAAATTTAGTGCTGTGGAGAAGCCTGAGGTCTGTCTGCTTTCTATTCCATTTTGTTCAGCTAGTTTTACTCTATTGGATTCTCGCAGGATGTTTCTTTATCTTTATAAATGAAACATTTTTTCAGGGTATTTCTAGGTGAGGTGTCTTTTCACCTTATTGCCTAGAATATGGTGCAGCCCTTTTAGTCTGTATTCCAGTTTTTGAAATGCTTTCTTCAGTTATGGCTTTAATTTAATCATATTCCTTCCAATTATTCTCATTTCTCTAGGAATACTTTGATGATTCTTAGATTGCTCCCCTCTCTTTCCCCCTCATTATCAATCATGCTCTCTTATCATTTTTCACTTTGTGTCTTTCCTCTTCATATGGAGAGAGCTTCTCGAGTTTGTATTTACTACTTCTAATATTGATTTTAATTTGACTATTTCACTTTAATTTTCTTTTAATTCTTCCTTATTTTTCTTCTCATTGGTTCATCTAGTTTTTTTATCCTAAAGCTTCTTCTTTCTTTATTGCTTCCTGCTTCTGTTTAATAGAGACTGCATTTCCATGCATCTTACTGAAGTTGCAAAATAACTTTTAAATCTTTTCTTTTAGATCCTGTAGTATGTAGGATTCAGAAGTCTGCTCTTTCTCTGAATCTTTAGAACATTTTTGTTTTGCTTGCTCTTCAGAGTTTTTCCCAAGTTCCTTTCCTTCTATTTACTCATCCTTGATCAAGAGAAATCTGTTCATATCCACTGCTTGAAAGCTGCAAGGGTAAATGTCCTGCCCCTGGTTAACTCCCCTTCTTGGATCCATAGCCAGATGCTAAGAAAGGTTCATGTCTCCTTGTCTGAGGGGCTGGTGGGTTTTCAGTCAGTGTAGCTCTATTGTACTGAGATTGGATCTTTTCCAACCTCCACTGCCCAACCCTCCTACATTTTGAGTGCATGAAACAAAAAACTATACTCCCCAATTTGCACCGTTGCAAAGGCTCTCTCCTTCTCTCTCGGTGACCATGTGCTTTATCATTTGAGGCATCGTCCTGTCCCCCAACTTTTTATCACTCCCTCTACCTCCTCCAACATACATACTTCCCACTGTTTTCTTTTTCTTTTTTACATTATGGTCTCTGATTAGATGTAGGAAGAAAGATATTGAGGAAGGCGAGGGCTGGCACCTGACTGCCTCTAACAGTAGTGGCCACACATGGGAGGGATGGATCTGGGTTGTGTTTGATATAGAAAGGCAGAGAGTTAGGCAGAATGATGGTTCTTATATCTATTTAGGTTTACACAGAAAAGAAAGGCCATCAAATGTCGAATGTCTTATGCTCAGTGGGACTTCCTTGTAGCCGTGGTAGGAGGTTGGCTGTTTTACTTTTTGGTGGTGAAATTTTCATCTCTTTCTATATCTGCAGTGGTATCATAGCCAGAAAATATTTTATCAAGGGCTGTTAGCCATAATACACTGTAAAATTTTTATCATAAATATTTTTATTTAACGAATATGAAAAACCATAATTAAATATATCCTTAGTGGTAGCCCTACCCCAAATTGTAATAACATTAATTATATATATATTTTTATTCAATTCCTGTGTTTACTGAGGGTGCCATATTAGACCTGGGGTTGGCAGACTTTTTCTGTAAAAGGCCAGATAGCAAGTATTTTCAAGTTTGTGTGCCATTCAGTTGAAATAACTACTCAACTCTGCCATTGTAGCAAAAAAACAGCCATAGATAATATGTAAGTGAGTGGATGTGGCTGTGTTCCAATAAAAGTTTATGGAAACAGGTGGCAGGCTGGATTTGGCCCATGGTCCATTGTTGACTGGCCCCTGTGTAGACTATACATTTGGAAGGGCAAATCTACATAGCCCAGAATAATAGGATTCAGATATATGACAGCAACAAAATACACTGTTGAAAAGTCTTTCCCATTTTTCTGACCCACTTTGCTGTTCATCTTCTTACTTGCATCTCCAGTCTTGCTTATGATGCACCAGCCCAGGTGAGTTCTCGCCTCTCAGTCAGGTAGTTCTCTTGTATCCTGGGATATTTTCTCTTTAAATGCTTTTCGTTCCTGCCCTTATTGATCTGGATTGGTAAAAAAGGATTCTGTTTCCGTCAATAAAATATATAATTAGGTATTGCCAGGAAGAATCAGAAAACTTGATGTTCCTTATACCAACCTTGCTACAAGTAATTCCTTCTTCCCCCATGTTCTCGAGTTGTCTCTGCTACTGTACTTGGGTCTAGTCCATGTCAGTTAAGGTAGACTGATACTAACTGTGCTGATTCCGGATTTGTGATCATTACATCTGTTTCCTGTTTTCCAAGCATTGTGTAAGTTCATTTGTTTACTGCAATAAAATTACTGAATAGTATGACATCAAATATGCCTTTATTTTACTTTCTCACTGAAATTTCATTAAGCTGAAGAGTTCTGAGGTGGAGAAATGCTCAATGATTTCAGTGCATGTCCAATTTTCACATAGTCTATTAAATATCAATGGCCATAGTATTTTCCATATAGAAAAATAAAGAAATAAAACAACCTAAAATAAGAAAACAGTTGTCAGTTTAATCCCAGTGATTCAGTTGTATGAAAGAAATCTCTATTAGATAGTAATGCATTAATGTAACTGTATATCGTTGGGGTAAAGAACTACTGAGATATGACCGGAACTGTCCATAAAAAATTAAATCTCTTTGACCCCCTCCCCTGCCCAAGTACTTTGGCTGCCTTTCTCTTATAGAATGCGTTCCAAAGCAACCACAGTAATAAAATCTCATTTTCTGTTTCTTGTAAGAGAAAGTGAAGGTAATCATTCAGGAGGTATCTTCTGTGTAAGATAAACCACTTCTTAGTCCTTAAAATTTGTCTTATTTTAACCCTCCTTCCTCTGCCTTTAACTTGGCTGCCTTCTTGCCATTCAAAAGGTTGTAGTGGTAAGTCAAGTGAGAAGCTGACTCTTTGGCATTAATGAGGGACTGTTGCTGTGAAAGTTCTCAGGGCAGCGGGGGCAGCGGAGGCAGCGGACATAAATGGTCTGATATTCTGGGGGTGGGAGTGGTAGAGGGGAGAAGTAGGGAGAGGGTGTGGGGGGTTCTTTGGACGTTTAGTCTTTGTCGCCCACTTTGCTCTCATTCCCAAATATCTAGGAATACGATTTTTTTTCATGTTGAGGAGCTCCCTAATACATAAAGATGTGGATTCACATAAAGATGCAAAAGAATAGTGACGTAGCTTATCAAGAGAGAGATGCCTCCATTTTGAGTTTAGCAGTAACTCAGCAGGAGTTTAAGTGCTCTTAAGTGTTGGTATCCTTGGTGCTCTGAAGTCTCTTTCCAACCATTTATCACTTCCATGGTCAGCTGTGTGACCTTGTGCAAGTCACATAACCTCTCTGGTCTTTACTGTTATTGTTTGTAAAGCAAGGATAAGAACATCTACTTCATAGGGTCATGTAAAGCCTTAAAATAGTGCCTGGCAAACACTGAGTACTATTCTTACTGTTATTGTTTTTATTGATGCTTTTGTTTGTTCTTAGGAGAGGATAGGACTTGAGGAATGTGCAAACCTCTTAAGAGTCACAATGACTTTGGAAGTGCTAATTCTTATCAAAGCACCAGGTGACTAATAAATACTAAAGGAGGGGAAATTGCTGTTTATGGATGCTTGAGGCACATGATTGAGTTGGCTATGAATGAAATTTTCCTACTGTTGTGGATTTTATTAATGTCTCCTTTGATGGATTGTTCTTTTTTTGGATGTAAGGATGAAACTATAGTCCGAGTTCCTGGAAAGTGTTGCCCACAGTGCTCTTCCCGATCCTGCTCTGCATCTGGCCAAGTGTACGAGGTAACCTTTGCTGTACCCCCTGTAGGTGTTTTGACATACGTTCTCACACATATGCCCTCCGCCCTTCCAACCACCAGACCTCCCCACCCTCTTGTCTGAGTCTTTGCCAAGATTAGTAACTCGGTACATAAACAGCTTTTTTCTTCTCTTTGTGGAAAGCCTTTATGAAAAAATTAAATTGAAGAGGATTAGAAATATAAAGGAATGTGCTGGCGGGCAGCACCTGGTTCACGAACCTTGGTGAGCTTACTGTTTACACATCTTGAAGGAAGGAAAGGACTATCATTGGTTACTATCAGTTTACACTTAGGCTGGAGGCCCTGGGAATGTCTCTCTGCTTTGGTTGGATTGTATGTACTGATACCCAGAGACAGCTTCCCCCTGCCTTACATTGGCTGGGGGGGGGGGGCAGGGGGGAGAGACATGGGGGGTGGGGAGAGAGGGAAAGGAGGGGAGAAGCTAGTGGTGGTGGAACCTGCACATTTGAAAGTACTATTGGAACAATCTAGATAACTGTGCCTAACACACAACAGGCACCAAATAAAAATGAGTTCAACAAATTGAATGAATGAATGAATGAATATTCTGTCTTAGGAGTGTGCCGCTGAGCCAAAAGAAGGTTACATTATTCAAAAGCAAAGAACATATAAAAAACAAACCCAACTACTTCCCTTTGCTTGCCAGCCACTCTAAAGAAGACTAAATAGGAGTTGGAATTATGACTCTCAGTGAGAATCTGAAATGGAGTATTAGGGAACGAAGGCCACAAATTCTAGATGGGTCCCTTGAAATCTGAATGAACGTAACTAATCAGGAAAGGACTTTTGTGTGTACTAGATCTGTGTTGTCCCATACAATAGCCACATATGTGCCCGGTTAATTTCTCTTGGGAGAGATAGCTTTATATCTATTGTGATGTCCTTGGTTGCAAGTAACAGAAATACTCCTCTAAAAGTGGCTAAAATGAAAACATTTATTATCTCATATGACAAGAAGTCCAGAGGTAGGGTGGTTGTAGGGTTGATCAACTCAGGTCTTTATGATGTCTTCAAGGATCGAAGGATCCTTTTTCAGTCTTTCCACCCTGCCATCTGCAGCATGTTGGTGTTTGCTTTCTGTCTTGTCCCCTCATGTCCCCAAGGTGGCTTCCTCGAGACTAGCTCATCCACACACAATCATTACTAAAGGCTGGTGGGGAAAAGGGATGGCTTTTCTTCTTTTATGGGGGCAGAAGAGTCTTTTCTTTGACCTCCATTGCTCTAGCAAACTTCCCTTGAGGTCTCCTTGGTTAGGACTGGGACAATGCCTTTACCCTAACTGCAAGGGGAGCTGGGTCTTCCGGCAAAGAAGAAGAGCTAAGAAAGAGCACTCATTAGGCAGCCAACAGGGTCTTCTTATTAATCTTGATGTTCCAGGGCCCCTTTGTGCCTGGCAGAGAGCAGGCCCTCAACGCATCTGTGGAATGAATACAGTTGAATAAAAATGAATGCAGAGTTCCTTTTGGACAGTTCCTTTTGAAATAGTTCCTTATTGACTTTTTTCTTAGAGGTGTTGCTGCCTAAATGATATCATTTCTCAGGAGTACATTCAATGTGGCTCAATTAAAAATTATAATAAAAAATTGTGTGTCTTATGGGCCCATGTTTCTATTTGATGTATGTGACACTTGATTTTCCACTTTGTCCTTTCTTTACTCAGCATGGTGAGCAGTGGGATGAAAATGCTTGTACCACGTGTATATGTGACGAGGGTGAGGTCAGGTGCCACAAAGAGGCCTGCCCTCCACTACGATGTGAAAAGGTACTTGAGAGAGTGTGGCTTGGTTTTCAAAGCTTTATCTTGGGTCATTTGAGAAATGCATTTTTCAGTCCAGTGTGTCTTTTGAGGGAATTGAATTTTTTTTGATATTCAGAAATATTGGATAAAAATATGAAAGACCTGTTTTCTTGGAAGGAGGGCTGAGGTAGAGAGGAACTTGCCTCAGCTGGGTTAGGTTGGGCAGTGGGGGGAAAGGAGCAGCATACAGTGTTGGCCTTTTATGTCCTTCTCCCCCATGGGTTCAGATGTTTTCGAACTCTCTTGAGAACTGCCCTTTACCCGCCATCTTTGTTTCTTCAGGGTCAGAGCAGGGCTCAGCGTCCCGGGGAATGCTGTGAGGAATGTGTGTCTCCTGCGGGAAGTTGCTCCCACAATGGGATCGTGCGGTACCAGGATGAAATGTGGAAGGGCTCGGCTTGCGAGTTCTGCATGTGTGACCATGGCCAAGTGATCTGCCGGACTGGGGAGTGCGCCAAAGTGGAGTGTGCCCAGGTAAGAAGCCAAGGCATTTCCACTTGGACTGTTAGCAGTTCTCTCCAATGGGATAGGTGGTCCCTCACCTGTGCCTTACTTTCTGGCAGCAGCAGAGGCGACAGCCAGGTTGACCGCCCACATTTCACAGAGCCTTCTAGCACAAAGATTCTGTGGTGTAAAATAAATGTCACGATTTGTTCAGAATGGCTTGGAACAGCCCCCTGAAGCTTTTAGTTCTCAGTGCATCTGGTCCGATTGGAAGCCCTGAGCCAGAGACATGAAAGGGAAGGACATGATATGGGACATTAGCCTATCAGTCAGCGCAGCTGGACCTCATGGCTGGTGGCCTGCCCAGCTTGCTATGGTTGTGAAACAGAGGTCGGCAGGTGCTCCCATGGCCAGCTTCTGTTGCAGGTCCTACTGGCAGCATTTAGCAGAAAGGAGAGCCAGCACCTAGGAGCCGCTTCTGTAGATCAGGAAAGAAAGTAAAATGTTTTTGTTTTTGTTTTAAAAGAGAGAGGGGGGGAACCTCATAAATAATTAACTCGGATGACCTCTGTTGACTTCTGCTGTCTGCAGAATTTCTAGAAGCTTCTAACAAAGCAACCTCTGTTTGGACTATAGATGTATATTGTAGGGAAATTGCTTCTTCTTCTTTTTTTTTTTTTTTTCCTCTTTGAACTCAATTTTGACCCATTGCAAAACAAATTGCTTTGAAAGTTGTCTCCTTCTCCCTCACCGCTCCCATCCGCCCCACCAATTTCCCGCAGGGTTGTGAACTTGAGTAGATGAGGGAAACTCAGACGATCTGAAGCACTGGATGTCTGTGAAGGCATTTTTCTTTCTAGTTCTTCTCCCCCACATCTCAGCTCCTCTTAACACCGAGCCCGAGAAGGAACAACGTTTCAAACAGGGCTGTCAATGACAGGGTGATTTTTCATTTTGCCTCCTCCTTCTGCGTCTTGGCAGAGCTGAAACGTATTTAGGCAAAGAGGGTCTTGCTTTTTGCAGATTTATTTCCCCCCACACGCCTTTTCATTTCTTTTCCTTCTTTATGTCAGGGGAGTCAGAATGGTTGGACGAAGATGAGAAAAACCCCAGTCAGGGCCCTTGTTTTTCTCCTTCTCTCTCAGGCTGAGGCTGGGCTTCCTGGCCTCGCCAGACTGCTGGGAGGATGCTGTGTTATTTTCTAAGATCTTAATTTGCCGAATAATATCCCAGGGTTTATGGAAAATATGGGAGAAGTGATTCTGGTAGGGTGGCTCCTTTAACCACCTATTTTCAGTTAAGTCTGAGCAAAGATTCTCAATCACAGATAATAATTTGACCCATTGTCCCCAGTGCCAATGCATTTCCAAGTGCCTGCTGTCCTCTATGACACCTACCTGTGGCCCCATGTACCAGGTCTTCTTCCCTGTTCTTAGGAAAAATGGGGAGCAACAGCTGAGGTACATGGAGAGGGCCTTGGTTCCCCTCCAGTCACCCCCCAGCACTGCCTGTTTCCCACTCCCACCCCATCCTCTCTGTTATAAACTGAGGAGTTCTAATGCCTTTCGCCCATTTCTCCAGGTCTTTAGTCAACTAAACTGGTGTCTTCCAGGTGACATCTGTGTTTCCAAATGTTGTTGAAGGCACTGGGTTCTGAACTGGAAATACTACCAGAAGTGAAATTTTAACCAAAATAGAATCTTACCAAAAATATCCCTTAGCCCTCTTTCTGTACCATTATTTCTGTAAATAGCTCTGTGAGCACCTGGAGTACAAACTTCCTAACTTCTGCTTAGCTTGGAGATAAAAAGATGAATAAGACACATTCTAATCTGAAGAGTTCCCAGGCTTTCGGGGAAAGCCAGATATATCAACAGAAATCACAATATGCGGTGGTACCAACGATGACGGAAATATGAATGAAAATGCATTAGAAGCATCTGGAGAAAATGACCAGAGTCTGCTGAGGGGAGCAGTGCAAGTGCTCTGTTGGTATTTTTATTCAATTCTACCCCACTTTCTGCCTTTCCTAGAATATCAAGGTCATTTGATTCCTGGATGCCAAGGATAGATTAGGTCTAAGTGTATGCACATCCACAAAGAGGCAGAAAAGTCAACTTCTAGAAGAGCAGACAGAACTGTACACGTTCACCATTGTAATAATGAATCACACTGGTTATCAACAGCAATGTTCTGAGTAGCGTGGAAATCAGCACATAATTTTCCTTAGTTAAAAAAGGAGAAAATGGCATGGCCTTTGTTTTTGATGTATTCCACCAAATCCCTAGCCATCGAAACACAAATACCTCAATAGTAAAATAGCACAGTATGAAGATTTTCATTTTTTCCATATTTTGTGTTATCTTTGAACGTGAATTCAGATGGAGAGGTCAAAGTACTTTTTTTTAAAGGACCTGGCGTTCACACATGGGGCTTAAAATGGTGGTGGTGAGGGGGGGTAGGATCGAAGCTTATCGCAAAATGCATGGAAGGGGGTGGGCACACCGTAAGTGTGAGGTGCCTTTCCCTTCTCCAGTGGAGGAAAATTCCCTCAAAGGAGTGTTTCCTTTTCCAATGGGCAAGCTAGTGGAATCACACCGTCTTTGGTCTGGTGGGTGGATGTTGGTGTGATTCAGTGAGGGAGGGGTTCGCAGATTCCATCTGGCCTGCGCAGCAGAATCTTCTTAAAAAGAGAAGAATTAGTTTTGTTCCGCAAAGCAATTTTTCTCAAAGCAAAAGTCAAATGCTAATGGGAGAAGCTCCCCACCGCAGTGAACTGCCGCAGTTCTGGGCATCCAGGCTTCTTCTATAAATAGCAAATCTATTTAGAACTCCCTCCCTCACCAAAACCGAATCGTTGCTCCCCAGCAGCAAGGCCCGCTGTTATTTACAGTAGCGTTGGAAGCCTCGGAACAGCCCCCCTCCTGGCCTTACTGGGATGAGACAGGCTGCCTTTTTGGTTTTGTCTCTACAGATAGTGGTCACTCAAGAAGCATTCATGCATTTTCCCTTTAACCTTTAATAGAAGTACACATACTCTGTCTCGTTTTAAAAAAACATTGTTTTTAAGCAACTTAGATTACATGCATATAAACCCCTTTATTGCTTTGAAAGCAAATTTCGCTGTTTCTGGATGAGGCCTGCACCACCAGCTGATTTGTCACCTTTCTGCAAAACAATTTATATGTAAATACGCCCGCTCTCTATAGCACCTGCCGCAATGCCCTGGCCTCTGATTGGCATTCCATTTTGATGGACAGTGATCTATACACGACTCCTTTCTTCTTGAAATCAGTTTTTAGACACTGTAAAAAGTTATGATCAAAAAAAGTTACAATCATTCATGTATTTTTGTATTCCTTTTAAAAGTTTCTATTTCCCTTCATTAACATAATACATATTCATTTTAGAAAATTGATACTCAAGAGAAATAGAAGAGACTCTAAAATCCACCCATCATGCTGCAATTCATAGACAACTAGTGCTTTTATTTTATATATTTTTAGTGCACAGTGTTTTTAAACATAAAATATCCCTGGGATTATTCTGTTGCACAATTTCACATTATTCAATTTTTACCTAACATGGTTTCTGCACCTTAAATGTAATGCAGATCCCAAATTAAATAATGTCTTGATTTAAAGAAACATCACCATTCTTTAGAAAGAAGATCTATCTTTAGAAAGTGGAAAGTGCTTTAAAGAATACTCTTTCGCCTATAGATATTAGATGTTAGTATATGCATATGAAAAATTGTAAACAGAGATTGTATTTTTCACAGCAGATTCCCTGGGAGGTTGGCTTGCAGTGGAATTATACTTTCTAAGTAATAGAATTTATAATTATTTAATTTTTTATAGTAAGCATTGTTATTTTATAATAGAAATAAAAATGATGAAATTATTAATATTGGGAAGTTAAAATAATAAGACTTTAGAAGTTAAGCGTCTACCTTCTCAGTGTGACCTTTTTTTCCTTCTTCTTATAATTAATTTAAAAAATAGTGATTATGTGAGTTGGATAACAGTTTCAGAATATTGAATAAAAATTAGTTTTCTGCTGTTTAATTTATGCCTGAGACTACATCTGTGCAGAAAGGCATGTATCTGATTTTGTATTCAAGGAAAAGGGTTGGTTTGATTTGAACACTGTTAATGAAACCAAATCACAATTTCAAACCTTGTAGATTTAAGATAGCCTGATCCTTTTCTGAAATGGTAACTTTCCAAGACTACAACAATTAACAATCTTGGCCATTCTGATTCACATGAGCTCCTGGTCATGGGTGGGGATCGATGGAGGGATCTGTGCACAAGTATCACAAGAGCTGGTATGAAAAAGCATTTGGAGGGGTGAGCTGCATGGCCAAGATTGTCCATGGGAAGACAACACGGGAAAAGGGAATAGGCAGGGGGCCAAAGCCAAGGGTGTGCTACGGTTTTTCATTCCAGTCAGGGAATCCAGCTGTTTTGCAATTTTGCACTGCTACCTAGAGATGGTAATTTGATATGTGCCTCTGCAATCCTTGCTTCTACAGGGTGAAGAATTAATTCACTTAGATGGAAAATGCTGCCCTGAATGCATTTCAAAGAATGGATACTGTGTTCATGAAGAAAATGCAGAATTTGTGAGTATCAGCCTAATGACTGGAGACTATTAAAAATTAATAATTCAAAATTAGTTTAATGAGGGGCCATTACCTTCTCATATCTTTTAACCATTCATTTGTTCAACAGATGGGATTGCCTGTCTTCTGTGTGCCAGGTACTAGAGACACAGAAGCAAAAAGCAAACAGAGTCCCTGTTCTGGTGGTGAGCTTATGCTCTGGTGTGGGGACACAGAGGACAGAAGCCTGCCCACATCAGGGGGTGGCAAGTACCGCACAGAGAACAGAGCAGCTAGAGAGTCACTGGGGGGAGGGGAGTGCTTTTTTACATAAGGTGGTTGGGGAAGTCTCTCATGTGGAGAAATTTGAGCAAAACCTAAAAGAAGTGAGGGAGCAAGCCCCATGGAGACCGGGGAGAGAAAATGTGCTAGGGAGACAGGCCAGCAAATGCAAAGGACTGAAATAGAGGTGTGTGTGCTGTGTTCAACAACAAAGAAAGTGAATATGGCTGGCACCAAGTGAATGAGGGGGAAAGGATTCGACGGTAGGTCTCTAGGTAGCCTGGACGCCGAGGTTTTACCCTGACACACACAGGCGCTGTGTGAGCTTTGAGCGGCTGTGCTATGATCCGGCTTACTTGTGAAAGGGTCTCTTGGGCCACTCTGCAGGCAAGTGACGGAAGGGGGCGAGACTGGAAGTTGGTGGTCTGCTTGGAAGGTCTTCAACAGTAGTCCAGAGGTGGTGATGGTGTTTTGGTCTGGGGAGGAAGTGATAGAAAGTGATCAGGCTCTTGATTTATCTTGTGGGTAGAATTGAAAGGATTTTGAGGGGCCCAAAATTTCATTTGCTAAGGTTTTATTTCTAAGTCTGCACTTTTAAAAATTACGTACCCAAAGGAAAAAATATTTATCGTAATTTCTTCAAATTTGCTCTATCTATATAGCCCGTATTTTCCACATGGAGTTTTGATAAATCGTGTTCTAAAAAATAGGCCAGTTGAACATCAAGACAACTGCTTCATTGACCAATCAGAGCAAGATGATAAGAATTGGGATTAAGTCCTTTGATCCCTACGTACTTTTTCTTCGTGATTTGGGAAAATTGCATCTGTCAACCTGTATCTGCAGGGGAGAGAGCGCTGTGTAGGGTTAACAGTGCAGGTTTTAAGTTCAAATATCTACTTTGCCACATATGGTCTATAACCTTGGACAAGTTACTTAATCCTCATCTGTGAAGAAGGGATAACAATAGTACTTACTTTATGGGGCGATTGAGATAATACCTGTAAAGAACCGTGCCTGGCACATTTCAAAAAAAAAAGAAGCTAAAAAAATGGCATCGTTATTATGCTGTTGGCATTGTTTCATAAGTGGTTTATAACTTAGTCATCCTTGTTTCTTAAGAATGTAGGAGATTAAAGTCTGCCTATAAATGTTGAATTTCTATTTTCTCAATCATAGTATCAATTTTCCTACCTGTTTTTGAGGTAAATTAAGCCAGGTGTAATTAAAGAAAAGCAAGTTGTTTTAAATGGGTCTAAATCCCCGTGAATAATGCTGTGGTACCTTACGAGACTGAAGAGTTTGCCCCTACAGGCTTAGATCTCTTGACTGTGAAGTCCTTCATGTTGAAGCAAATCGAAGTCAAGTGCTTAAGTACAAAGTGAGAATAAGAATTCAAAAAATATTTCCGCGGCATGTTGTCTTCACCTCCTATCATATGCTTTTCTTGTTTTTTGACATATATAGATTTTTTTTTCTATTCATAACGAATGAAGTTGCATGTTACTTGGGCAAAATGGATAAGTCTTAAATGAGAAAATAAATAGATCAGCCTAATGGTGTTTTTAGTGGTATAATAAATACATTTCTCTTTGTTCCTAGATATCCTCAAATGCAAGTGAAGTTAAGCGTATTCCAGTAAGTATAGATTTTTGACTTGTACACAGATATTGATAGAATTGTTCTAAGCAACGATCTGCATAAACTGTCCTGGCGAACCTTAATGTTGTAGTATTTCTGACAGTCATGCTTGATAGCACCGTGGTCCAGTTAATGATAACTAAGACTTTGACTCATTGAAACTTTTGCTTCTTCCTTTACCCTATTTCCCCCCCCCAATTGATAATTAATACTTCTCCCACTACAAGTTCCTACACGTACCTTTCCCTTTTTTGTGATGATTTTCTCCTGATTGTTTCTGGCCTAGAAAATTCAGTTTAACCATCAGTGCAATTTCATGTTCCTCAAAACAGTGAGAGCTTTTGGGGTTTGGGAGTATTAGTTCCCCAAAACAAAGCTGAGTGTTCATTCTTTCAAGGTTTTTTGCCAGACAACATTGTATGGTTTCTTTTTAAGGGAAAGTGCAAGCACGTTTGTTCACAGAAACAAGCTTATATTTTGGAAGCTATAGAATAAGGGGGCTGGGAATCTAGTCTGCCTTGAAATGGAAGAAAAGCCCTTCTGCGTTCTCAAGATAATAGTCCTGATTTTGCTAACATTGTCATTGATTTTTGCTAACTATGGCCACATTAATCGTTTGGGATGTTCAACATCAGTTGGCTAATAAATATTTTATCAAATATTTATATTATCATATGCTCTAATATTTTCCCCCATTTTACCTCCTTCCTCACCCCAAAACATTCTGGTAGGAACCTTTGTCTCTTTCCTATCTCCAGGGTGAGTGGGATGGATAGTGAGCAAAAAGGAATTGCTCTTTATAATTCACTTTGAATTCTCCATCAAAGTACTAATGTTTATTACCATAATTTGCTTGGCTGAAAGGAATATTTTAACATGAGAAAGCCCATGGCACATCTACCGCCCACTAAAAGTGGTCATGCAAGAGCTGTCATTTTAAGACTATAATGACTCTACTGTTACTCTTACTGGAGTAACCGTAAGGAAATTCAGGGCTGTAACCAGCTTCCCACTGTTATTATAGAGATTGTGTGTAATCTACCTGCTAATCACTAGGTACATAGTAATCCCCTCTGGTGTTCTTTGGTGAGATAGATTTAGGTACATAGTAATCCCCTCTGGTGTTCTTTGGTGAGATAGACTGAAAACAAGTGTTATAGGCTACTTGCTTATTCCAGGAGCCCCAGAATGCTTTCGCAGTTTATCTGTCTGCCTGGGTTCTACGTTAAAATAAATCAATTATAAACAAAGAAGGAGAAATATTTTCCTTTTTAATTTATAACTCGTCAATTACTGTCCTGTTTCAGTTAGGTTTGCATGGTAGTGAGCAGGACCTTCAGTTTGTCCCTTATGGAAATTCTGAGTTCTCCACCAGCAAACCGTCTTCTGAACTTTTGCAATTCTGATAGCGTCATTCTTTACTGTTTCGCACAGGAGGGGGAGAAGTGGGAGGATGGCCCTTGCAAGGTGTGTGAGTGCCGGGGCTCTCAGGTCACTTGCTACGAGCCCTCTTGCTCACCGTGTCCAGTGGCCACGCTAGCCCAGGTGGTGAAGGGACGGTGCTGTCCAGATTGTACGTCAGGTGGGTCCGTGTCTGATTCATTTCTGCCGAGATATTTTTTTTTTTTTAAAGATTTTATTTATTTATTCGACAGAGAGAGAGACAGCCAGCGAGAGAGGGAACACAAGCAGGGGGAGTGGGAGAGGAAGAAGCAGGCTCCTAGCGGAGGAGCCTGATGCGGGGCTCAATCCCGGAACGCCGGGATCACGCCCTGAGCCGAAGGCAGACGCTTAACCGCTGTGCCACCCAGGCGCTCCTCTGCCGAGATATTTTTACTGTCAAAAAATTTTGAGAGATCTTCTTTTTCCCTTCTTGCTTTTTTTTTTTTTTTTTAATCACCTACTGGGTTGGTTGGTTGGTTGGTTAGTTCCTTGCTAAATTTTTCTGACAAATGATGTTACTAAATCTTTGTCTATATATTTGCCAAACTCAGCAGATTATGGGTATGTGATCTTGGACAAGTCATTGACCCTCTCTAAATCTTAATTGCCTCGTTGGTAAAATGTGCCTTATTTCTACCTTGAAAAAATTATTATGGATATCAAATAACACAAAGTTTGGAAACTTGTAAAGGCAAATATATGTATTAGGACTGTTCCATTGTTGAAGCTATAAGAACAATTTCTGAAAGTTTGTTACAGGTGTCCATTTTTTTTTAAGGTGAGCTATTAAACAGATGGTTCCTTTTGGAGTTCTCAAATGCGTTTTTGAAGTTTAAAGACTCATTAATTTCTTCCAAAAGAAAATTTTATCTACTTGTTCTGCAACTCTGCTTTCGAATCACCTGGGGTTGAATTAGTTTCAGTTAATAATTGTTGGCAAGCACTGGCGCTGCTCTGGCTGTGCAGTCATTTGCCTATAAGCTGAGTCTCTCTTGGAAAAGTGGCATTTTCTTCCATTCGTATTTCATAATTAATTGTTTTCATCTGTGGGTCGCAATTTTTCATATTGGCGGCTGCTTTTGTTGGACTCAACTTATTTTAGCTAATCACAGTGTTTCTATGAAGAGCTTATCATGGGAAAAGCAAAGCAACTTTATGGTTTAATTATCTTACCTTCACCAAAGTGGCTCCCTGGGCTTTCCAAAACAAATATTTAGCATATGAAAATGTACCATACCCTGAAAATCAGGTCCTTGACAACTTCAAAACCTGAAAGAAGTCCTTTGCTGACAATTGCAGCTGCATTCAATGATAATCCCAATTGTTGGGAATGAGATTTGAATTTTGGAGAGAAAGAAGAAAGCTTTTTTTTTTTTTTTTTAGAAAAAAGAAGAAAGCTTTTTTCGAGAAAATAACTTTTTTAAAAATTGTGTTTTCTCTTAACTTTCTATGCATGCCAAAGCTTAAGAAGAACATCTAAGAAATCATAAATTATTGAATTCGTTTAAATCATATATTACGGAGCTGATAATTCCTGTTTGTAGAGGCATTCCAGCAGGTAGAAGCATTATTAGGGCCATTCAGTCATGTTTTTAGTGCTTCAATTTGGAGCTACCAGAGACAGTAATAATATTTCAGACGAAGAGAGGTTCTTTGATATCTTGCATTGAAATCACTTTTGCTATTTTGGGGCCTTTTTCATACCTAAGTTCCAGAGTTTTCTGTTCTTCATATTCTATATAACTGCATAAACTCTGTAGATTCGTTTTTGGAACAATGTAAGAGAAATCATATGGTCTTTACTAAATTCTCCTCTTCTTTGTCCTTGATTGTAGTTCATTGCCACCCAGACTGCTTGACCTGCTCTCGATCTCCGGAGCACTGTGACCTCTGTCAGGACCCCACAAAGTTGCTGCGGAATGGACAATGTGTACATAGTTGTGGTCTGGGATTTTACCAAGCTGGTGCCCTCTGTTTAGGTATGGCTCTGGGCAGACAGCCCAGAGGTGGACTGAGGCTCACTGTTGTCAAGGAGGGGGTCCATGCATGCAGGAAATGTGCAACTTCCAAAAACCATTAAATGGTAGTAACATCATCCATAGGTTACTTGGCATCTCTACCTACAAGTCTCTTCCTTCTAACATTTCACAGGTGTTTTGGTGCTTACTGAGAGATAGATGATGTTACTAGGTGGTTGTGATGGGATTTTTCATTTTTTGAAGACGTTCAAAGATAGTGATATTGCTGGTATTCTTGGTGCCATTTATTACAACACTCAGTTAATCCAGGATAGAGCTTTAGAATTGACATGTGCATTTGAGATCCCTTACTAGAACTTTCTCATTTTGCAAGTGGGGAACGTGGGGGCCAGAGAAATCAACTGGCTTACTCAATATCACACAGATAATCAGTAGTAGAGCTTATCTCCTGTGAGTTTCTGTCAATTCATGTCAATTTTCAGAGTACTTATGCATCTGAGAAGGAGATCTTACCTGGCAGAATTTGGCTTGTTTAGGCCAGATCATCATTACTTTTTCCCTATGTCTGACTCATGGAGCTAATTATCCATGTAAGAGTGTATTGGTTTATACCCTGGCTGTATTTAACCTCTCTGTGCCTAAATATTCTTACCTGTAAAGTGAAATAATACTGACTAGTACCTTCCTCAGACGGTTCTTCTGAGGATTGAGTGTGTTAATACATGTGACGTGTCTAGAATAATTTCTAGGATATTGTCAAGCCTCAATGAAGCTTCTCTCTACTTCCTTTCCTGATGCCTAATCTTTAGCTTTTTGAAAGTTATTTCTATCTCTGCCATGGGTTGTGAAAGAAAAGAGACAAGGGATATTCTTAGGAAATGGTTGAAGGAGAAAGATATTGGGGGCACTGGAAAAGAGGAGCAGACTCGGGAGCCGAACTTCCTGGCTTCAAATGCCAGGTTCATGTGACCTTGGGCAAGTGACTTAACCTCTGGGAGCTTGTTCCTCGTGTGAAAAGTGGGGGTTAATGATATCTGCCTGGAGGGTTGTTGTGAGGATTAAATGCGTTCATACGCAGAAGGCGCTTCATGCAGAGCCTGGCATGAAATGGGTGCTATGTAAGGGACGGCTAGGGAAGTCACTTCCCTGCCCTTCTTGTTCTCGGTGTCTCCAGAGCCCCCGAATTGGGCTATGTAAGAACTGGCACTGGGGTGGCGTCTTTGAGCTAATTAGAGCTGCCCTTTTTCTTTCTCCCACCCTTTCCCGGAGCCAGCCTGCCAGCCCCAGTGCTCCACGTGTACCAGTGGGCTAGAGTGCTCGTCCTGCCAGCCTCCCCTACTGATGCGTCACGGCCAGTGTGTGTCCACCTGCGGGGACGGCTTCTACCAAGACCGCCACTCCTGTGCAGGTAATCCCTGGCCCGGCCACCGAGAAAGCCACCCCCACCTCCAAGAGATCTGGGGCCGGCAGGAGCTGGGAACAGTTTTTCAAGCATTGAGAAGAAACTCTGAGCGAGACTCCTGATGGGCCAAGAATCATGGATGAGAGAGATGACACATGTTTTTATAACCTTATTAGTGCTTTAGTGATGTGTGCGTGTGTGGTAAGATTTCTTGAAGTCCTTCTGCACATGCCTGGGGGCCCTGGAACAGTTCTTAATTCAGTTCAGGATGGTCATTGTGTCATAAGTTAGATTCCTTCCTCGTGTAAATAAGTATACAATGGTTAAATGAAAACGAAGGGAGAAATATATCTTTATTTTTTCAAAACTTTATTTCTACCTGAAGAGAGAGGGAGAAACAGTGACATCATGGTAAGAAACTTGGATAAGCAAAACAGATGATGGCATTTACATTTACGCTTTCTTTAGTATCTGTATCCTTTAGTAGCTTTATATGTCTGAGTTAAGAACTAGTTGAAGTTCTTAATATTATTGTTGTCTTTGGAAGTCAGAGTGGTCTTAGTGTAATTTGTTGCTTATACTGGACAAGTTTTTAGTACTGATCCTACTCATGAGTATAAGTAAAAAAGTAAATGTATAAAGAATTTTTTAAATGCAGGAATAGGAGTCGGGGCAATGGTGGAAGCAAAGACAAAGGGCAGAGTGCTAAGCTTGTCTGCAGGAGACAGAATCAGGTGTGCTCAGAACCTGAGACAGGATGCACAGGGACAGGCAAAACTGAAAAGGCAGACTGGCCAGAGGGAGGGTCTTGGATGTCACAGGAGGAACTATGGTAGCTAGACTCTGCAGCTGAGCGGGACAGGGTGCAGAGACATGATGGGAATTGAAGGTGGAGGGTCTAAGGGTCAGCTCATAATGTTTCTCTCTTTTATGCCCTTGGTTAGATTTTCAGGAGGTTTGTTTGGAGGGAATATAGTAAAAGAGAGTAAGTACATGGTATTTACTGGCTCTGCGGGCTAAATGTGAAGATTAAATGCGTTCATACGCAGAAAGCGCTTCATGCAGAGCCTGGCATGAGATGGGTGCTATGTAAGGGACGGCTAGGGAAGTGACTTCCCTGCCTTTCTTGTTCTCGGTGTCTCCAGAGCCCCCGAGACTGGCACTGGGGTGGCGTCTTTGAGCTAATCAGAGCTGCCCTTTTTCTTTCTCCCACCCTTGCCCGGAGCCAGCCTGCCAGCCCCAGTGCTCCACGTGTACCAGTGGGGTAGAGTGCTCGTCCTGCCAGCCTGTGGCATGGAAGGTCCTACGTGAAGTCTGCTGGCCTCCTCTGTTCCAGGTGTGGGCAGAAGCAGCACCCATGGGCTTACGGAAACCACGTCGAAGGGAAACAACAGCCTGTTTATATCGTACAGATAGGAGGACAGCAGGGCCCACCCTGGAGCCGGTTACAATATAGAATAGAAGACATGCTTGCTTCTGAGTCTGGCTTGGGGGCTCTTTGCAACCTGTAAAAACGTCAAGGCTGTGTCCCCAACGTCAAGGGCTGCACAAAGTGTTCAGCGTTTGTTGAACAAGTGTTTGATGAATGAAGGAACGTACTGCTGTTCGGGGATCTTGAAGGACCAGTGTTTCAATAGGAGGCTCAGCCATAAAAGATAAAAGAACCCTTAATGTTTCTTACTTATCGTGTTCTGTTTACCTGTTATTTTAGAACGGGCTCAAAGTGGGCACATCCAAACGCCTTCCTAAGTGTGTAATGGTTGGGCAATTTAGGTAAACTGCTAAAATTTCAATTTGATGAAGTTACTGAATGTAGTCTCTTCTCCTTTCTTCTGCCCATCAAAGAGACCTCCTGCTAGCACTCCTGTGACAGATTTGCCTTTAAAAGGGAATTAATTCCCCCTTGATTTTATTCTTCCCTCTCTAACACCTCCGCCCCCTGCCACACGTCCCACATACGTATTTACTTTTTTTTTTCTTTCTTTCGAGGGGCCATTTTCCTTTCTCCTGTGCCCGGTGTTTTAGTGGGTGATGTTCATGCTGCTATCGGGCACTTTGAAATGGCTAATGTTTCATTTGATTACTGGTTTACGTAGCTGACTGCTTCCACATTCCATCCACATACCGATACACAAATGCCTCTGGTAGAAAGTTGCTGGGAAAATTTGTTCGTGCTCCCTCCAGGGAATTAAACCAATTTGCTTTAGTTCAGCCTGGTTGCATTTTTATGCATAAAATGAGAAGAAAGAAGAGAGCAAGGAGAGAGAGAGAGAGAGAGAGAGAGAATGATCTTAAAAATTAAAGCTAAACTTGTGATCAATTTCCATATACTGTTTCAATGCTGAGACAGCCCAAATAAGCTTTCCAAATAAGCTTTCTCATTATTGGAATTTTTTGCAACATTTGTGCTTGTGCTATTTTTGGTGGCTTTTCACCATTGACCTTGGAAGTCGATCACTCAACCAGGGCTCTTCCAGCACGGGCTAAACTTTCCAAGAAGAAGCCTGCCATTTTATGGTAACAACAGGTTTTTCTGCATTGATTCCTCTTGGCAGGGTCATTTATATTATGACCGGCATAATTTGCCACTTTATTGACCCATCAAAACCAAAAGAAAGTGAGCACTGTGCTGAGGAAACTAATTACAGGAAATTACCTGATTAATATTCATGCTCACTGTGTTGAATATAGGGCCGGGAGAAAAATATGGGGCCGAGCCAAGTGGCACATAAGCACGTGGCTCTTCCACGCCAGAGTAGGGGCAGGTACCCCAGAGGGCTGAAAGAAGGCAGGGAGTCCTGCCAGAGCATCGCATCCTCAGGAGTCCTTATCATTTTCCCTTTTCCCTTGAGTTTTGTGGTATACACACCCATACACACAGAGGCAGACGAATGTGTTTGTGTGTGTGCATGTCTTAATGTTATTATTACGTTCTTGTGCTTGATTAAACTGAATAGTGTCGTAAACACAGACCACATTATGCACCCCCATACCAGTCACTGCTTTACTTCCTCTGCCTTCCCCAACTTTGGAATTTGATGCTTTGATCACTTCACCTGAAGGCTCCACACCACCAGTCTTTCTACAATCTAAGTCGGAGACAGGCAATATAGAAGTTCCCTCTTCTCTATAGCAGGTAGGGCCAAAGAGTAGTCACCCCTTCAGTGACCAGAACTCATTTTTTAGACCTAGCACTCAAGCTTCTGCCTTAACCACTAGGCTTCCTCTGCCACCAGCTGGATCCGGTCCAACATCCCTTTGACCCACCCTGTCCCACTCTTCTTGACCCTGTGGACGTCAGGTTCTGGATTGGGCTTCTACTCTGGTTCCTTCTATCTTGTCTGTTGTGACCCATTTCCAGGAATTAACAGCGTGTCCCTGAGTCGACCCAGCCTGATGGTCAGGCTTGACCCAGGTATGGATGCTCCCTGCCTCCCTCATCTACCACATGGCCTTGCACCTTTCCTGCATGGCTCTTGGGTACCACTTGTCCTGGATTTATTGTGGTCTCTCTACCCAAGTGGTGGTTCCATTGCCTCTTCCTAGAAACCCTGTTATGAAATCTAAGTCTGCATCCAGACTCAGCTCACCATGCCCTGGAAACATTCTTCCTTACCTGTCGTGCCCCTGTTTCATGCTGGTGGTCCTGCTGAACCATTGCACACACAAATCCCACACACAGGAGCCCATAAGAAAAAAGTTTAAAAAAACCAAGCTAACACACACCATGCAAGATTAGTTTAAAACAAGTGGCTCATAAGACTATAACTTTGAGTTATGAAAGTAGAATCTAGCCCATTTTTATATGTGAGTTGGTATTTGATTTGTCCAATCCAAACTTCCAGTATTCACAAAGGCCCGAGATGGAGCTGTGCGTACTCTGTGGCAAGTTCTCCCTTCATTCTGCCGATCCAGAGATGGGAGGGAGTGTGACACAGTGTTTAAGACTGTAGGCTAGGGAGCCAAACCACCTGGATTCCAGTCTTGGCTCTGTCACTACAAACAGTATTTGTTTTTTTTAACACTCCACACTTCAGTTGCCTGTGGGTAAAGCAGCGACGGTAATGTCTGCCATATAGCATGGTTGTAAGGATTAAATGAATAAATTCATACATGTCATTTAGGATGGTGCCTGGCATTTAGTAAGCCCTCCATCTGGGTGAGAAGACTTGTATTTCTGCTTTTCATTGTCCTTCCTCATCGTTCCTTTCTCTCTCTCCTACACTCATTCTCCTTTGACCACTGCTTGAGGTCCTAAGGGTATGAAGAGAAATGAGACTCTATCATAGTTTCCTGTAAGTGAGCTTGCAATCAAGCTGCTGGTTACAGAGAGGTAAAAAATAATCACACAATCCTTGCAGTTTATGCTGTACCTAACTGCTGTGTGGTCTTAGATTTTGAAGCTTAAAGAATCGAGCAATTGAACATTTTCCAGGTTTGTGTGAAGGGGGGGATCCTTTTGGTTCTTGCCACTTACTGCTCTCTGGCTTCACACAGGTTATTTAACTGCTTTGAGCCTCAATTTCCTCAACTGTAAAATGGGGATAATGTCATCTACTTTAAACCATTATGATGAACATTTGAAAAGATGTTTGAAAAACGTAAATATATTATGCCTGGCCCATAGTGTGTGGACAGCAAAAGGCAGCTATTGTCATCAAATCTGTTCCTTTATTTTTCAATTTATGGGAATGAAAATCAAATCACTTGCATTACGAAACAAAGAGTTTTGTGCCATTTGCATCGGATTTCAAACCAAATCTACTTTCGTATGTTATGAAGAAGTAAATATAGAGAACAGTTTACTGTATTCATCACAAGTTAAAATCCTTTTATTTTTTTTTTAAATGCTCAGATTAAGTGTTGAGAGTCTGGAATTTTGTTTCTTAGCCAATATTATGGTATAATTAGAGGGAAAACTTAGAAAAACTAAGCCTGTAAAATTTACATATAGGATGCTGACCGAGCTGAGATTTAAAAGCTGTAGTTTGAACAGTGGAACTCGTAAAGTTAATTATTTGTTGGAATTTTGTTTGACCAGAGAAGCCCAGCCATTTGTGGAAATGAAGCACTCACCCTTAGAGCCAGGTCCAAGGCAGTGAAGACTTAATGGGTCTTGGCTTTATGTTCCAGCGTGTGGCTTAGCTCAGCCTGGTTGTGCCCAGAGCAGAGCTCTTGGCAAAGCCTTTTATGAAACTGCTGTTCTGGAATCCTCAAGAAGACAAGGAACCGCTCACCCCCTTGTTCTGTCAGGACAGTTACGGTGAAGCTGACCTCCACCATGGCCCCTCCGACATCCCCCAGAATTGGAGGGTCAGTCCCTATTTCGTTGCCAGATCACCTCTTCAGTTTGGGGGCCCAGCACATTCTACCACTGTCTTCACTCATTCTGTTCCGCTCTTTAAATCGTATGCATTGTTCAAGCCCTCTCTGGTATTCTATCGCAATTATGGTCTCTCCCTTAATTGCTGAGTGTCTTGTAAAGGGGACTTATTGCTTCGAGTGATATTCTTGTCTCTTCCCTTCTGTGCGTGCAATGAATATTTGTTGAGTCTCTTTCATGTACCAGGAACTGGGATACAGAGTGAATGGACAGAAAACTGCCTGGGGGTTGAGGAACTTACTTTCTCAATGGGGGAAGAGTGTCAGTAAAGAAGTACACAGAAAATTTTAGATAGTTACCACTCTCTGAATTCATCACTATCAGTGCTAAAAAGGCAGTTTTAAAAGGTGTATTACAGGAAGTGACTGATTCTTGAGGCAGGGACAGGTTTTATATTTCTGAATTCCCTGTAGTGCTAAGCACATTTAAGGCCCTCTGGAATAATTTTTGACTGAGAAAAATGTAATAAACCATTGCATGGAGGAGAAAGGACAAGAGAGTACAGGCATGCCTAGACTTTGACTTACAGGTGACCTAACTTCCATTTAGCTTCTGTTATTTACTTGTTGTCAGCAATTCCTGGCTAGGTGTAGCCTCAGGAAAATTCCAGAATCTTGATTTTCCCCACCTCTCTTTTTCTTCCCTTCATCTCTCTCCTCTTCAAGATAGTAGAGTGCCTTATCAGTGCTGGAAGGGTTACTCTTAAATAAAACAAAACAAAACAAGACCGAAAAACAATTATCCTTGGGACTTGAGTGGTACCCATCTAGTGTTTTAAGCCTTTCAGAAGGGAGGACGACAGGATTGCCCTTCTGCTGTCCATTTCTTGAGTGAACTAGACCCGGTGAAACAGGTGACAGTGGTATTCCAAGCGCTCTCCTGCTTTGGATGTTCATGTAAAGGTTAAATGGAGAAAAAGTCAAAGCAGCTGGTGGCGTTGCCCCTGGGACCTTCGCCGTAGCTCCTGAGACCAGCTATGTTTGGCATTTGCCTGTGCTGCTTACAGACCCTTGCTGTGTGTGCCAGAAGACAAACGACAGACAGAAGTATCACATACCAGCCGAGAAATGCCACAGATGCAAGGGAGTTTATCTTCCAGACAGATCCCATTCTTCCTGACAAATCTGAACCCCCAAATATTTTAGCTATGGATTACAAACTAGTGACAAGTCTTCTGGCTTTCTGCCCAGTTCCTAGGGTTCGCAGTTAGTTTAGCTAGACTCTATGACATACATTCTTTCTCCCTTTTTCCTATTCCCCACCCTAACTCTCCCAGCACGATCTTCCCTTCCCTCGTTAGGCGGCCCACAGAGCCCACAACGCGTCTGTGTTATCACTGTTGAGATCTGAGCAGGCTCTGCCAGTGCAGCCAGGAAGTCTGAGAACTCTCCCCGTCCAAAGCTGGGTTTGGGTTGGTGGTCCCTGTGGCTTTTCAGTTTCTGTAGACAAATTAACTCAAGGTATCTATGGAGAAATCAATAGCCATTTAATTAATAGGGGCTGAGGAAAAAGAAACAAACAAAACCAGGCATCCTAACAGCTGTGGGTTGCCAATGGTCACAGCGGATGAGTGGAATCTGAGTTTCGTTTGGCTCATCGAGCTGGACCGAGGCGGTCACGGCATTTGAAAACTTTGGCGCTGTACTTGTGTTGTAGATTTAGAAGTACAGGTAGAGAGGGGTGCCTGGGTGGCTCAGTCGGTTAAGCAGCTGCCTTCCGCTCAGGTGTGGTCTTGGGGTCCTGGGATCGAGCCCTGTGTTGGTCTCCCTGCTCAGCGGGGAGTCTGCTTCTCCCTCTCCCTCTGTGCTTCTCTCTCTAGCTCTCACTCTGTCTCTCTCTTGCTCTCTCAAGTAAATTAATAAAATCTTAAAAAAAAAAAAAGAAGTATAGGTAGAGGGGCAGGAGAGAGAGAGGGTAACTTTAAGAACCTTCCTCGTGAGCTGCATATCTGCCATCATCCTCTGACTTTTGGACCAGTGAGAAGCTAGCCTGCTTGTGGAATCTCTGTCCACGTGGACCTGTCAAAGCTCTGGCAGCTGCGAAGTCATCCCTTTGGTCCAAGCTCTACGGAAGGCCCTGCTAAAAATTCAAATATGTTACCCAAGATGAGCAAATCATTCAGCTGTATCACAAATGTGGTTAACAGATCAATTAGCTATTACCTAGCATGTGCCTTAAGGAAAAGGACTACAGACTTTTTTCCCCTTCCCCTCTGAGTAATTCTTTTTCCCCTAAGTATGAAATGAATTCATGGGTATTACAAAAAATAATTTGACAAAGTCAGTTAAATTCAAGGCACAATAAAAAAATCAGCGAAAAATCCCGACTCAGACTCTCCCAAATTACTACTGTCGGTATTTTGGTAAAAGTCTTCCCAATTTATGACTGTGTATGTGTGTCTGTGTGTTATGTGCACAGACGTACACACATTTATCTATTTTTCAAAGGTAAAATCACACTCTATATATAGCTTTATTGCCTGCTTTCCCCACGTTATTTATTATCCTTCTACAAAATCTTTCTAAAGCTGTTTTATAACTTTCCATCTGGGGCTATGCGAGAATTCATTCAGCCAGTCCTCTGCGGTTTGACGGTTGTTCCTAATTTTTCCATTATCATAAATAACCATGATGTAAACATTTTTAATAGAAATTGTGGTACATATATTTGATTAGGTTAAATTCTTAGACATGTGATTGCTGGGTCCAAGGGTATAGGGGTACTCTTTGAAGCCTCTGACACTTTAATATGTGGCTCTCTTGAAAAAGTTGTGATTTGTACTCCTGCTGGACACAAAGAGTGCCTGCTTCCTACCGCCCTTGTCAGCACGAGGTATGATGAGTCTTCTTGTTTGTCAGGTTGGTTGAGGTAAAATGGAATCTTGTTTAATTTTTTTCTTTTACTGATTTTGGGGATTCACATGAGGAGAGTTGACTTCATCATACTTATCAGCTCATTCCCATGATTCGCCTGGGCCAGCTATTCCTCTTGCTTAGCCGTCTATGCCTGTCTATTCCTTTTGTTCCCGTAACCTAGTCTCATTTCCCTTCCCCCCAGCTACCCACTTAAGTAACGATTCTAATGCAATTTAACATGTATTGTGTGTGTGCGCTCAATTTTAAATACTCATAAATATTAGTAGGTAGGTTATTTCATCATTCTTTTCCTTTTTTATTTTAAAGACTATTTTTTTTAGAGCAGTTTTAGGTTCATAGCAAAATGACAAGGATGGCTCAGAGAGTTCCCGTTTACTCCCCGCCCTCACACATGCATGGCCTCCACCATTATCAGCCAGCCTCCAGCGGACTGGTGTTATTTGTTACCTCGGTGAATCCTTCTTTCCCCTTTTTGTCTCACAAAGCACTGCTTCTAAAATGCATACAGTCCACTGTGTGTACCTCTAACTGATTACACGCAGTTCCTGCTCTCCTTTCAATTTGCATATCTCTGGCTATTTATGAGGCTGAAGATTTTTTTCATGTAGTTGTATTTTTTCTGTTAGGAACTCCCTTGAGTGCATATGGGTTTTCAGAATGTATGGAGACCAGATAGTCCCATTTCAGGACGTCAAGTTTTCTGTTGGCACAGATAGTTGAAGACAGAGACCCAGCCTGGAGGGGACAGAGATTGTAGTAAAAGGATCAAAACTATGATTACTCCCATGAACTTCCTTTCCTTTTACATTTGTCTGGCATTTGCACTTCTTAGACAAGTAGCCTTGGCCTCCTGTGGGGCTGTGATGGGGAAGAGGAGAGTAGTCTGGCCGGCATCTGGGCTTCTCCCCAGTCACCACGCTATTTTCAGTCGCTTTCCACAGGACTTTTGTTGATGTGTTGTAGAGATTGCAAGGGAAGTGCTTTAAACCATGAGTCCTCTGGGCGAGGCGGGAGCCCTTTCTTGTAGCTGATGGAATCATCTCCAAGGGCGCTAAGGGAACGTAGAGCCTTTTCCCGTAGTCTTTTCTGTTCCTTCCTCTTCTGTCTCCTGCTGCACTTCAATTTGCTCCCTTTATACTTACTTTGCTTTTGACACCAGTTGAGACAAGATGCGCTGGGTCTCGCGGGGTATGCCACTCAGTGGATCTCATGTGACATTCTCTGCTCTCTCAAAAACGTCATCTCACCATATCCTCCTGAGTTACGTACAAATTTATTCCCACTTTACAGATTAGGAAAGCAAAGAACACTGAAGTTAAGTGTCAGAACATTTTTTCATCCAACAAGAGCTTCTTATTGGAAATGTACCCACTGTCTTCTGATAATACTTTAAAACCTCACAAGAACTTCCCTGTCATTTGTGTGATGAGGATGAAAGCTAGCGGTTGCTACAACATGGATGTGGACAGCTCTAAAAGAAATAAAGGGATGAAGGAATTTGACTTGCCGATGACATAGCTGATTGTGTCTGCAGTTGGGGCTGCTCCTGTGTGAAAACCCCCCTGGCAGTTTGGAAATCTGAACTGTAGCCTGAGGAACCTCAAAAGAGGCCAGCTGAGCAAGTGTGCCAATTCCCCAGGAATGGCGGGGAAACTTACTCTAAAAGGCCATGGGAAAGATGGGGGACTAAGGCTCCTTCTCATTTCTGAGGGGTGTCTTGAACTGCAGGCTGAGCCCATTGGGATCTGGGAAGGCTTCCTGGAAAATGAGAAGGGTCCCATAGGAAGCACTTTTAACATGTCCCTGGAAAGGGGCTGCATTTTATGCGTAGAGAAGCACAGGTTAAATTTTTTTTTTTTTACAGCAATCTTCTATCTCAAAATTACCGAATAACAAAAAGAAGTTTCTTATTTTTAAGAGTATGGTTTCAATATAAAGTTGCCCAAAGAAATCTAATTCGTTCCTTTTCATTTTGAAATGAATTGCTCAGCAAGCCAACACATGTCTTGCTATGCTCTAGAAAAGCCAGGGGCTTTCCTAAATAAATTATCTACCACATGTAAGATAAGAAGATGGTTTTCTCTCATTAGCCCTCTTTTTAAATTTATTGCCACGTTTTCACAATATACAATTCAAACCCTGGGTGATCTGAAATGTATCACTAAGAGAAATTATGGTGAAAAGTCAGAGAGTGACCTTCTATTTTTCATAATAACCCAAGTGTAATAAAAGCCACATGTAAAATAAGCCTGGAAAAAGAGATTATCTGTGGTAGCTTATGTTCAGTGTTAGAAATTAGAAATCAATTGCAAAACACAGCAGGAGTATGTCATTATAAGAAATGACAGCTCAAAAAAAAAAAAAAGAAAGAAGAAAGAAAAGAAAAGGAAAAGAAAAGGCATCTCAGCGTAGTCCCATATTGAAGAAATAAAAATCCCTTCTGCTGACTTGCCTGACCATCGAACGTGCCTTTTGTTTGCTATGAAAACAGAGAAGGTGGCCTCACATTTGTTTCTCTGTATAGATGTAGCATAAGTACTTGTCATCATAAGGAGATCTGGACATAAAGAGATCCAGCCTTTATTAGGTAAATTTACAGCCTCAAGTTTATCAAGCTTAAATTATCACATGTTCAGATTATGACCTCATGGTTAGTTGTTCCCATGTAGAAGGTAACTGATAGGACGGCTCTCTCATAACCAGTAAAAAAATCTGCTGTGTACTCATTTAACATACATTTAATGAATACTGACTTTATACCAGTTATCGGTCTGGACACTGGGGGTTTGAGATGATTCAAATGTGGCCCCTGTTCTAGAGGATACTACATACATTCCGCTGAAAGGATTGATTTGTAACCTAATGATTGAGACAGTAGGATAAATAGCATGAGAGAGGACGTACAATGAGCTGCAGGAACACGGAGGAAGGAGGGACTGTTTGGACAAGTTCAGCAAAGCTCCCCAGAAGTAGTGACAACTTAAGCCTCTCAAGTGTAACCAGGATTACAGGGACTGCAGAAGGAGCTGGAGGCATTGCCAACTGGGTGAATCCCGTGTGGGGAATCTGGAGCCCACTAAGGTATGTGGCATGCTTAGGGCACCCTGCTCCATAGAACTAGCCTGCTCGAGGGAGGTGGCAGAGGCAGGGCTGAAATGTTAGGTACGGCTCAGTTTGTAACAGGCCTGAATGCTGTCCCCAAGCTTGTAGCCTCTGTCCTACTCATCCTCTGGCCCTGTTCTGATTGGCAACACTAGGGATGATGTTAAAAATATTTAACAAGTAGTATGGCACAGAGCAGATTCGTCAGAAGGTAGGGGGGACCTAAAACCCTCTCCTGTGCCAGACATTTCAGTTGTTGGAGCACAGTGTCTTGCAGGCTTCCCAGGGATGAAACCAGAGTTATCAGGGAGGGACCAGGATGACAGCCATTTGCCAACCAGGTAGGAAGTATTTTTACTATTTTAAAAGCCAGTGCAGCTGAATGTCTGCACCGTCACCAGCCAATCCCCGAAGAGAACGAGGGGGTCATGCTTTAATTTCTCACCTCCTCCGGGCTCCCTGGACAAAAGATGATTTCATCCCTTAAGAATGTCTTCAGTTAATTACCCTCTCTTCTTCCCACTGCAGAGTAAATTCTCTAAGAAGCAAAACTGATTAAAACTCTTGCAGATGAAGTCCAAGGTCCTTACCTGGCCTTCCATGACATTTGTGATCTAGCCCCTGTTGTCTTTTTAGTCTTACTTCCCATCGTCCTCTCGGGTACTTGCTCCATGGTGCAGTTTGTGCAATGCTACCAATGAGCTCAAGTGATGGGGTGTAAATGTTTCCTCTAGCACACTTCTGACCTGTGGTCATCACCCTGCATGTGGTAGGTACTTCTGTTGAACATGGATAGGTTAGCCTGGCATACCTTCTTAGGAATGAAAGTGGGTTTTTTGTTTGTTTTGTTTGTTTGTTTGTTTAGGTAATGGCTTTGAATGAACTCCTGAGTCAGTAAGGCAAAGGCACAAGCAGGGTAGACCGTTCAGTTGATGACTATAGTCAGTAACGGAGGGGGAGCTGAGTAAGTGAATGAATGACAGATTTCGTGGATGTTCAGGGTGAAGTTTGTTACCGGGATCTTTAATCTACATCTTTAATTATAATGTACTTTGGGTAGCTTATCCTAATATTAACAGTGTTCTCATGTAACACTTATAAAATGTAAATAAGGTGTTTAATATAAATGAAGTACCAAGTGTGGAGTACTAAGCAGTGTGCTCAGCACAGAGTTAACTAAATGGAAATGGGTTCTGCCCTTCTGAAGCTTATGGTCTAGCAAGGGAACCAGATCATAAATAAGTACACTTTCTTCCATCTCTTTTTTTCATCTGCTGTTGTCATCTCCTGCCTGGACCAGAGCAGTGGACTCCACGCTGCTTTCTCTGCCTACGTGCAAGTCCTTAAACCCTCTCTACATGGCAGCCAGAGAAGGCTTTGAAAATCAGGGCTTGTATTGATCTTGCTTAACCCCATTTGAGACTTCACATTACACTTAGGGTTAAATCTTAATTTCTTTCCATGATCTCCAAGGTTAAGTTTGGTTGGGCCTCTGCCTATCCTTCCAGCCATGAATCAGGCCACTGTGCCTCACCATTCCTCCCTGTGCCCCTCCATGCTCCGCTGGTTCCTCTGTGTCTACTAGCTTTAACCACAAGGGCAGCCTTCAATTCCTCGAACCCCTGAGTTCCTTTCCTTCTCAAGGACTTTGTTAGTGCTGTTCTCTGGCTCTCTCCAGGGCTGGGAACCTCTTATCCTTTAGATCCACCTAAAGTTGGTTCTTTTCCACTCCTGCCACTGTTATTCTTTATCAAAGAGCCCTTCCTAACATTTTTTTAAGGGGGGGACTAGGAACAGAGGGACAGGGAGATAGAGAATCTTAAGCAGGCTCCACACCCAGTGCCAAGCCCAACATGAGGCTCAATCTCACAACCATAAGATCATGACCTGAGCTCAAATCAAGAGTCGGACACTTAACCCACTGAGCCAGCCACCCAGGTGCCCCATAGCATTTAGCAGAATCTGTAATGACCTCTAAATTTGTTGGGGGAGAAAAGTTGTCTGAAAGTAAGGCTTTCCCATGCAGTTCTGAGCTGAGATAAGAGGATTAAATCTTGAGATTCTCAATGAAGTCACCCTTTTCTGATTCTAAAGGGATACATAATTAAATTACTTAGGTATATAGTTCCCAAGTCTCTTCCAATCAGCAAAGTCATTCTCCCCACCAGTTTTGGTCAGAATGAATACCTCTGCAAAACAGGCTGTGCTCTGTGGTGAAGCAAACATTTTGACAATTAGCATGCATTAACAGAAGCATAGGTTGGGGTTAGTGATACAGACAGTTAACCAACTTTTACTACTACCAATCACTCAGAATAAGCCTCATTTTGCAGACATGCTAAGGTGAAAGCAAGCATGAGTAGTAAAAATGAAATTCTGGAAGAGGAGAACATTTTTGAGTGTTAAAGGAAAAACTCTGGTTTAGGAACAATGTATGCTTAGCAAGTTAAGTTATACGAGAAAGGTACCTCAAGATGCATGTTGAGAGCAGAAGCTAGTGGGGAGAGGACCAGAGACTGGGGGGGACTAGAAGAGTCATGAGGGAAGACAAAAAGGGACGGGCGTGGGACAGAGAGAGAGAAGACAGGGATGGAAAGTGAGGGGGAGAGCAGTAGAAATCCAGCAGTAGCAAGTCTTTCAAGGTCTACTCAAGGATGGGAGTACATGGCATCCCTCCTTGCCGAGTCTTCATGGTGTTGGACGCAGGAGTGGTGATCCTGTCAACACTTAACTGTATGGCTATGAAAGACAAGGTGGCAAGGTGATGGAGGGCCATCTGATTTCACTAGACAGACCATCTTTGTCTAGAAAATTATGGTTCCCTTCCCTGTGATTACTATTGCTGAAAGCCTCTGATTTCCTGTTCCAAGTCTCCTAGCAGTAATTTATTGAAGTTGTACTTCTGGCCAACAGAAATAGTTATTTTTGGTGGGGGGGTGTTTTTTTTCTTTCCTGTGGTATACATATGTGCATTGCAATTTAGGACTGAAGGCTCCAACATCCTCCTTATGAATTCTTAAACCTTCGAAAGAAAAATTGCAACCAGTCCTTTCTGCTATAGATTGTTTACTGATTTTGCCTGCAGTCTGCCATGAGTCCTGTGCTGCCTGCTGGGGTCCGACGGAGAAGCACTGCTTGGCCTGCAGAGACCCCCTCCAAGTGCTGAGGGAGGGCGGCTGCGAGAGCAGCTGTGGCCTTGGGTTCTACAGCAAGCAGGGCTTCTGCAGCGGTAAGTACCCGGCTCTGCGTGCCAGGGCATCTTCTTTTCTTCCGGCATCCCTTGTTTTATTAAAATCATAACATTTCTTTTAGTCAACAAACATGCAAATGGCAGGGATGCCTGGGTGGCTCAGTGGGTTAAGCATCTGCCTTTGACTCAGGTCATGATCCCAGGGTCCTGGGATCAAGTCCAGTATCGGCCTCACTGCTCCGTGGGGAGTCTGCTTCTCCCTCTCCCTCTGCCTCTCCCCCTGCTTGTGCTCTCTCTTGCTCACTCTCTCTCTCTCTTTCAAATAAATAAGTAAATAAAATCTTTTAAGAAATATGCAAATGGCTGCGAACATCAACAGTGTTTTAGTAGTTTACAGACCCCTTTTATCAACTGGTAGGATCGCATTTCACACCCCCACTTCACAACAGCGTGTTAGGTTAGGGTGTTCATTCCAGCCTCATCCTGCGAGGCTCAGGCTGCTTGCCCCAGACTCACAGCTGTAGGGAGAGGAGTAGGGCTTCCTTCTTCCAAATTCCAAATTCCGTCTCAGTGCCAGACTGCATCTGGCTATGCATGGAGACAGGCACTCCTAGAGCAGCCAGTGGCAGACCTACCTTTGTGTTGGTGTCACTGACTTTAAGCTGAAGTTCTTACTATGTATTTTGTCTTTCTTTAATGCCCACGGCATGGCGGTAAGACTTAACCCAGCTAGTGCTTCCTTCCAAGTGCTTTATAAACATTAACCCACCGAGAGGCAGGAAAGTATTGGGGGGGGGGGGGAAGCATGACCTTGAGCAAGTTACATATTCTCTCTGTGTGTCAGTTTCCCTTTTGTAAAGCAGGGTTAACAGTAGCCACCGTGGGAGACAGTGTCATGGCCCCTCAAAGATGTGTGCATCCTGATAGCTGGTACTTGTGAATATGCTGCCTTAGGCGGCAGAAGGGATTCTGCAGGCGTGATTCAGTCAAGGATCCTGAGATGGGGGAGACTATCCTGGATTATTTGGATGGGCCAGTGTAACCACAAGGATCCTTCTAGGAGGGAGGGGGGGGTGTCTGGAAAGGAGCTCTGAGACAGAAGCAGGAGTCAGGGTGATGCCAAGACGGGGCAGTGAATATGCAGGCAGCCTCTAGAATTGGGGAAGAGACAAGGAAATTGATCTGTCCCTAGGGCTTCCAGAAGGAATGCAGTCCTGCTGATGCCTTGACTTTAGGACTTCTGACCTCTAAAACTGTAAGATAATAAATTTGAGTTGTTTTAAGCCACTGAGTTTGTGGTCATTTGTCCCAGCAGCGGTGGGACACTGACACACACCCAGCTCAGATGGCTGTTGGGAGGACTGAGCTGACCCAGGCAGGCATTTAGCACTGTGCCTGGCACACAGTGAGTGCTGTTTGGTGTCTGTTCCTCACAACGATCTCGGGAGGTAGTTACTATTATCATCCTCATTTTCTAGGTAAGACAGAAGTTAAGAGACTTGCTTAAGGTCACATAGCTAATACGGGGCTGAGTTGGGATGCAAGCCTCGGTCTTCTGGCTTTAAATCTTACCTGCCTCCTAACAGCTCTACTGGCCATAATGACACACCTCTCTGTGCACCTCTGCTGTTTCTCCCTCCCTTCTCCTTCTTGCCTCCCTCGGTCCTCTTCTCCCCCTTTCTCCCTGTCTTCCTGTCAGTCTTCAGATCAGCCGCTGCCCTGTGGACATTGCCAAGTCCACAGGTAGGCACCTAACAGTGAATGAAATGTCTGAATTGAGTTTACTCTGATGGTCATACCTGTAGAAAGGCTGTGATGACTTTTTTTTTGTTCCTAACAAAGTCCACTAAATCAATAAAAATGTGCAGCCCATAAAACTTTCTTGAGTTATTGTCCTCGTTTTGTTTACTGAGCAGGGCAACAGCAAAAATGAGATGATCTTTGGGACTTGACAAATCCCCTTGTCTTGGGGAAGAGAGATAGCCCCCGGCAGCTGCTTGCTTAAAGCTGTGCAGAGATCCATCAGCATCAGTGGTGTGAAAAATCTCACTTGATGTGGACGAGTCACAGGTGGCTTTTGTGTGGAGTCAGGAGAGAACAAGCAAAGAAAGGCCAGGCTGCCGTATTTTAAGTTTTTTCTGCCAGCATCACTTTGCTGCTCAATTAAGCCAGCTGCATTCTCTAAGGTCAACAGATGTCAAGTTTGCGCTAATCCAAAGGCATTTAGCCTGTTATCCCCAAGGAGGCTGGCTACTGTCCCTCATGGGGGGCGGTGACACTAACCTGCTACCGAGATGGTATATCTGGATTGAGAAAGCAACTTCTGCTGGGGAAGCGGGTATTTAAAAGGAGGTATTTTAAAAAAAAATGAGGGATTAGTGAGAGCCTTGAGGCGGTGAGGGGTGGAAATCTACTTGGGCTCAGAGGTTGGATGAAGAAAGCCAGAGCTCCTTGCTGACTGGAAGAATTAAAAAAGAAGACTACTGAACAGGTGGCTTAGGGAAAGAGTATACATCTGAAATGCTATCTGTATACATTTTGAAACAAAGCATCAGAAAAAAAATCTCACAGATGGGAGGATGGGCCATTGCTGAAAGTCAGCCAAGGAATCAACTGATCAATGAGTAATTACTGAACGCCTGCCGTGTGCTTAGCGTGATGCAAGACTTTGTGATACCATTGACATTGACCCACAGGCCTTTGGATAAAGACAGAAATTTACACTTTTCGTAAAATTCTTAGAGTTCTCTAAGTTTGTATCAAATGCCTTCAGAAGTGTTCATATAAATGTTTTCTAAAACATCAGTGAACCAAGTCACTGATTGGTATCGGAATGTTAATTAAAATGTCTGATGCTGATAATGCTGACTTATTTCCAGTTCAATTTAGTGCTATTCAAGATAAAGATCGGCTGGTGTTGGTTTAATAATTTATAACTGAGCAGCCCGTATCTCTAGAAATCTCAAAGTCAAGTGCTGAGAAAAATCCAGCACAACCTGTCATACACGGTGGTGTGCCCTGGCTGAAAGAATTTACAGCAACCAAGTTCATTGGCGGTTCATGCTTTGAGTTTTACAAATGTTGGATATAAAGGGTGGGGAAATTCAAAGGACAAAAACCTCCTCATTCTTTGGTCTTTTAAGTACTTGTGCTCTAATGAAGGGCTTTTCTAACTCTAGCTAGCATAATAAATCAAAGTAAGTTCAGAGGTTTCTGTTAGCCATTCTCTCTCTCTTCCTTACTCCTCTCCTTTTTGCTCTCTTTTCTTTCTTTTATATTCGTTTCCCTTCCTTGCCAAGGCAACTATTTTAATTTTTTTAAGACTTTATTTATTTATTTAGAGAGCGCACGCATGTGTGTGCGAGGGGGGAGGGGCAGAGGAAGAGGGAGAGGGAGAAAGAATCCTAAGCAGACTCTGAGCTGACTGGGGAGACTGACACAGGGCTCCATCTCACCACCCTGAGATCATGACCTGAGCCGAAATCAAGAGTCAGACACAACCTACTGAACTACCCAGGTGCCCCTAATTTAATTTTTTTTTATCAGCTCATGTAAAATGGGTATTCTTTTGAGTGTATATACCTTTTTTTTTTCCTTAAATGATGTGTTATAGAGTTCACGTTGTTCTTTTTTCACTCAGCATTATGGTTTGAGTCACCTGTGTTGCTGTATCATCTAGCCCTTTGCTTCTCACTGCTGCATAATACTCCCTGGGCTGCATCCCCCATAGCTCACCCGTCCTCTGTTCATGACAGATTCCCCACGTCCCTCCATCCCCATGCTGTCTCTAGAGAGCACCAGTGAACAGCCTCAAACACATCCCTTTATGAACCTGTATGGAAGGTTCCCTAGGATGGGTAATCTGGGAGCAGAATTGTTGGTTTCTTAACTTTCCATATTCTTTATTTGACTAAGCTCACCAGCATCCATACTCTCATATGTGAAGCTCACCTCATCTCCACATCCTTGCCACCATTTGCCATTATCAAGCTTCAGATTTTTTTTCTGATAGGTATACTGGGACATCCCATTTTATTTGCATTTTTCTGATTATTAATGAGTTTCAGAATATCTTCAACTCCTATTGGACTGGCATTCCTACCCCCAAGCCCATTTTGTCTTTAAATCCTATATTATATTGGATATGCTGGTGGGTGTGCCTCAGAGTATTTGTTATGCTTGGTTCAGTGAATAATTATCTGGTTCTCCTTCAAATGTGAAAACAGAAAGTATGGAGTACTTTGAAATGTTGGGATCAAGGGAACAGAACTCAGCTGAGCAGTCAGACAATGTGATTACCATGTTGATTCCAACTGTGGGCATTGTAAATGTTCATTCACTGTTAGGTGCTCATTATTGACTTTCTCTGGTGGGTTTCCTCCCCCTTAGCTTGTGACCAGTCCTGTAAGAGCTGTGGTCCCAATAGTCCCAGGTGTCTTACCTGTGCTGAGAAGACAGTGTTGCATGATGGGAAATGCATTGCTGAATGCCCCGGTGGGTACTATGCGGAGGCCACCGGCAGATGCAAAGGTAAGACATGGATAATCACTGTTGTCATCATCGTCGTCATCAAAATGCATTTGACATGTTTGACAATACTTGGTACTATATGCTGCTCACATTTGTGTGTATGATGAGAAGCTGTCAAATTAAAAGGAATAGCTTTTTCATTATAGAACCTGTGTGTATTTGGTGTGGGAGTGGGTGGATGCTGTGGGACTTGAGTGATTAAGTAAAAGACTTATGCATATCAATCATCATTAAAGATCACTTGGTCCTTTTCAGTGCAAAGAACATCTTTAAGATCTTCATCTAGTCCTTGTGTACTTACAAACCATCACTAATTTAGGTTGTAGGTATGACAGAATCGTTTCTTAGATGGCATAAGCATATATATCGGCAACTACAACACATCACAAAAATAAAGAATAAACCAAGTTTGATAGCTTGTACAGCTGAAGTCTGTATCTATTGAAAATTTGGTCTTATGTGCTATTTATATATTGTTTCTTTCAGATTTATACAACTTTAACTATGAAACATTCCTATTTGAGACTTTGTAAGTTTCTACTTACATATGCTTGACTTGTGTCTTTCCTTCCAGACAACTAGGGGAATATACTGCTGCCTGGGATACCTTGATAGCCCTTCTCCTCCAAAATAAACATACATATTCTCACTTGCACCTATGGTGTGGGTTTGTGGCAGAATGTTTTGATCTGTCCCACAGCCTCGTCTTAGCAACCTCCCTCTTGTCTGCCAACCTCTTTACTTGCCCGATGTTTATCCCTCTTCCACAACATCCTGTCCTCAAGAGTCTTATCCTACTTCCACACTCCCGTCTCCCATCTCCTGCCCATTGTCTTCTGGAGTCTTCTAGCATGTCAGTCCCGTCCCTTAGGACAGGCCATTGTATGTTCTGTAAATCAGAGTCCGAGATGTCCCACTCTTACCACCCAGGACTAAAGCAGCAGAGATGCATGCCTGATGTTGTCCTATGTAAAGATTGTTTAATACAATTCTTCCTTAAAATCCTGTGTCAGACCTAGAAGTATCTTAAGTGATCATTTAGTCCAGCCTCACAGTGCATATGCCAAGGAGCCTAGGCCTAGAGAAACCCTGACTTGGCTAAGGGCATAGATAAATTAGTGGACAAGCCAGCCAAAATTCCAGTGCTTCCAGCACTCAAACCCATAAACTTTTCCCTCTTCCCTGTTCAGGTAGGGGTTTTTAGGTTCAGACACACCTGGGGCTAAATCCCAGCACTGCTACTCATTTTCTCTGTGCTCTTAGGTAAATTTTTTAACTTCCCAAGACCTCAGTTTTCTCATCTGCAAAACCTCATAATTGCTATGAAGATTAGCAGCAATGTATATAAACCCCTTAATAGAAACACTAAACAAAGGATAGCTAATAAATAATAAAACATGGATAAAAGATGGGTAAAGTGTCACTGCAGGCAGTTTTGGGTATATGACCACTTCCTAAAAGATCTTTCCCCCTGATTTGGCGTGACAGCTAAAGGGGATTGAGAGTGACACAGGAGGGGCTTCCTGGCACATAAGGAGCCCAGCCGAGAAGTAGGCTCCCTAGTCACCTGGGTTCCATGGTGTCCCTCTCACTCTCTTCCTCAGCTTGTCATAATTCATGTGCCAGCTGCTCTGGACCCATGGGCTCACACTGCACAGCCTGCATCCAGCCCCGGGCTCTGCGCCAAGGCCACTGCCTGTCCAGCTGTGGAGAGGGCTTCTACCCTGACCACGGGGTCTGCAAAGGTATCGTTGGTGTCATCATCATTCTGAAGAAATGTTCCCATCATGAGACAAAGATTTAAGTTACTTTTCAGTGCACTTTTCCCTATAGTGTATCTTATATGGCTATGTATACATTCTGTGCTTTTTTTTTTCATTGCCAAGGGATAATCTGAAAAAAATCACATTGGAGTATTTGTGACAACACCCCAAAGATTCCTGATTTTTCTGGCCATCCTTGAGAGGACTGTCATTTCCTTTACTGTACATTAAGGCAAAACCAAACTCTTACTTCCTTTTCCCTCTTCTGCTAGCATTGCTAATGTGTTTCTTAGTCTTCATTTTGTTTTTCCCTGAAGAACTTTTTTTTTGTTAACGATATAGCTGAGCAAACTGAGTTAGTAGCAATGCCTCTGGGCTGAGAGAAATGGAAACTCAAATAGCTGTTTGCCAAAAAGGCTTTGGGCTCATTGGGAGGGTGGGATCATTGTCTTTCGAAACTAGAACATTGGGAGCAAACACTTCAATTAGGTGAAATTAATTTATATGTATTTATATGTAGGGCACCTTGGGAAAGAGTTTGAGAATAGTTATAAGAATATATGTGTATATATATATATTTGTATATATGTTATTATATATATTTATATCTGTTATTATATATAAACTGGTATATATTTTTATATACAAATACATATATAATTTTTATATAAATATATACATATTTATTTGTATACATATATGTTATAAATATATATGTATATATCTAAAACAGGGCAGCTGCAATAAATTTTCTGAAAAAGAAAATTTAGAAATCTTTTAAAGAACTCTTATAGAGTTAATTGTGTCAAAGTTAGTTATGTCAAAGAGCTCTTGTCAAGAGTTAATTATATCAAATGTGGGCATGAGATAGTTCCAGTACTCTGTCTGGGTGTGATTTCAACCAGTAGCCAAGAAAAAGAAGAAACTGATGGATTGTCAAATTCTTGTTGCTCCTCCGAAGGGGGCTCTTCCTTGTCTAGGAAAGTAGCCTTTCCTCACATAAATTCCTGGAGGACTTTGTTGCCTGGATGCCTATATGGTGGGTGATGGCTGACGTAGTGGGCAATAACGCACTGACCATCTTTGCAAAAAATATAGTAATGGCCTTTGTATGGTTGCTTCTTAAAATCTTCAATAAAAAACTTAGGCCATGATATTAAAACATCATTCAGTGAATGTGTATCTGGAGAACCAAGCCAATATTGTCCAGTTTGCTGGGTTTTTTTCATGTTCCAGCTTGACAGCCCTCACAAAACCTGAGAGATGTAACCAGGTAACATCACCCTCACTGGGCCTCTCAGGAGTATTATCACCCTGTGCTATGTATGGAACACGAGAGAGCAGTTTTCTGATAGGATGTACCTGGTGAACTCTTCTAGGTGGTTTATATTTAATTAGGGACTTCCCTTGGTTGCAACATATATATGACCCTTGGATTGTTTCTGCATTTTGTTCTTATTGGCAGCCTGTCATTCCTCTTGCCTCACTTGTGTGGGTCCAGAGCCCTCTCAGTGTGCCCAGTGTAAGAAGCCCGATGAAGGACTGCAAGTGGAGCAGCTGTCTGGGGCAAACATCGCCTCTGGCGAGTGTCTGTCCCAGTGTAGAGCCCAGTTTTACTTGGACAACACCGGCCTGTGTGAAGGTGAGCAAGCATGATTTGAGGAAATGTTAGGTGGCTTCTGGCTTTGCTCTTGAGAGATCCTGTGAGGTGAGAACAAAGCCAGAAGACCTTTCTTTTCATTTAAGAATTGTTCCTGGGTGCTTGTGGATGGAGCAGAAGATGGACATGCAAAGGAGTGACTCCCACTGGTGTTCTTCCCTTGGTGAATAATAGATGATCGTAGAGAGCTGGTTCCATTGACCCCACTGTCCCCAAATTTACATTCTAAGAAGTTCCAGACAGGAATTATTTCAGAGACAGTATGAGTAGCTAAGAAAGACCCAGAGCTCATTGTAGAATTCCATTTAGTATTTCTTCTAATTTGCTACCCAGAATGAATATGAATTGGCCCCTTCAGGGCAAAATCTGGACTTCTGTCAAAATTTAGAAATGATTCTTGCCATTGCCTGGCATATCATCTGCAGAGAATTGATGCCATCCTGAATAATTTGACTCAATAGCTGGGTCATCTATGAGTGGCTGAGGAGATGAAGGGGAGATATAGATAATTTGAGGGGAGGTTAGGGAGGCCCCTCTCTGTTCCCATATGAAGTTTCCTGGCTGCTGGGTGAATTATTTGACTCTCAAGCTACTTTAAAAACAATGCAATACTTACATTTTTCATTGTGAACATATGTTCATTAAAGGAAACTTGGATTGTAGAAAAAGTAGAAAAATAATCTGTCCACCACCTCCCACCATTTACCACTTGGGTAATTGCCTTTACCATTTTGTTATAATATATCCAAGTCTTTTCCTATGCATAGCTTTGAGTTTTTATTTTTACAGTGTAACTGTAAGCATGCTGCAGATTCAATTTTGTATCCTACAATATCCAATTTTAGATGGGAATATACCCTCACATGGAAATGACAGATTTCAAGGTTAAGTTAAAAGGTTTTGACACAGTGAGTCATATGGCATAGTAGGAAGTATGCAGATTTGGAATACAGAGACCCCAGGCCAGACACTTAAGCTCTCTGAGCCTTTGCATTCACAGCATTAGAATAGGGATAATTATCTTTCACATAGGCTTTTTGCCAGGATCAAAGGAGGTTAGGAGTGTGAAAGTTCTTGGTAAATTGTAAAGCCCCATGCTCAATTGTTATAAATGTCAGTCCAAATACTCAGGTGTTCAGGAACATTATAGGGGTAATCCCCTGCTCCCTGGGATACACCAAGCACCAGGGAAGTTACACAGTGCCTAGAAATTAGGGGAAGGGTCTTTACTCTCCAGATACACTAGTTTCCACACATATATGCGCTGCCTACACTCTCTGTGGTCTCTTAAACTTTCACGGCTCTGTTTCCACAACTACTTCTGAAACACAGGAATCTTTGTCACTAAGAGTCCCAGTGCCTTCCCAAGACACGCACCACACAGCCTTCCCCTCTGATCCTGGGAGAAGTCAAGAAAAAAATCTTCCCAGGCTACCCAGCGTAGCTAGCCTCTTCCTATAATTTTGAACACCATATTAAAAATGAAAAATAGGGAATTTGAAGAGGGATCAGAAAAGAGAAACAAAAATGATTAAAGTTTGTAAAATTACGTTGTAAATAAAATTCGGAGTGACCAGGGTTATCCATCCAGAAAAAAGAGTCCCAGTGCCTTCCCAAGACACGCACCACACAGCCTTCCCCTCTAATCCTGGGAGAAGTCAAGAAAAAAATCTTCCCAGGCTACCCAGCGTAGCTAGCCTCTTCCTATAATTTTGAACACCATATTAAAAATGAAAAATAGGGAATTTGAAGAGGGATCAGAAAAGAGAAACAAAAATGATTAAAGTTTGTAAAATTACGTTGTAAATAAAATTCGGAGTGACCAGGGTTATCCAGCCAGAAAATAATGTTGCTGTTGATTTGGTACACAGCATGAGTCAGACACTAGGAGACGTCCCTTACTTGTTTCTCACTTCACTCTGACACCAACGTTGTGGGGTGAGTGGCACAACTGTTTTAGAGAAGTGGAGGCTTCAGGAAGTTAAGGCTGTAACTTATTCAAAGTCATGTATCCAGCACAGAGTAGAGACCAGTGGAATCTAAGTCAGCCTGACTCCTGTATCCATGCTCTAAACCAGGCTGTTACTGTAGCATGGTCGCTGACGAGGCAAAAGCACACTCTACTAATACTGCGGGATGGGAACATCTTAAATTTAAGGAGGCATCCTCAACAGAGGGGAGTTTTCTGGGAATCTTTTTATACAGACACCTTTTTTAAAGGATTAGAGTCTAATCCCTGTGGAATGGTTTAATTGTGGTCCCACGTGAAAGGTCTAGATTGACCTCTGGAGTCCCCAGTGGTCCCATGATTTTATGCTGGTTCGCATATTATTAGGTATCACACTATATAGCTGTCTACTCAGTTTATTACCAAATCCTTATGCAATCTCTGCTATGGAGATTGTTGTGCTCGATTTATAAGTGATGAGAATGTGGCAGAAAAGGTTAATTGAGTTGCCCAAGATTCCATTGGGAAACTGAGTGCAACCGCCAATTGTTTCCAACCCTATCTGAGTATTAAGTGTGTTGATTGATGTGTTTCCTGTCACTCATCTCATATCTCTGGAAACCTTTCTGCCTTCCCACAATCTGTTCCATTTTTGATTCTGCCGAAGTGTTGTCAATGCAATCAGGCTGGGGAACCCTATGAGACTGCACTGGGCTCTCCTTCTCACATGTTCCAGAAATACCCTTGCTTCCTTGCAGAACATTTAAAAGGGTTGGAGTATTTTTGTGGCTGTACCACTGAGGGTTTATTTTACAGCACATTTGATCTCAAGTGCTTTTCTATAAAGAAGAGAAAAACAACTATTTTCTGGAACTCTCTCTCTTTTTCTCTCTGAGACTGCAGTACAGAGTGATTAGAATATTACTGCAGCTAATGAAAGCAAGAAGCAGACGCATCATAGGAAGAAGCAATTTACTTAGAGTCTGAAGTGGTGTCAGAAGTTATCATGAAAGTTTGAACTCAGAGCTACATGACAAACCCAGGAATTGTCTAGTGGAAGATGAAACAAACATAGTCGAGATATTTGACTAACATTCAAGTCTATGACTGAAGGACGAAAAAATATAAAACTAACAAAGAGTGACCAAAGAGAACATTGTTTATTAGTAGCTGGAGAGCAGTGTGTTTTTATTCATTCCTTCACAAATGTCTGTTGAGTGTTCCCTCGGTGCTGGGCATTGTCTAGGCACTGGGGGTACACTCATGAATGAGTCAGACAAAATTCCTACCCTCGTGGAATTTATATTCTAGTGAGAGAAACAGATAAAAAGTAAATGAATAACAACAGCAGCTACAAAACCCATGGTATGTACTTGGCTAGTGGTCTGTGCTGTGAAGCCCACAGCAGGATGATGGGGAAGAAGGAGAGGTGGGCTGAGGTGCGCTCCAAAGCAGAAGTGCTCTGGTGAGAGGGGGATGGGCACCTGCCATGCTTGTCCTGTGATTTTGACTCATTCTCAAAAATGACCTCGGGTACTTCAGAAGATGGAACTTTGAGCTTATGCTTTTTTTTTTCACATGGCCTCTATGTTTGCAAAATGTGGCTAGAACTGCTGGTACAAAAGGCAGTCCGTTACTAATTGTGAAAGACAATGTGGAGGCATTTTCGGTAGTCAACCAAAACTGTGCATGTTTATTCAATATGAACATTTCATATTAAATAAAAGAACGATTTTAGTAATGTTATCCAGAGTTCACCTCACCTATTTAATGGATTGTGTCAGCATTGACAGATTCTAGTTTATTAAAAAAAAAAAAAAACAAAACCCAAGAAATACCCATCCACTCCCTTGAGCAAATAAAATAATACAAATTCAATCCCTTCAAAACCTCCAAACATCAAAAAACTATGCCTCGCTTTTTTATCCATCTCTCCCCTAGTTTTCCAGGCCTCCCTGAGTTCATGAATCTATCTGAAGTCTCCAGGGTGGAGCTGGGTAGGGGCTGCGATCTTGTACAGTTCCAGAGTGCTGTTCTCATGCTAAGTCCTATGATGGGCTCCTCCTGGAGTCATTTAGTGACTATGCAGCCCATGTGGCTGCACCTGGCAGCCCAGGGTGGCTAGGCAGGACAAAGGACGCAGAGCTCTTTTCACTGGGAGGCCTCTCCTCTCTCCTGAGAATGTTCCTAGGATCAGGTCAGATCACTCAGCTCATTTTCAGATTCTCCTTACAATGTTATTGAGGCGTGTTGTTGTTGTTGTTGTTGTTTTTCTTGTAAAGGATTCAACTATTTTGAAGCTTTAGCTTTCTGTTGAGGTCTCTCTAGAGCAGGGCTTTTCATAGGAATCTCTTGGGAATCTTGTTTAAATGTGGATTCAGATTTAGTAGATCTGGGGTGGGGCCTGAGTTTCTACATTTATAACATGCTTCCAGGTAAGGCTGATGCCCCTGGTCCAGGGACCATAGGTGAGTAAGCAAAGCCTCTAATTAAAAACAGCAAGTATATCATCTTATCATCGGTATACTTATAACTAAAGCAGTTTTTTTTTTAATCTCAGTTTTTATTTCTTCTTATTGCATGCATAAGACTTTAAAAAATACAGATAAGAAAAATTAGAAAAGAAAAACATCTGGGACGCCTGGGTAGCTCAGTCGGTTATGCATCTACCTTCAGCTCAGGTCATGATCCTGGGGTCCTGGGTTCAAGTTCTGCACCTGGCTCCTTGCTCAGCGGGGAGTCTGCTTCCTCCCTCTGCCTGCCACTCCCCCTGCTTGTGCGCTCTTTCTGACAAATAAAATCTTTAAAGAAAAAGGAAAAGAAAAAGATCTACTAGGTTACCCAGATTTAGCAAATAAAAATGCAGGATTAAGAAATAAAAATATTTAGCAGAAAGAAACAAAAGGAATTTTTCAGTGTAAGTATATCCCAAATATTGCCTGAGATATTCTAAACTGCTATTCAATGTTTATCTGAAATTCAAATTTAGCTAGGTATCCTTTGTTTTATCTGTAAATCCTACCTATAACCCTTCAATCTTGAGATAACCTCTTTTAATCTTTTGGCATAGATTCTTACAGTTATTTATGCACACACACGTGTATATGTATCACTTCACAGTTTATAAATTCCTTACAACCAAGAGTTTTAATAGAAATTCTGTAAATTTGGGGCACCTGGGTGGCTCAGTTAAGCGTCTGCCTTCAGCTCAGGTCATGATCTCGGGCTCCTGGGATTGAGCCCCTTGTTGGGCTCCCTGCTCCCCGGGGAGTCTGCTTCTCCTGCTCCCTCTGCCCCTCCCCCCACTCATGCATGCTCGCTCTCTCTCTTTCTCAAATAAATAAAATCTTCAAAAAAAATCTGTAAGCTTACATTTACTCCCATTTTACAGACGGAGAACGTAAGGCTTAGAAGGAACGAACTAACAGATGATTTAGCAACCAAGGGTCCTAGGCTTTACTACAGGACATAGTTGCTCAGGAAATATTTCCTTCTTTCCAAGCCTGGATCCCTTGTTCTTCATTTCACACTGGAGCTTTGCAATTGAATTTCAGGCCAGGCCCTCCCAATTAATGATGCAGTTCAATCACCATGTCAACAACTTGGCAGTGGTGACCAAGGACCGGATCTGAACATGGTCGGGATGATTAGATTAGCCATGTAATTGCCCCAATTCTGTGGCAAATGAATGGTGGATTCTCTCCATTCCCACACAGTTCAGCAGGAGGGTTCAAGATGATCTAATTTTGGGGGAATTACAAGTTTTTAAAAGTGAACTCTATACTGCAATAATGAATTTTACTTACATGTCTTCTGATGTAGTACGTCGGTAGATAAACTGCTTAACAAAGAATGCAGAGGTAATAAACATTCTAGTAGCTCCCATTCCTGCACTGGCATCCTTCTCATTATGCTTAGAATAATCATGGAGCTTTAGTCAGGTAAACATTAGAGAAAGTTTAGCAATTAAAGTTTTCCAGGGCTTCTTCTATTGCCTCTTCAGGCTGGGTCTTATTGCAGGGGGCAAAAGTGCATAGAGTTAATACAGGTTTGGTATCAATTTTTTAAAAAAATTGTTTTTCTTCTAGTTTTACTGAGATGTAATTGACAGATAACATTGTGTTAGTTTAAGGTGTACAATGTAATGATTCTATATACGTATATATTGGGAAGTGATCACCACTTAGTAACTTTCAGATCTACGATATTGTTAACCATGGTCACTGTGCTGTAACATTGTATCCCCAAGACTTCTCTTATATCTGGAAGTTTACGCCATTTGATCACTTTCATCCATTTCCTACCTAGCAACTACCAGTCTGTTCTCTGAATCTTAATTATTCAGCCAGCCCTGGCTATTGAGAGTTTTTCAAACCCTTTGTGATTGTTTCTGCTACTTCCTTTGTTCTTAGTGGCCCCCGGTAGTTGAGGATGTGCTAAGACTTGTCCGTGTCCCAAAGGGGAGGATCTCAGTCAGCACCAAAATGGAGGCTGATTGAAACTGGAGCCTCAAGTAGCAGCTTTTACATCAGGCAGATATACCTCTTTCAAAGGAACACTGGGAGATGGGTGTTTCTGTCCGTTCCCTCTGCACTGAGCCCTGAAGTGACAGGTGGTTAAGAACTGTTTCTTTGTTTGCTACCGTCCCATTGAACCAGTGAACTCAAACCTTGCTGACCACCAGAGCCAGGCTGTCAGGGGTGTGCCAGACATGTGCATAAGCTCTTTCCAGGAAGACACTAGCGACCTGGGACAAAGGTCGAGCACAAATACGGCATCCACCTCCCAGGTGTACAAAGAGGATCGCAGGCAGTGGGGCTCTATGTGTGCATTAAATTAGAAGCCTGACCCTTAGCCAGCACTTTTTAAGATATGCAAATTGATCTCTTTCAGGAAGAGGCAGGGAGAATGGGCCTTTCTGACTGCTGCCTCCTGGGGGAAGGGGGCAGATAACCATCTTGTGAGTCCTTGAGAACCCATTAAGAAATGTTTCTTTACTTTCCTTTCTTACGGGTTTCGTTGCCTTTCAGAGCTAGAGTTTTGGGGGCCCGTCCCTCAGGTGGACTCTTAAAGTTGTGGCATCACATGTTGGCTCTAAACCCTTCATTCCTAAGGGACAAGCTGGGAGTTTCTTCCTGATCGTATGGCACTGGGGGTGGGGGTTGGGTATGGCAGGAGTGTCCCAGCCTTTCCTACCTGTTTCCATATAGGTGTTTTTTTTCTCATTTGCCTGATGTGTAAGAGTCCCTCAACCAGTTAACTGGTTTCTGGGTTTCTTTCAGAGGGAGTTGTTCCATGTGTGGCTGTAGATTAGGTGTGTCTGTGGGAGGAAGTAAGCTCGGGACCCTCCCATGTCACCATCTTGGACTGGAACACCATTTTCTTTCTTTTTAAACAGGAAATTCACCAATTATTTTGGTCAGTTAATTAACTTGCTTTAGGTGAATCAGAAGAAAAAGTATATCATGAGTATTTTGATCTATTTAGTCGTTGCTAAGATTCACCAAAGGCCTTAAGGCAAAGAGTTTTAATTAAAGAAATAAATGGGCAGGAGTCTGCCTGCTCAGCTAAGACTATGTTATTATTTATGAAGTTGGGATTCCCTTGCATTAATTGAATAAAATACATGGCATCTGTATTAAGCAACACTCTTTAATGTAGTCCCCAGAGTGCTGACATAAACTGTACAAATGCATGCCTTCCGGTAATTTTCAATCTTCTTCACTCTTCCCTTCTTGTTCTTGCAGCATGGGTGTGCTCAGCTTTGGGGATGGAAAGATGAAAAAGATAAAAGCCATGCATTAAGGAAAGCATGGTCGAGTAAGGGACACTGACATCTGAACAAGGAATTATAAGAACATGATACATGCTGTTGTAGGGGCCAAGGGCAGCCTGCCCCAAGATGGCAACTTTGGCATAAAAACTATTTTGAGTTAAAAAGCAATCAAAACCCAGAAGTTTCAGGAAAAGCTCTTTACCTTCCCCACCACTGCCTAAAAAGAATTTAGATAGACGAGGAAGAGAGCTGTCACCATAGATAACGGCATCATGATATAATTTGCATATGGTAGATAGGGAGGAACCTAGCAAGGTCTGTTTGATCAAAGTCCTCTGTCGGTCCCATTGCTTCTGAATGGCCCAGCAAACATATGTTTACCTAACATTTACTCTTTCATCTTCCTGAGGATTGTATGCCTTCCCTTTGAAGTCTCAGACCCCTAACCCCTTCTCCTTAGTTTAGGATGACATATATACTCATTTTGCCTGTCTTTGGAATTTCTGCATCTGTATGGATTCCCTGTACATACATTATTAAATTTGATTTTCTCCTGTTAATCTGTCTTGTGTCAGTTTGATTCTTAGGCCAGCTAGAAGGACCTTGAGGGGACAGGAAAATTCTTGCTCCCCAACACTGTAATGGCAATAGGCACAAGGTGCAAGTAGCCTGCCCTTGACCCCTACAACAGCATGTATCATGTTCTTTTAACTCCTTGTTCAGATGTCAGCCTCCCTTACTTGATTATGCTTTCCTTAAGGCATGGTCTTTATCTTTCTCATCTTTCTATCCCTGAAAGAGCATAGAGGAGACTGACTCTGTCTGGGGGAGAGACTATGAGAAAAGACCTACAGAGAAAACTACATCATCAGCCTGTCGAAGGATTAATAGCAGTTCACTAGGGCAGAAGGTGGGAAAGGGCATTATAGGTCAAGGAAACAGCAAGTGCAAAGGCATGCTGTCTTTGGAGAAGTCCGATGTATTTGGTATTCCTGCTGTGTAAAGCTCGAAGTGGTGAATCGTGGGGAATGATACTGGAGACATAGGGGTGAGTCATGTCCTGAAGTGCTTTATGTGCTATGCTAAGGAGTTTGGAGTTGACACTACTGGTATTGGAGAATTGTTCAAAGATTTTAAGTAGGAGAATAATCTGGGCAATTTGCATTTTATACAGGTCAACCCCTTACCTGTGCAGCAGGTGAATGGGGAGAAACAGGGAGGCTGGTTGGGAAGCTGCTGCACTAATCAACACCATGAGCGATATTGAAGGTCTGCACTAAGGGGCCATGGGAATGGCTAAGTTGGGGTAGATTTGACAGAGATTTAGGGAGTAAAAATCACCACGTTTTGGATGGGTTGTGGTGACGGAAAAGTAAAAGTCGAAGGTTTTCAGCATGAGTGTCTTAGTGAATAATGGAACTACCAAGTGAGGCAGGGAATACAAAGGAAAGACGAGGTAGTGGGTAGGATGTGGGGCTGGGGGTGGATAATAAATGCAATTTTGGACAGGAGGAATGTGCTGCCATAATTTGCATTAAGTAGATGTGGGCAGAGTGTGGAAGTGGATAATGAGTAGTATTTTGGAAATAAGGGGAATGAGATACCAGTGAAACACCACGTACAGATATCCCCTAGGCAGTTAGATTTATGTGGTTGGAGTTCAGAGTAAAGGCCAGGGCTGTACACATAAATTTGGGACTCACCAGCATGGAGGTCATCATTAAAGCCATGGATAAGTTTGCCAAGAGTGAGAAGAAAAAGGGCAGAGGGTGTAGTTTTGGGAAGCTCCATTATTCCCGACGTAAACAGAGAAAGGCTGAAAGGAAATGAACAAAGAGATAGGAGAACTAGAGGAGCCTGTTGCTAGTGTTCCCATCCACCTGTCCACCGCTCACCTACCTACCAGCTCACCCATTCAATCAGCAGAAATTCATTGATTGAGAACTTATGACATGCCAGGGACAGGGACTATGCTATGTACTGCAGAAATCACAGAGATGGAAAAGATGTGATTTTTACTCTTACGTGGTTCAGCTCATTAAAAAAAGAAAGAAAAATAAAGAGAGGAGAAGGCAGGTGAGGGAAAGGGGGAGATTGACTTTATTTGACTTAACTCATTTCAGTTTTCAACCCTTATCACAGTATTCCTACTGTATTTCCTAGAGGATTTTTGATATTTACATCATAATTCAAGAGAAGTCTGCCTCAAAAATTATTCTGATGTGAAAAGCCAGGAAATCTTACATGATATGAAAATAGGGATGCTGGACCACTTTTTTTTATCATTGAAAAGAAAAAAAGAAGTGGTGGTGTTTGTTGTCTGAAATTTAAATAGGGGATAGGATAGAACAGAATAAGATAGAGTAGAATAGAACAGAAAAAAATTGATATGTTTTAATTGTTTTAGGTAATGTTTTTACTGGAGTCAGGTTGATTGGACTTTACAACCATCTAAGGACACCTTTAATGCTAACACTTTTAGTGCTTAGTGCTTAAGCTGTTCAGTTATGCTTTTTCAGAAATATACTTAGCCATCAACTGGAAAGCCACTCTCTAAAAATGTAGTATTATGTGGGGAAATTATTCATAGAACTTCTTTCAAATCTTTTCCGTATATGCCCTGTAATGGAGTTAGTCTTCCTTGAAGGATCTTAGACTTCAAACCAGAACTCCTGCTATGAAAGCAGCTTCCACAGAATGATAGAGCCTCATTAAAGTCACTGAAATAATGTAGATATTTCCCAAACCAGCACAGAATTGAAATTTCAGGAGATTGTTTTAAAGATGCAAATGCTTGTACTTACAGAATAGAGCATTGTAGGGGAAGAAAGACTTTGACAGGTTGGTCCCCCAGTATATCATTGTCCCTCTGTGCCACTCAGCAGGTAACAGGCTCATTATCCATTTGGTTATTAAACATTTCCAATGACAGCAGTTCTGAAGTTTGCCGTGATGATGTTTAGATTTCTAAAATCTAGTGGAGGACAAAGAGACTTCCTTGTGGAGTTCTTGGCCCATCAGTCTTTCAACTTGTTTGTCCTCTTTACTTTCCTGTTTTATCTAATTCAATAATAACCTTTATTCAGATTGAGCCAGGTTATCACATTGACTTTGTGACCAAATAGAATGAAATAAAGTATGTCGTGTGCTCATAAGGCATTAATTCATCTTTCCCTAGTTTTCAATTCCACAATGATATGCTTTGATTTCCTTTTTATTAAGGAGGTATAATAGGAAGAGGTAGGGATTTTTAGCAATCTTGTAAGGTCTAATATAAACATACTGGTATTATCATAGGTATATTTAAATATGTGGAAGTATGTTGCTTCCCCAAATCATCCTGGAAAGCTTTGTGCTGACAATATAATTTAGCTGGTGTTTGAAATATTGCCTCCTGACTTTCTATCACATGCTGTTTCATTCATTTGTGTTAAATGTGTCTTACATAATGGGCTAATATGTACCCTTCCTTTATAATATTTGTTTACCTATTCCTTTTTTGTTTTTTGAAAAGGAAACGTTTTCTCAGTGATTTTGAAAATATTTGGGGAAAAATTTCTTATTGAGACTTGTGCTAGTAGAATTGTTTACAAAGCAATATTTAAAAAAAGGAAATTATTTTAAAAATTGGAGCTCTAGCTCTGTTTTTCATAAGGTAATAAATACTGTTGAATAGATATAAAGCTCTGCAGTGTATCCAGAGATGAGTATCAAAATATTTATCAGCCAGTAAAGCAAGTTACTGCCCAATCCAAATGGGGCTGGACTTAGCTCAGGAGCAGAGTCCTGGAAGCCTCCTGGTGGAGGTGTTAAACCTCTAGGTGCTGGTTTACGGGTGGGGCAGGGTGTTGGGGTGGGGCCAAGGCTGCAGGGAGCACTAGAAGTTATAGGACAGCAGTGTATATTAGCCGTGTATTAGTAGTTGAGTATTTAACCACCAGTACCCCTGGACCAGGACATCCTAGCTTATATGAGCTGCACATACACCCAAAACTGTATGTTGCATTTTTATTGGAGGTTGGTAGAAATGGAGACCTCAGTGGTGTAAAATCACATTTGGTTCTTCCAAGCTGCTAGTCTCTGTCTTGTATTGATAGAGGGGACAGAAGAGGCAAAGAGGAGACCCAGAGTGGTGCCCACAGTTGTGGATCTTGTCCACTGGATGGACAGAAGGTGGCCTGAAGTGCATGGGGTCATCCACATGGGTTAAGAATCGGGTCTTAATCGTATTCACCATTGTATCCCCAACACCTAGACCTATTTGAGACTCAATAACGAATGAACGAATGATTAGAAGTGAATAACTAGTTGTTTCATAATGGAGGTTTTATTATTAGTCGGGTTGATGAGCCCAAGAGATCTGGAGATGGCTGCCATTGAGTAGCACGTGTTTACTCACAGTTCCCAAGAGGAAGGGGCACGGGGCGTGTGAGGCAGGGGCCACATGGGGAAGCACCAGGGTTGGTCAAGAGGCAGAGGGAGTGAGGGGAAAATGTAAGCAAGAGCCAAGTGAGGCCTGGTAGCAGTTTGGGATTGGCTAGCTGGAATAACTTCAGTGTGCTTTGGGGTGTCAGGACTGTCTCCAGTTGGCATGGGGACAGAGGCCCCAGTGGGAGCAGTGGGGGAGGTGATAGGTGTGTGGACTTGGGACTGGCTAGTTAGCATATGAAAGGCACACTCTCAGGCTAGTCATTTTCTATCTCTAGGAATTGGCTAGCCCTAGGAGGGCGGTCTCTCCAGGATTTGCAGGACCCTCCGGTGTCAAATTACCAGAAATACAGAAAATAAAAAAGCACGATTAATACACTGCCCACCCTTGGGAATTGAAGCAAATATCCCCTTTATTCTTAAAGGTCTGATGGAGGCAAGCAGAGATGCCTTCTTTCTCTTTGCTTCCACCTTTCTTTTCACACCCGTGGGTACTTGTATCATAGCACTTAATGGTAATAATTACTGCTAAGATTTTTTAAGCCCTTGCTATGTGCTTAGCACTATCGTAAGAACTTTACGCTTTACATGTATCAAACCCAGTTAGTGTCCACAACACCCCATGCATTATGTACAGTTTATATTCTCATTTTATACATGAGGAAGTAGGAGTCTTGAGAAATTACATAAATTAGTCAAGGCCACATAGAATTGCGATATGACGCTCTTACTCCCTCAATGATACTTCGTCTCCCATTAATTGTATTTCAGTGACTGTCCGTTGACACAGCTAGTTTGAGCAGCTCAAAATGTTGGACAGTTCTTCTCACCCGTGTATACTCTCTGTTAGAGAGTGGGCACCATGTAAACGTTTGTGAGTAAGGCCAACTTCCATCCCTGTTCTCTGTAATTTGAGCAGCCTGATAAACAGCCCGTTGTCTAATGATGGAGGAAGAGCTGTCCTGAAGGAAGGAGACCTGTTTTATGGCTTCCTGGTCTTTATTTGACATTCTCTGAGAATGGAACCTGGGAAGAAAGAAATGTATGACTCTGCAAATGGTTATTTCTGTTTCGTGGCATTTGTGCCTTACTTAATCTGAGTCCCACAGATGCTTGCTTTGCAGGATATGGCCTTTAGAAAGAAGTATGTGAGATGTGTACCCTGTCCTTGGGAAAAACTAAGCCGATGTGCAGAACTTATTCCAACCCAGAAATGTTAACTGGAGAGACAGAGCTATACTGCATTTGTCATATGGTGACTTTCCTGATGGTCTCCTCTGCTTTATCTTTCCTCTTTCTTCCAGCTTGCCACCAGTCCTGTTTGAGGTGTGCAGGGAAGAGCCCACATAACTGCACAGCCTGCTGGCCTTCCCAAGTGCTGTTGGATGGGCAGTGTCTCTCCGAGTGTCCAGATAGTTACTTTAACCAGGAAGGCAGTTGCACAGGTGAGTATGTAACATGCTGGGGCATGTTCCCTACGCCATTGTTTCGTCTTTGTCATGTAGCCAGACTCTGTAATTAAAAACGTGGTCATACCAGGGGTCTAGGGTTGGGCTGTAAATCCTCTCCTTGAATTTGTTAGGTATAGAATGAGGGGAACAAGTGAAGTTCTGTTCTTCCAATAGGGAAATATGGATGAAGTGAAAAATTGGAGTCAGCTTTACCCTAGGCATACAAGGAGGGATGGGTTTGATGGTGTTTGTTATGGAGACAAGCTACTACAGACAGGTTCTAATGTATCTGTGTAAGAATTTGGCATTCACTCTGTAGTTCTCAGCCTCGCTTCCCCTGGCTACAGCCTGAGAGAGCAAAAAGAGAGAGTGATACTTTTTTTTTCTTTGATGTGTTGGTCCAATATGTTTTTAACAACACCTTTATATTTCCGTGACAGAGCTTCTAGAAATTACTAGTTGAGATTAGTTAAGGGTTTTATTGGAATTGACAAAATACTAAAATTTAAGCACCTTATTGTAGCACTGTGTTTTCTTGTATCTACAGAAGAAAAGATAAGACAAAACACATTCTATCATGATTGCTATTTTAGTTCTAAAAATAGACTATTGAGGCCTGCTTATAGGAAAAAGCCAATTGTTATAAAATTGCATGACTTGTATTCTGGAGTCAGGAAACATGTAGCAAGTACACAAAATATTTTAAAAATAAATTAATACTTGTTAGGTTCATCTAAGCTTCAAACTCCAAAGAGGAAATCCAATGTAAACAGAAGTATAGACAATTGAAGATCAGTATTATGTTTCTTCTGGAATTTTCTTTTTCCAAGTACCTTCTTAATCTCTCAAAGCCCTTGATGGGTTGCTTCACTTTAAATCCTCTATCAGGTTCAGTGGGAATGTTCCTGGTTTCTTTGTCATTGGGGTTGTCCTTGAAAACTGTTGTCTGTCCTCGTGTGCGCTCACCCTAGCCCAGCTGGTTGTCCAGTGTGTGAAATTGTTGGAGGGTCAAGTCTGAGTAGCTCTAACTCTCCTCTGTCTACGCCTCTGCCCGCCTGCAGCCAGCAGATGGACAGTGCCCTGAGTTGGCAGGACAACCAGGTCACTGGAAATCTGGCAGGGAGGAAGAACTGGGAGGTGGAAATCATCCTAAAAACTCGAGTATCTTTTGGACAGGTGTTTTCCAAGTTAAGAGGCTCAGGAATGTAGGAGGGGTGATTGCTAATGCTAGCCTACTCATCAGTAGTGCATTTTCTTACTTGCTTTATTTATTTATTTATTTATTTATTTATTTATTTATTTATGTTTTTCTTTTTTTCATAACTCCTTATCTTCTCTTGGCCTCTCGCCAAAAGAAGTGAGAGGCAGTTGACTGTACTTGAAATCTGTGCCTTTGCTTTTCACCAGCTCTGTGCCAGAAGGGAATTCTTTGTCAGAAGTTCGAGCAAGCTCTGCCCAGCTCTGGTCCCTCATCTCCCCTCCTCCTGGAGTCAGACGGGCTTAGACCTCCTCGTCCTTGGCAGAGAAATCCTTAGCTCTGCTTCCGTGTGCTCGCTCCTGCTGCCTGCCTTGGCAGCCCAATGCAGCTGCAGCCTTCATTTGCTCCTGGCGCCCTGATCTTTATTGCTGGCACCTTCTGTGACTTCTTTGTTTTCAGGGTAGTACCCCTTAGTACATGCGTGCTTTTTCGGGGGAAGACAGAGCTTTGCCTTCAAACCTGGCTCATGATAAACTCCAGGAAGAGGACTATCTGTTCTTTGTATGTTAATTAAGTGCTGCTGCTAACACAAGGCATCCAAATTGTGGCCTGAAGGGAGAGCACGGCTGGCGTCTGACTCCAGTGAGAAGTATTGGTGTCCCTTGCTGTGTATGGTTCCCCTTTGCTTGCCAGAAATTTCTGAGAAGCAAAATGTCTCCCTCTGCTCCCTGTCCAGCAATCTGAATCACACAAGGTGTTTTAACGAGAAGGAAGGAGTCTTACCACTCACCTCTCTGCTTCGTGACCTTGATCCGCACTTCCTCACTGACATACGTTGGGATGGTCATGCTGGGCCCTCTGGAATGTGCAGCCAATTACTTGAATTTTTATGGTTCTAGGTTTCATGTTCTGTTCATGGACAGTATTTTCATTGATACCAGAATTGTCGTCTTTTGGTTGGGCCTAAGGGTAGGCCAGGCTTGCTCAGGAATCTTCAAAAGATGATTAGTGTTTGAAGTCTGCTCTTGATGTAATTTGTGGCAGGCATTCATACTTCATGTATTCACATGCTGAGCTGCTAATTCCAATCCTCTTTCTTGTTTGTCTGCATAGAATGCCACCCCACCTGCCGGCAGTGCCACGGCCCATCGGAATCTGACTGCAGCTCCTGTCACCCTCATGTCACTCTTGCTGGTGGGAGCTGCAGGACCAGCTGTAAAGAAGAGCAGTTCCTCAACCTGGTGGGGTACTGCACTGGTGAGTGGGAGCTCCTCCGTAGTCGTGGGAGCCACTAGCCAAAGGCTGGCGTTCTTCACGCCAGGCTTGAGAACGCTCTCCTGTACTTGTCCTTTGTCATCAGATGAAGAGCTCTTTTTGGGGAGGCATTTGTCTCAGGTCTGGGAGCTTACTTTACTGCTTCCTGTCAGACATTTGGGAAATATTTGTAGATTCAAATAGAATCTTCTAATAACACTCTTGAACTTCCTGAAACAATTAAGAACCTCATATTAATGAAGATGAAAGTGCTGATAATAGTACCTTATATGCATGTGGTGTACTTCAGCTTAAGACAGCAACATATTACTTCAATCACTCGGAGACTCATTCCCTCTTGTCTACATTATTTTCTGCCTCTTGCTGTGGAGAACTTTTGCCATCATCCCTAGGTACAAAAATTTAGGGAGATTAACCTAAAAGTAAGTCAGTTGTCTCAAGAGATGGGATTTTTCCTCCTCATTTTAGAACTCCGATTTCAAAGAGGTGTATATTAGGAAAGTAGCCTGGAATTTGGATAATGATGAAAAAGCCATAGAGTGGTTTGAGTTCATCCATCCATTCATACAACAAATTATCTTGGAGTGTCTACTCATGGCCAGATGCTCAGAATACAAAAAAGCAAAAGAAAAAAAAAAAAAAAGGTGAAGGAGACAATGACCATGCCCTTAAAGAGCTTATAGTCTAGAGAGAGGAATTTACAGACTACTGGGTTATTACATATTTCTTGACTCACTTCTCCATATTGTAGGAGAAACTTGAAGATATTTGCCTGCAGCAGCTTTTGTCATAGCTCTGAAGGGCTTGGCTAGGAAGCATTCTGAGTTGCCACTGGGAAAGGTAAAAAAGCTAGGATTTAGTCAGTTGCATGATGGAGAAGTTGATCTGTCTGTAGGCCTTGTCTTTGGACAGGGATGAGATGTGGTCAGTTGTCTAGATCGTAATATGGAGCAAGCACTTTCCGTCTGGGACTCTTGTCCATTTTGGTGGGTGGGGACACAGGAAGTCAATGACAGTCCTCCAAGTGTGGCTGGTCATGCCATGGTCCGGGTGATCCATTCCTTTCTGCACATGAGCTTAGCTGATGACATTGGGGTCCAGGGTCTATACCCTAGGAAGACTGAATTGTCCAGAGCAGGGCTACAGCCAAAAAGATGCTGGGATTCAGGGTAAAACCCAATGGTAAAGACTGCAAACATTTTAGGGGCAACAAAAAGTAGAAGCTCAGAGAGACCAGGCTTGAGACTAATGAGCTACCCCACAGCTGTAGGGTGTGAGCCTCTTGCCCGTACTGCCAGTTGTAGTCAGGACTGACTTGGGAAATGGGCAAATAGGAAGCATTAGTGCCTACCCTTGAAGAGGAGTCTGGGGATGGCCGGGGCTGACCGTTATTATAGTTTGTGAGCTTGAGTTCAGCAACTGCTTCTTATGTTAAGATACAAAGGAGCAGCTACCGTGAGAAATAAGAGGTTCTTATGGTTAAAGTACATTTGCAGGTATTTACATAGAAACTACAAGGTGCTGGGGTGCCTGGGTGGCTCAGTCGTTAAGCGTCTGCCTTTGGCTCAGGGCGTGATCCCAGAGTCCTGGGATCGAGCCCCACATCAGGCTCCTCCAGTGGGAGCCTGCTTCTTCCTCTCCCACTCCCCCTGCTTGTGTTCCCTCTCTCACTGCCTGTCTCTCTCTCTGTCAAATAAATAAATGAAATCTTTAAAAAGAAAAGAAAAGAAAAGAAAGAAAGAAAGAAAGAAAGAAAGAAAGAAAGAAAGAAAGAAAGAAAAAGAAAGAAAAGAAAGAAACTACAAGGTGCTGAGTTGCGATTTGAGGGCACACAGAGATCTTTCCCGCTACTTACGGAGATGAACCAAATCACAGTTTTGCAGTTAACAGGTAGTACAGAGCAGCTTATGGATAATAGCACCTATAGGCAGTATCGGTTGTAGGAGTTCAGAGGAGGGAGAAGTAAAAGATATGAAAAGCACTGTGGAGAAGGTGGAACCTAAGATTCTTCCTGAAGAGTAACTAGGATTTGGTTAGACAGAGGGAGGGTAGGCAGGCTTTCCGGGTGTGGTTCCCCAGGAGACAACGCCAGATGGGTGGCATATGTGGGCCGTTCAAGGCCAGTGAGTGGTCCAACCTGGCTGAAGAGTATGGTTTGTGTTAAGACATAGTAGATGAAACGGTTGGAAAATTTAAGTTGGAACCAGGGTAGAGAGAGACCAAAGTTCTAGGGCCAGAAAGTTTGAACTGAATCCAGTGGGCAATGGGGCCCCGAGAGTTTGGGAGAGGACTGTGACTTGACTGAGGGTGTGGTATGGGCAGGAAATCTGCCCGTCTGTGGAAGATGGACTAGAGCAAGGAGAGATTATAGTCAGAGAGAGGAGTTAGAAGGGTGGACCTTCATGTTGGCTTTTCTATTTTCAACCTATTTTGTATGTGGACCCTAAAAATTTCATTCTGGGGCATATTTTATAAGTAAATGTTTATATAAGTTGATTGGAAAAGTTTAATTTTTAATGAGCTCTGTTCTTTCCAATGTCCAGAGCCCTCTTTGATGGTAAATTAGGTGATTAGGAGTTGCATTAATTTTTTAAGGCTAGTAGGGGACCGTTAGAATAAAGAGTAATGGGACTAAACTAAATGACTCCGGAAATCCTCAGCCCTGGAAGAAGAATTCCCACCAAAATAGGCTGAAAGGGACAAACCTTGGCTGCCCTGGGACTTAGGTTTATTAAATAAAGGTTTTTAGGTAAGGTAACCATTGTCTGGTGCTTGGAAATCCTTTGTTGAATAGAGACTGGCGTATCAGTGTTTGTTACAGAAAAATTTGACTGGTAATTTCAATTGTTGATCTTTCAAAGAAGTGCACTGACCCCAAAGTTTACTTTTTCAATAAGTATATGCCCCTTTCCAAACTCCTCCCACTTCTCTCTGTAGCAGTGTAATGAATTCATTCATTTACAGCTTCATCAAACATTTATTAAACACACACTCCGTGCCGGGCACTGTGTGCACTGTGCGGGGCTCTGGGGATGCCCACATGAATAAGATGTGGGGCTTGTATTTAGGAAACGTACCATGTAGTGAAAGAAGGACATATGTGTTGAACACGATAGTACTGTGGATATGAGATGAACCTGTGGGACAGGACCCTAACCCCCACTGGATGTGTGTGGCAGGGTGGGTAGTGAAGGCTTTCTGGAGCATATCATAACAGAGCATAAGTAGGAAGTAGAGGGATTTGAAGATTTGGAAGGGAGAACATTCCAGAAAGTGGGCCAAAGAATACTATCTGTTCAGGCACCAACAAAGAATTAAGCAGAACGCCAGCTCTGAGTGTGAGAGTGGTGGTACCTAGAGCAGAGGGAACCAGGGCCAGGTCAGGAAGGCCACCTTGTACGTTCTGTTTAAGGAGAATGTACTTTGTCATCAAGGCCATGGGGATCTCTTGGAGGTTTTTATGGAGGGGAGTGTTATGGCTTCATTTCTGTGAAGAGAAAGATCCACAGAAGATTGTGTAGAAGAAGACAAGACTGGGGCAGAAGGATCTTAAGAGGTAGTTGTAAGAATTCAGGTGAGAGATGAAGCCTTTAATGAGAAAATTGCTGAGTGGGTGAAGGGAAGGGAGCATGGCTTCACTAAGAATTAACTCTGTTAGGTCGACCTGTGTGAGATTGTTGTTTTATGTGCACAAATGATCAAATAGTAGCAATTTTCTATGGTTCAGCCTAGTAGAAGCAACAGAAGTTGGCCATGTCTCAGCCCTGGGTACTAAGGGAAAGGGAATTTTGGGGATGATTTCAAGGTTTCTGGGCAAATAAATTTGAAGAGTGGGAGTACTATTTACTAAGGGCCAGAATAGAAAGATAATGTATTTGAACTGGAGAAATTGACTTTGGGGTGACCTTTGGGCGTCTAGGGGTAGCTGTCTATGAGGAGGTTGAAGGTTGAAATGACCCATGGGTTTCTTCCTGTAGCCACTAGGAGCTCATCTGCTATTTTAATTTTACCCTGAACCTAAATTCCTGGAACATTCTTTAACTCAAGTGTTGCTTTAGTCGGGTCATAGTTAACCTCCTGGAACATTTCAGTGACTTTTATCTAAACTCAGGAAGGTGTTAGGAGGAGCCCTGTGATGATAGACAAAACAGAAGATAATCCACCCCATGTCAGTGGAATGCATGTTCGTCATCCTGGGGAAATTCTAGCCCCTGGAGAAGGACCCTCCCTGTTCCCTCTCTCATGTGTGAGCTTTGCAGGGTGGTAGGATTTACTCACAGGATTTACTCTCTAGCTGAGCTGTACCTAAGATCATCATCAGAGACCTCTTAATTGCACTTAGCTGTTTAAGAAAGAAAATTACATCTAATCTATCATACAGACAAGAATAAACACATCCTGGGAACAGGTCCAAAAACCTCAATGTGTTATCACATATGGAGATGTCATATGTGTGGGTTTTTTTCCTCCAAGTTTATCAAAGCAAATATAGTTTGTGAGATTTAGGCCAGGGCTGCAGGTTTTCAACAAAGATAAATGAACTGAGGTGAGAGGCAAGAGTGGACAAATTGCAGCAGGCATGGTTAAGTGTTATGGAAAGCCAGACCTTTTCTTCATAGATTTTATTGCGGTGGTTTATATTTTGCCCATGCCTAAATAACATTCTCCCCAAGTTCCAGAGCCTGCGGCGCTTTCTCCATTTGTCTTGCTCAGCCAAAACCTTTCCCCTGTTCATAAAAGAGGGTGAAAATTAAAAAGAAAACACGAGGGGCAATGTCCGAATGCAGATGCATAAAAAAATGCAGATGCATTGGGTTTTGTGGAATGCCTAATGGGGCGGCTGTACGTTCGAGTTCTTACATAGAAAAGGAGATAATACTGAGAGTAGTTAAGTAGAAGGGAAGACTGGAAAATTGTAAACAGCTAATTCATTAGGTTTGTAGTATCCTGGGGGATTAAATTTTGTTTGTTTATGTAGTAATCTTTTTAAATGCTCATTTATTTATAAATCTACACCAGAACGTAAGCAAAAGAAGATAAGAGTTGGTAAAGCAATATTATTCTGAGCATTTTCATATTGTATTCCATGGGACTCAAGTTTTAAGCAGTGGTTAATAGGTATTGTATGTGAAAAAGACTGGCTAAATAAATTTGGGAAACTCTCAGGTAAATAGAGTTAAGCACCTTTCTTTATTGCAGAATTTCTTAGAAACTTAAGCAAGCCGATGGGTATTGTGACTCTCTAAGAAGAAGGAGACTGATCATCGTTTCTCAAGCATTTCATTGTAGACCCCTCTCCTTTATTTGTTATAGCCTCTCAGAGCTAACCTGTGGTTTGCGGGACAACCTTTGGGAAGCCCTGCAATGATTTTAATATGTTTGACAATTTGCTGGCACTCCCTAAAAGATAAAATACAATAATGAACCAATACTCAGGTTATGCATTTCCTTCCATTCATCCCTTCCTTCCTTCCTCCTTCCTTCCATCTTCTGGGCTAGCAGAGGGTCACCAAGGAGGCTCCCATTTGCCACTCTCTTGCTTGTTGCGGAGAGCTGAAGAGTAATCAGTACTTCTTTTCCAGTGTTGTGTCTGAGAAGTATTTGCTCTCTGAACCTGAGTGAAGCCATTTGTTGATGGATTAGAAAACCTGTTAACATTTTTCTTCCAAATCATAAAATGAAAAACGTTTAAGTCCTTTCCAGGATTTTCCCCACTTACTGCCATCATTTCTGAAAGATGGGGCCCTAAAAAAAATGGTGGAAAAGTTGAAACGCACAAATTAAAAGAGCAACAAATGCTCGTTTTGGAATGAGCTGGTACAACCGCACCATCAAGCAATGAAAAGCCCAGTTACAGTTGAATGTAATTAAGGAGCCGGGAAGGAGCCCCATGTGAGCCAGTGTCCCAGCTCTCTCCCTGCACACACAGGGACTTGAGCCAGAGGGGAGAGCCGGTTCTGTTTTGCAGCAGCTTCTGCGTGTGGGGCAGGTGCGTTGGCGCCGCTCTCCATCTTGCTGGAACCGCTCCTGCGGCTACAAGCTGCACGGAAAGCAAGAGGCAACGCTATTGGAGCAGTTACTACGTAATTTTGATCCTCAAAGTCCTGCTCATCCATTCGCCGTGGCCTGGCTTGGATCCCTTCCCTTCTAGGACCAGCTTCCTCTGCTAATTCCTAGGGTGCTGATTGTTTCTACCAATTACCTAGTACTTGGCATTGACTAGCTCACATTCCCTGTGAGTGATCTTTCTCGGGGTATCTAAAAATAGGTGACTGTTCTGAGAACTTAGTATGTGACAAGCACTGTGCTAATTGCTTTGAATGCATTTTGCCATTTAATATTTTTTAATTTAAATTCAATTAATTACTATATAGTGTATTATTAGTTTCAGAGGTAGAGTTTAGTGATTCCTCAGTTGCATATAACACCCGGTGCTCATCACATCACATAACCTCCTTAATGCCCATCACCCACTTACCCCATCTCCCCACCTGCCTCCCCTCCAGCAACCCTCAGTTTGTTTCCTAGAGTTAAGAGTCTCTTATGGTTTGTCTCCCTCTCTGATTTCATCTTATTTTTTTTTCCCTCCCGTCCCCTATGATCCTCTGTTTTGTTTCTTAAATTCCACATATGAGTGAAATCATATGATAATTGTCATTCTCTGATTGACTTATTTCGCTTGGCATAATACCCTATAGTTCCATCCGCATCATTGCAAATGACAAAAGTTCATTTTTTAAAATTTTGCCACTTAGTAATAATGATGATCCTCCAAAGCAGATACTGATGTTACATATGGAGAAACTGAAACACAGGAAGGCAAGTAATGTGCTCAAAATGACAATAGAATACAGAGCCAGGGTTTCAATCTAGACAGTGTGATTCCAAAATCTACACGCTTAACCATTTTGTTGTACTCTACAATGCTAAATATAGTTGATTATAACAGTAGGCACTCAGGAACAGTAGGCTCTCGGGAATTTTTGATTGATGGGTTAAAAGGGACTGGCATGACAAGATGCCTTGGAGAGCATTGTTGGGAAAAGTTGCGAGAACTTGCTAGTCTGTTTTAAATGCTAAGGAAGCTGTTTTCAGACTGCCATGTGTACTTATTGTATATATCGTTATTAAATGCATAAACTTTAAAGAAAAACATTAATGTACACTCAATTTTAATAATTTATATCATTCTGCACTTACTTTCATCTTTTTCAGTGGTTATACACATGCATTTTTTAATAGTTGTAGTCAGCACCTATGTATTTCTTTGTTCATTTATCTTAAATATCAATTTATATATTTCTGTGTGTTGGCAAATATTGGAAGAATCCACATTATTGTCATTTTTCATGGCTAACCAGCTTTCCATTATGTTTGTATAACTTAATTTGAGGGGCCATTTTCCTGTTGTGGACCTGGGCAGTTACCAGGAGGAACTGGATTTCCTGCTCGGCCCTCTGGAGGTTGAGTATGAGATCCGGGGCTTCAGCTGGGACTGGGTCTGTTTCTCATGTTATTAGTAATAGTAATACTGGTGTGTTTGTGGAGTTTTATACCTTCCAGAACATTTTCTCATTTACCTTTTCGTTTGATCATTCCAAGATACTTTCCTGTAGAGGTGGGAATTCTTATTCTGTGGGAATTCTCAGTGCAGTGACTGGCGCACAGGCAGTGATCAAGAAAGGCTGGGTAAATGAGTGACTCGAACGTGGCATCCTAATGACTACTCTCATTCCCTCTACTGCTTCCCATCCTAATTCTATCAAGGATCTTTCTTCTTAGTGTGACCCATTTTTTGCTTCTTATCTCTTTCTTGTTCACCTCCCACTTCATTCCATCTGGTTCAATTCTTCTATCTCTATATTTTTTCAATTTTCTAGTATCTTTTTTTTTCTTTGAACACTTGCAGCTTTATTTTCCTTATCTTCTTTTTTGGCAATGTACTTTCTTTTCTTATTCCTCATCTTGTCACCCTATCTCCTATTGCTTGAACTGTGAGTTGCATATCCAATCTTTCTCCAGAACTTTCAATGATTGTCTCTTCCTTGTTCTCCCAATTTGTGTTTTATTTAAGAGACCACACTGTCTGTTGAAGGATGATTGAATATTCCAAGGTGTTTCTTTTCTTTACCTTCCAGAAAAAAAAGAACATGACCTATGCTTAAATTGCGCCTTTCTAAATTAAAGAAGAAGAAGAACTTGTATACTTCTCCTTCATGTGACTTTTCCTAAACAATATTTTACCTTACAGAAAGACCTTACTTCCAAGCTTTCAACATGGCAGGGCTCCCAATGAAGTCAAGATTGCCATTGTCTTCACAAGAACTACAAGGCTTACTTAAAGAACACAACTGAATTTAGACCCACAGGTTATCCTCTCAGTACTAAAGATGGCAAGATCGCTAAGGCTGCACGTACTTATGTTTCTTCCACGCGTGTAAATCTCTGTGGTTTACATGCTATAGACAAGAAGAGTGACTTAGATGTAGGCATGATGATTGGTGTGCCGGTGTCAGTTCTGACTGGGCCTACTGCAGAAATAATGGCCAATGCTTATTGAACATTTAGTGAGTGACAGCTCCTCACATATACTATCTCATTTAATCCTGACTGCAACCCTGGAGGTCTGTTCTGTATCAGTAGTATCTCCATTTTATAGCCCGGAAGACTGAGATTAGAGACATTAGCCAACTTACTCGATGTTTCACAGCTAGCGAGTAGGAGAGCCAGGCATGGAAGCAGTGCCGTGTCACGGAGCACACAACTGAGCACATGTCACCAGCTTCCGGGCCCTGATCTAGTTCCAGCTGGACCTTCTCTGCTTCTCGGCAGTCCTGCTATTTACAGCTCCCTTCGATGCTTTGTCATCTCGCCCACCATGCCTTTCCTTACACACTGTCCATACCTTCCCTCAACTCAAATCTCACTCAGTCAGATCAGTTTACATCTCTGCTTTCTTTCTCATTTGGAAGAATAGCGTAATCTGATAAAAACAACAACAAAAAAACCTCCTCACCTTTTCTCCTCAAGGGCTCTGCTTCTTCTTTTAGATCCCTCTTTTTCCTCATGCCTTACTTTGAGGAAGGAGTCCCCCCACCCTGGCTCCTCTGTCTGTGGCCTGAGCTGAGGGCACGTCACCTTCAGGAGCTGGACTTGCCTGTCAGTTATTTCCTTTGCTCGTTATTCATTTCATCCCCCTCCTTCCCTGTCCCCACCCAGCCCCTTTCCCAGGGACAATGATACCTCTCACTGCCTCTGGAGTCCACGTGGAGTGCACACGGGACGGTCATCTCCGGGCCCTCGTCTCTACCTGTCTACGTCCTGGACATCTAATCCACAGGAACACCATACCCACAAACCCTGTCTACATATCCCTTAACCCATGAGCTCCTTTTCTTCTGTCTCCTGAATTTCTTGTCCACCCATTGCTGATTTTTCAGTCCGCAGAATTCAAAACAGTTGAGTTACCCTGCTTCCTCCCCGCCCTATTCCACATTCTGATCATTGCCACACCTCACAAAGCTCAAGTCCCTCTGATTCTTTCTGGGTAAAATATTCTCTGGCCCTCCTAAGACACCGCCATGGCTTTCCTCCTGTAGACCCTGTCATGAACATCTCAAGGGAAGACGCCGAGTCTGACTCAATGCTCTATCTCCTATGGAAACTTCCATAGTGCCGTGTCACAGCCAACTGACAGTCCATAAACGCTCATTGGAGTGAATGTTCTCCTGTTTGGGAGGTGCACCAAGAGCGAAGCATAAACTGGTGGAAGGCGAGGTAGAAGGCCCTGACATACACGGAGGAGTGGTGCTCGTGACCTCTTGTTGGCAGCAAGAACTGGCACCGAAACCGAGCGGAGAGCTTTGCTCTTACATCTGGCGCTGCCTCCTGCCGCTCCCAGAACACGTGGTCTACAAGAGCTTGCGGGTGGGCTGGGACAAAGCAAGTGAAGGGGAAAGAGAGGGTGCTTCTTTCTCTTCTGCCATCTGTATGTTATTTTCTGGGTTTCTTCCGTACTGTCTCACAAGCAGTACCTCGTCAATTTTAAAAAGTGGCATCAGAATTCAAATTCTATGCCCACTTTAAGGGCCCTGAGCTCTTTCTGGCACGAAATCATTTCTTTTTCGCCTGATGAGAAACAGCCACAAGTGCTGATAATCGTAACCGCTTCCAAACGCATTTAATGTGGTTGCATTAAGAACCTAATCGACTGACAGGACATTATTAAAAACTCACTGTGTGTCTAAATTTGTCTTTATAGGTCATTATTTATCAGCTAAGGAGTCACTGCCCTATAAAACCAACATCCAAAGCCATTGCTTCGACAGTACACATTTACTTTAATATCTTCAAGCTTTTTTGACTTTGCTCCAAAGACGTGAAATAAGTCATTTCACTGCCGTGTGCTCCCATCCATCATGATTGTGGGTAATCCTCACTGATCCTCGAAGCAGAGCCTTTGTGATTTGAAGAAAGCATCACACAGTGATGACCACATGTAATTTCCTTACAGCTGCAGGGTGACATATGAGAGGGTATTACAGCTGCTGAGTCAAAATATTATTTTTTATCTCTTTAAATTTTTAGCATGTCTGCATGCTGTGCATATTTAGAAAACAAATGGAATCCTCTGCTTGCTTAAAAACAAGAAATGTATTTATTTCAGCCAAGCTAATACTCCATTTCCAGTCTCCCTTGTAATGTGTTCATTAATTTGTGTGTTTAAAGTGCTAATTCACTGGGTTCGTTAGCAAGCAGGCACACATACAAACAACTGGGATTCCATCTGCCCTCCCCAGACCACACGCTTATTATATACCAGTAATCCGAAACAGGCTACACATAAACATATCCTGGGTCTCTCTTCTTTCCTTGTCACCCTTAATGAGTTTTATATTTAAAGACTCTTCACTATAATTGAAATCGTGACAAATAAGGATTTACTTACTGAGTAGCAAAGCTAGGACTCAGAGAGACGGCCTCCGGAATAGGCGCTGTTTTTAAGCAATTAATGGATGCACATTCACCATTTAGACATATTTGAGGTTAGCCTCCGTTTTTTGATTGCAGACAGCAAGGTCAGATGCAAATGCCTTACCTTAGAGATGGGGCTTTTAGGATGGGACGTTAATCCTTGCAGGGGCGGCTAGATTGGTGGGTTGGAAACTCAATTCCCCTATTATAGTAACTGCAGCCCTGGTTCCAATTAGGCAGTGACAGTATAAACTTCCTCTTGTGTATCCTGTGAAATTGTTCCAAATGTCACCTGAGGGGGGTGGGGACGGGCATGGAAGGTGGGGTGAGAAGGATTATAGGGGAGCTCACTCTGTAGTGTGTTGGCCTCTAAGGATACCACTGCCATTTTAAGGACACAGTTTCTGACAGTTGTGTTCCTATAGTGTGGGTCCAGCAAAGATCTGAATTAGGATTGGTCAGACGGTCACCACCTACCAGGAAGAATGCAAGAGTTGCCTCCAAATCAGCTTAAGTCTTAGAAAATAGGTGTATAGATTTCACTACGCATGAAGTGACTGGTGTCCAAGCAGTTCCCCGGAACACATAGTCATCTCCTGCAGTGCCTGGAGATGGGGCTCATACCACCTCTTAATTATGTGTCGAGTGTGTACTTCATACATTTGGCTGGCTGTGGGGAAATTTCTCTTTCCATTATCTCAAATCCTACTGACAAGACAGTTGTAAATTGTCACATACATAGCCAAGCAGTGCCCTTTGTCTTGGCCTGAAGTCGATTTTGAAAACTAGGAGATGCAATCCACATTGACCTTTTCACGAGCCTCCAAATTCCCTACAATTTCCTAGGATTTTGACTTCAGTGACCTTTTTTTTTTCTTTCATTCAACAAATAGGTGGGGGCTACCTACTAGGTCCTACTGATTTAGCCAAATTCGATTTTGTTTTAAATTTTAAAGGTATTTTGGAGGCTGACAATTTGTGAAAAGGTCTTCCCAGGTCATGCCTGAAAGACAAACCACTGGTATGTTGGCCTTCCTTCTCAAAGGAAACCTGAGATCTTCATTCCTGGTCCTGACAGCTTTCATGTACTTATGTTATAGTATTCTTAATATGCCTAGTCTAGCACAAGCCTCATGAGAACAGTTCAGCAGGGGGATATTATGAACAGAGAGGGTCTTCTATACATAATGGGGGGAAAGGAGGGGAAAGAACGATAGGGATCCCTGTCCCCTCCCCAGCAAGATTCCTATTGAGAGCTGCTGTATGTCAGGGTTTTCTTGAATTGTTGGTGCTTTGCTATGGTTCTCGTGTCTTCGCTCATCACTAGTTATCTTCCATCCAACAATTTCTCATTTAAATCTGTAATAAACACACAGACACCTCTGTAAATAGACTGGCAAAGAACATAGACACACACAAACCCATTCCCAATTGCCTTTAGGATAAAATACATGCTCCCTTTCATGGTATTCTAAAACTGATACAGCCAGGTCCTGAGTGGCTCTTTTCTATGCTCTTCAGGATCCAGCCATGCTGAACTTCTCTCAGTTCCTTGAAGGCATCCTGTTCTGTTGGGCTGCCTGGTTTTTGCCTAAGTTTTCCCTCTTCTTGGAACCCTTTCCAAACCCTCTCACCCAGCCCAGCTCCTCTTGCAGCTAACCTCCACGCAGGGTTCGTGGCTCCACCCTGTCTAGGAGGCCTTCCCCGTCCCTAGACTGAGTCGGGAGCCCTGGTACAGACTTCCATGGCACCCTGGTCCTTACCCATTAGCATTTTACAAAGGGTTCGTAACAATCTCGTGGCAGTCCTTCCTCTCAGTGTTTGCCATACACTCTATTGTTGCTCATCCGGCTGTGGCCACCATCTCTATTGGCCTGTGGCACAGGTCTCAATTTGGAGAAAACGCTTTGTAAGGCGAGAAGCACAGCCCAAGTCCACTTCACTGTCGGATTGTCGAATATGCCACTTAGCTGCCTCCAACCTGTTCCATGGGAGGGGTGGGCAAGGGTAAGGTGAATGGTCTCTCTGTCCCTTCTTCCTCTCCAGATGGAAGGGTTTTTATGGGTTGGGGCACAGAAGTGGAGAGTGTAGGGATTGTAGTGGTGGTGCAGGGCCTGGGTCCATTAGCTCCAGTGCACATTCAGGTTTGTTTTTCCTTCCACCTTTCATCTTTTCCCTGAGCTCTGTGATTATGGTATCTTTTAGATCTGATTCTGATAACTTTCTGTGCGAGCACATGACGGCCCATGCTTCCTGGTTCTGGGGGCAGGGGGCGGTGGTTACTTACCATGGATGACAAAGAACTCATTGGTTGATATCTCAAATTATTGTTTGATTACACACATTTCTTACTCAATTGTAATTATATATGCAGGGTTGTTTTTCCTGACCATACTGAAAGCTGTATGATTACAGTAGACAGTTAAACCATTTTTGTTGTTTGAAAGATTTTTTTAATGCTCAGCCTCACTTATGATAAAAGAAGTATAAATGTAAACCATGATGTAACTGCAGTTTTCACCAACCAAATTAACCAAGGTTGTTTTACTATTTTTCAGTTCCTTAGCGCAGGCCGAGTTATGAGAAAACAGTCTCATGAGTGACTCTTGGAAATGTAAACTGTTACAAACTTTCTGGAATGGAATCTGCAATACCTATTAAGAATTTTACATTGTTTTTCTGCCTGTAGTGGTTAAAAGTACATGCTCTGGAGTCAGTGTGAATATGACATGTGTGAGCAAATGACTTAACCTCTGAGTCTCCGTCTCTTCATCTTTAAAATGGGGATAATAACATCACCTACTGCATTTTTGCAGACTATGCATGAGATTATACATTTATTATAAATATATTGATATATATTCCGAGCTCAATAAATATAAGTTGTAATAATAATATGAATTGGGGCACCTGGCTGGCTCAGTCGGTTAAGCCTCCAGCTCTTGATTTTGGCTCAGGTAATAATCTCAGAGTGGTGAGATTGAGCCCAGTGTCGGTCTCCGCACTCAGCACAGAGTCTGCTTGGGTTTCTTTCTCCTTCTCCCTCTGCCCCTCCCCCCATAAATAAACAAGATTTTTTTAAAAACTTTAAAAAATTTGAATTGTATTCCTGATAATGTCTTTTGGGAGCTATTCTAAAATGCACAGAAGTCTTATCAGGGCCTCAATTATAGAAGTGGACAAATTGGGTGTAAATGTTTAAGTACAGTTCACCCTAGACGGACACAGGTTTGATGGGTCCATCTATATGTAGATTTTTAAAAATAAATTCAGTACAATATGGTAAATGTATTTTTTTCCCTTATGATTTTAAGATTTTCTTTTCTCTACTTTATTGTAAAAATACAGTATATAATATCTATAACCTACAGAATGTTTATTAATTGATTATTTAGGTTATCAATAAGGCTCCCAGTCAACAGTAGGCTATTAGTAGTTAAGTTTTGGGGGAGCCAAACATTATACATGGATTTTTAAAAAATTTTTTTTAAAGATTTCATTTATTTATTTGACAGAGATAGAGACAGGCAGCGAAAGAAGGAACACAAGCAGGGGGAGTGGGAGAGTAAGAAGCAAGCTTCCAGTGGAGGAGCCTGATGTGGGGCTCGATCCAAGAATGCCAGGATCACGCCCTGAGCCGAAGGCAGACGCTTAATGACTGAGCCACTCAGGCGCCCCATACATGGATTTTTGACTGTGCAAGGGGTCAGTGCCCCAACACTTAGTTTTTCAAGGGTCAGCTATATATGAAAAGTACAAGTTTCTTGATTATTTATTCAAAGCTGGGATATTATGTAGTCCCTAAAATGATGTTTACAAAGAGTGCCTCATGACATGTGGAAATGCTGATGGTATTGAGTAAAAAAAAAAGATATTATATGACAACATTTAATATAATCTCATTTATGTAAAAAGCTATGTATGTAAAAGTATGTAGAAAAAGAACTACTAAGAGAAAAATGTCAACGTCAATAGTTATTTACTCTGAAAGGGCTACTTAGGGTGGTGTTTATGTTTATTTATATTTATAAAAATGTTTTTCATATTTTCTTCCATGGCTCACGTTGTATTCAGAAAAACAAAACCTCAAGGTTCTTGTCAGAGCCACGCTCAGCCCCTCTTCTGGGCAGAAGATCTCAGGGGCCCCCCAGGCTTGAGCCTGAAACTTGCTTACAGGTGGTACCCAATGGGACAGGCCACTTGTAACCTGTCACCCCTGAGTTCTGTACTCTGCTCTCAGGAACCATACTTTTCTGATTGTAAGTCAGAACACAGGTATTAATCCTTAAGCCCTTTTTGCTCTGATTTCTGGCTTCTTTCCCTGCACATCATTACTCATTTTGAGCTCTCCCAAAGAATTCTCTCTAGGACAGAGGTGTTTCCTAGGTTGTAGGAGTTTATTTTTCTTTTCTGGTTGGTTGAAGAAAAGTCATTCAACCTTCAGACTGACTTGAGAGCAGGGTTTCAGAGCATATTTCAGTGGTCTTCTGTTGGGGGCTTGTAAAATGAGAGAGTTGGGAAGGGAGGTTTGCATGAATGCATTCACATGGGCTCCCTTAGCTTGTTGTTTTGGAATGAATCTATTCATAGGACTGGGTGTTCAGTATGACTTTTTAAACCATGGATGAATGAATAAGGAATGAATTCAGGTCATGAACAAAAAGAGGGAGCCCAACTTCCAGACTCGGGTAGTTACAGTCTCATGTATAAGGTAAAACTTGAAACTTCCTTGCATTAATGTGATGCTTTGGGAAACCTGCAGTTGATTGTTTTATATTTTCAGGTGCCATTTATTGACTTCTACTTGCTTCTGGGTACTCCGTCATGCAACGTGATATGTCTGGCAACTGATGCAATACCTTCTTAAGGCTTCACATGGAGCCATGAAGAGAGGTAGAGGCCTCGAGTGATTTTGGAGTCTCTGAGACTCTTGAGCCCTTTCCGCTGGCTTCTAGTAGCTGTCTACCAAAGTACGATGCAAACAGCCTTGTCTAGTTTAGGACCTTCAGAGGATGGGACTTGATTAGGAGATGGCAGAAGGTGAGGTTGTGAGGAATGTCTACATTTATCAGGCAGGCAATGGCAGAGAACAAGGACCTGGCCGTGAAGAGCACCAGGATAAAGCAAACTAAAGGAGGATGGGGGGTCAAGGAGGAGGGCAGCCAGGGCTGTCGTGTGTTGTAGGGATCTCCCGTAGGTTAGGAATTAGAGGAAGCCATTCGATTTGGTCATAAGAGGTGGTCAGAGACCTTTTCAAGGCAAAACCACAGCAGACTCCTGGAGGTTGAAGGCAGATCCCAGCAAGCTGAGGAGTTAGGGAGGCAGGGAAGTTGGATGATGAGGGGAAGGTGAGAGACAGCGGTGTGGTTGTAGAGAAAAGCTTTGGAGGCATTGGTAATGCAGAGCCTGTTCAGAGGTTGAGGTCAAGGAGAGTGAAGAGAGATGGGGTACAAAATGCAATAATGCTGAAATGATGTTCTAATAATGTTGAAAATTGGATCAAGAATGTGGGCAAAGGAATTAGCCATTTCATCCTGTGAGAGAAGAAATGAGATAAAAATGGGTAAAGAAAGATGTTTTGAGGCTGACGGGGAAGGTTGTGCTTGAGGGGCTGAATGAAGTAGAAGACAGAATAACCTGGGAGGAGGCGGAGGGTCGGGATGATGCCTGGAGACAGGGTTTACAAGCAGCTGCCATGAGAGCGGAGAGGAGCGTCCTAGCCTAGCTCTAGCTTCCTTCAGTAGTAATTAATGCACATTACACTCATTTCAGCGGCTTCTAGAGATCCCCAAGATCAGACAGATTCATAAATATTTATTTATTGTACCCACAAAGTACTCCAGAGATCTTCTTACTTTCTCTTCAAAGCATCCCCTTGGTGATTATTCTTTTTCATTCCTCTAATTGCACACTAGAGAAAGCTTCAGTTAGATGCAACTAGCTTTTAGACCACCGAACACCTGCAGATCTTGTTGATGCATGCCTGAGCCCAGGACTCTCTGTAAGCACTGGCTTGAAAGAGGAAGAGGCTGTGACTTTTCAAATAATGGAGCCTTGAATCAGTAATGTTTCTCAGGTTTCCAACCCTCGCAGGTACCTCCTCATTCAGGTAATCATAAAACACGGTCACCTCCATTTGCTCCAGCAACTTTCAAAGCTTTCTGAATCTCCCCTTTAGCTCCTGGCACTGTGAGGAGGGCACAGGAAAAAGAGAACATTGTGCGGAAACCTTACACTAAGTCGGGGGAAGTAGCCTTCTATCCTCTTTCTCTTAATGCAGACATCGTTTTCTTTTATAATTTACCAAAGGTCTGTAATGAGGATTAATTTTGCTCTTAGGAGATCAAGAATTGTTCCTAATATGGGCGAAAGGCTGCCCGTAACTTGAAACTCCCAAAGTTCAGAGAACGGGCAGGGGCTGTTCGTTTGTGTGCCCACAAGAAGAGTTGGCATTCTGAGGAGGACACTCGGCTCAACTTCTGGAGTGGCTGTGCAGGTCCTCAAATGGCTCCTTGTGGGGATGAGTGGGTGCGGGTGTGGGACTGAGACCCACTTCTGCAGGGAACACGTCTCAGGTGGTCAGCAGTTACAAAAGTATCGCTGAGGGTATAGAGAGGTATAGAGAAAAAGACCTGTGTTAACATATTTCAGGGGACAGGCCATCTGTTTCACTGACAAGAATTTTTTTCATCTAAACATTGCTCGAGATCACAATCTCTATCTACAAGACTCTGAGCCAAAGAGGCCATATCTGGTCCCTGAGTGGTGCATTAGCAAGTGCAGACAGGGCTCTGAATCCTACAGGGAACGAGGGAAAGGCCTGTGGTTACAGCTCTAACTTCATTTCCTAGGCCTTGACTCCTTTTTCATTTTGGTGGGTAAATCAGGATTTGTGGATTTTCTTCTGCCTTTGGGATGGAGGAGGCAAACAGGACCTGAAGGGCGATTACCACTTAAAATAGGCAGAGGACGGAAGCTGAATGCAGTCAGGTTCTTGAAGGGAAGGATGACTGTTACATGGGCGAGCACGAGAGACCGTGCTGGCTGTACCGGATCATTTGTCTTAGAGCTTTAATCACAACTTATAAACAAAGCTTCTGTGAATTATGTATTGGGTCATGAAAATGACTTTTCAGCTCGCAACTCTTCTTTGTAACTTCACCTCTATTTGAAGACTAAAATTTTCCACCGACTCAGCCCACTTATCTAACCCCAACCCCTCCATATCAACACCCGAGACTGGTGTGCTGACTCTGGAAGGCCAAATTCCTGGGAGGGCAGCTTGTGGAGAGCACCATGCCCCCCTCAGAAGCACTGTGCAGGGGGCATGCTGGGCTAGAGTTCCCAGAACTCTTGGGGGAGGTGTTGATAGTATTGGCTGTACTGTTGCTATTGGTCCGACAATTCTCTCTATACTCCGGGTAAGAATCTATCACATGCCGTTCTAGTACTTGAAGGTCGTTCAGTTGAAAAGGGATGAAAACTTAATAGCTGTGCTGGGCCTGGCCATTTGCTAAAAACCTCAAATGCACCGTTTGTGCAGGTCCTAAACGTCTCCTTTCCTGGGGTGTCCTGCCTTTGGGCTGCTCTCCTGATGTCTGCGCTGCAGCGGGGTAATTGCCGTCCCTTCTGCCCTCTGGTGTAGTGACGAGACCTTGTGCCTTCTGTTTCCCCGCCCCCCCCCAGACTGCCATCCTCTGTGCCGGCACTGTGCCGCTGATCTCCGGCACACCGGCAGCATCTGCCTGAGCTGCCAGAATGCCCGGCACCTGCTGCTGGGGGACCACTGTGCGCCTGACTGCCCTTCTGGATTCTACGCAGACAGAGGAGCTTGTAAAAGTGAGTACGTGCCAGACACAGGAGCTGGCGGTGCCTCATGAGCTTTTCTTGGGGGCAGTAGCGGGAGAGGATTGGAACTTCCCCAGAGAGAGAGGGGAGGCGGGGAGCACGCTGTGGGACAATAAACTAGACCAGCTAACGCTCTCAGTTGGGGCTTTTATTAACACCTCTCGGGCTGCTGCTTTGGAAAGGAGTTTTGGCTACATAGGTTCTCTTTGTGTCTCTTTTCCCTCTGCAGAATGTCACTCCTCCTGCAGAACCTGCCAGGGCACAGGACCCTTCTCCTGCACCTCGTGTGATGCCGACCTCATTCTGTCCCACCTTGGCACCTGCAGCACCGCCTGCTTCCCAGGGCACTATCTCGATGACAGCCGTGCTTGTCAGCGTAGGTTTTTAAAAATGAACTTTCTCTCCTTTCCTGCTCTTCTGGAGTCATTGAAGGAAATATGAAGTTCTTGCTTCTATAGTCTCACTTGATAGCCTCTATTTTTATAAAAGAAAGTTAATCTATACAGGCATATGGAGGCCATTAGCAGACATCAGTCTCACTGGGAAGTGCTAGGCTCGGGGATCTCCTCTGCAAGTGCCAGCCGTGTGATCTTAGGCCAGTCATTTAGCTTCTCTGTTCTCTGGTTATCTCATTTTAAAAATAAAAGTCTTGGCCTATTTTATCCTCAGCAATTCAATTCCAAGATCCTGAGCAGAGTGGAGCTCGTTCTAGTACACAAGCAATGACCTAAGCACGTGTCTGGATTTAATTTGTTTTCTGTATGTATTTGTTGAATATTGACAATGTGCAAGGCTTGACATGCTACAAAGCATTCGGTTTCTGTTCAAACCGTCATTCTTTTGTCTTGCATGAGAGTTACTTGTATAGATGTCTTATTTCTCAAATAAGTCAAAATATGATTAATTACCTGTGTCAGGCACAAACAGAGAGTTAGGATAAATTAGGGAAAGGGCAAATCTGAGTAGATATGAGGAAATCCTTCACAGATGAAGGAACATTTTTTGAGATATGCTGAGGCGGCTTACTTTATTTCAATCACTGAAGTGTCATTTGCAAAAACATTTTGTTACCCTTTTTCCTTTTGAAAATGACAGCTAACAAATACTGTGCTGGTTTTTATGTCCTAGGAAGTACCATATTGAAGGAATTATAGCCTGGTGGTTAGGGAGGTGGGCTCTGGACTCGTTCAGATCCTACCTGCCACTCACCAGCTTTGCACTGAGCAAGTGTATTAACTACTAGACCTTGGTTTCTTTTTTCTGTCAAAGGGGGATTATAATGGAACCTACATCTAATGTTCTTGTGCTTAGCATGGACCCCAGCAGAGACTAAATTTCAGTATAGATTGGTTATTGTCATCATCATCAGCCTCATCCAGAATGAGAGGCAAATCAAGCAGCTTAATATAGTTATATTTTATAGGTAGAAAGATAGATATTACTGTTAGTTTACTGAGATGCTTGCAAAGATTTGCTTTTGAAATGAATTTATGTGCAGCTCATCATTTTGTATCACCCGTTGAGATACCAGAGATAAAAAAACCCTTTTTGGACCCATGAAAAATGTCTTTGCTTTTATAACAAAAACCTTGCTTAGTATATATCAACTGTCTCCCAGCATCTGTAGATTCTCTAACACAAGAGACACGAATGAAATACTTGCATGTTCTGTTCAAGAGCAAGAGAGTGTTGGTGGAGAAATAGTGACTGAGATTTATGAGGTTCTTCATAGCAGTGGAATCACAGAAATAAAAGTTCAAAAGAAGAAATAGAATCTTTTGTATGGTGTATAGATGACAAAAAAATGTCGCATTGAAATATGTCCTTCTGAGAAGCTTTGGCCTTGGTGCAAGGTGATCTCCGCCCACATGCATTTGTTATGCTGCCATGTAAATAGGATTTCATAGACTATTTCAGGAAAATTAAGAATCTCCTAGCTTTAGTCCTTTGCTAAAGCTTTCGTTTCATTCTTTCGAAGATTGAATAAAGCACGCCCTTAAGTTAGGATATTTGAGTTTCTAGTATGTTAAAAAAAAAAAACAACAATGTTCCTTTCTAATGCTCATCATTATAGACATTTATAGACATTATAGACATTATAGACAATTATAGGCCTGACAATTTTAGAAATGGTATAGTAAAGGGCTTTCAAGGAAATAGTATTGAGGGGAGGCATTAATAACCATATTATAGAAGAAAGTAAGAGCTGGAGAACTGTCTGGATGCTGGCTACAGAAACTTTTAGAAGTTACATACTGAGCTCTAAAATTCAAGGATAATCAGTTGAGGCAGGCACTTTAAAAAAGAGATGATAAATGAGGTTTCCAGTACTTGAAACCGTGGTGCTTTGGAGGGGAGGAGGAGAACTCCAGGGTGGCCAGAGCCGACCTTGTACCCGATCCAGGGATTCTTTCTCACTCCCCCTCACAGACTTCGACAGGTGAGGAAGGAAGCCAGGTCCATTGGAGGGGTTGGTAGTTCTTTAGTTGTTTGATGGTTCTTTCTCATGGGCCCTAGAACTCCCCTCTGGAGCAAGACAGAGTAAGTCTCCTTCCTCATTCACCTGACTGCCTTCCACAGTTTGAAATTAACGATCATTCCCTGCTTGCACTTTGCTGCTCCAGGCAAAACTGGAGCCAACGGAGTAGTTGAGCAGAAATGCATGAGCCTCTCTCAGAGCTGCGGTAGAAAACAGGCCTATTTCAGAGCGAAGGTGCACTTCCTAAGCTGTCAGGTTCCTTCCCCCTTCATGGATGAAGTACATCTCTGCTTCCCTCACTGGTTTCTGGTCCACTTACCACTGTCTTCACTGTCCTCTTGGTACTTTCTGGGGTCCGGGACCTCAGAGAACTGCACCTGGGACTCCAGATGTGATAGCAGCAACGTGACTAATATCGTGTGTGGTCTGAATATTCTAAGATGGAGAAAATGCTCCTTGCCCACATGTCTTTGGAGATGGAAGCTGAGAACCCAAGGGGCTTTGGAATGTGCAGAACTGCTCTAAGACAAGGTCATTTGCGGATTGCCTTGGTGAGAGATGAGGGGTTCGATGAATGAGGAAGAACGGTTCAGGTAGGCATGGTGGGAGCTCCCTGCTCGTCAGTGTGACACCGCTGCATCCCTCCAAATCTCCATATAGTCTCCTAACCTTTCACGGTGCTTGGCAGGAATCCATTTGTTTTGGAAGCCAGTAGAGGGGCTGAGTTATACTTTGAGGTACCGAGGGTGAATCAAAGACTGCATGGAAGGATTCAAGAATAAGAATGTACATGGATGCTTGAGGACGTAAACTGTAAGAAGCTCCCAGCTCTCCGGACGGGGCATGGTCCTGTCACTCTAGGCGGAGGGATTGGCATTCGGGCTTCATTTTGCAGCTGTAGGTCAAGCAGGGGGACCCAGCTGACATTTAGGTTATATGAAGGCCCTTCGGTTTGAGATTGTGTTAGTTTCTTCAGTAGCCATATCACACCTCTAATAAGCTTTTAATCAACTAGAATTCTTAGATAATTTTTTTATAGGAACTACTCTGAACAGGTGTGCTGTATTCTTTCTTTGTGCAATTGGTTATAGAAAATAAATGCAGGACCTACAGTTTTGCTCATTTTATTGGATGACTTTTAGTTTGTTGCTTCAACTGGCTAAAACTGAGTTTGAGTTTTTCTTCCAGCTGGTGAAATTAGACTATGTGTGTCTCCTATTAGGTGTATGTGGCATATTTAAATATCATTAGCACGATTTCTTTGTTGTAATTAAAAGTTATTAATAAAAATGTTGATCAAGTGAAAAGTGAAACTTCATCATCATATTCTACTAAGGACATTTCTTTTACTAATTACAAAGCTTTACTGGTAACTTTTTGAGGATGAGTTTCAACCATTTTCAAATGCACCTACAACTCCTAGACCCCACTTCAGTTTTGTATTTACAGGTTTCTCTTTGAGATTTTTGTCAAACCCTTTGTCAAAATTAAGATACCCCATGTGTAAAAATTCTAGCCAAAACAAAGGAAGTTTAATTTCACCTGTTTCCAAAAATTAAAATATTCTTTTCTTATTATTCTCAAACCATCTGTTTGAAAATCCAGTCTAGAATTTTTCTAGGATCTTTAATTACCAATCTACATATTCTAATGAATATTTTATATCAATGACATTTCTTGTAGGTGAAACAAGAGGACTTCCTTTTTATTTTTACCAGGAGGTAATTTTCCTGCCCTGTGCCACACACTTTGATATCCCTTAGATCTAAAACTCTAAAAATCTAGCTCATTCTCTGGATTTTTCCTGTGATACGTACTTAAAGAAAATTTCAGAATGAGGCAGAGATGCTAGTGTTTGAATATATATATATACATATATATATATGTGTTTGTGTGTGTATATATATATATATATAATTACAATATCTGGCTTCTTTCATTTATGTGCAAGTGTTTATTGAACACCTGCAATATGAAAGATAACTAGGTAGGTGCTGGACACTATTGCAAGGAACAAAACAAACCTGGTCTTTGTCTTCATGAAGCTTATAGCTTAAAGGATACAGAAGTTAAATAATCCTTGTAATGAAAATTACTATGTATGGCATGCATGAAATGTCTGGGGTGCTATAAGAGGAGTGACAGGGAGACTTGCTCTAGACTGGAGAGTTGGGGGAGACCTTCTTGAAGAAGTCACTGAAGAATAAGAGTCAAAGACAAGAAACTTGGAGAGTATATTGAGAGGATTCAAATATGTGTATTAAGATTTCTGGGTGGAAGGAATGGAGGGAATGGTGGAGGAGTGATATTTGCAGAATTGATGGCTGGAAATTTTCCAGGGTTGAAGAAAGATATGAGTTTATAGATGAAAGTGTCCTCTGAAACCTGAGCAGTATGAATTTTAAAAATCACTCTTATGGATACATGGAAAATAGAATGTAAGGGAGTCAAACTTAGTAAGGGGAAACCAATTAGGAGGCTATGATAGTAGTCCAGTAGGAGATGATGATGGCTTGGATGTATTGGCACGTGTAGATATGGAGAGAAGCAAAAAATTCTGGGAATTATGTAGGAAAATTTGAATAAATAGAATCCAATGAATGATTGGATTAGGAATGAGAGAAAGGGTGCTTGTCAAGATAGCCTGCAAGGTTTCTAACATGGACACCTGAGGAGATAGAGAAATGCCAGTTGTTGGGTTAGGGAAGATGGAAGCATGACTGAATTTGGGGATCATCCCTGAATGCCTGAATTAAGTGACAGCTGAGAATTACAACTGGGCGAATCAGTAAGCCAGGCCTTCTTAAAGTCCTCTGTGACTTAAAATATGGGATTTCCTGAGCTTCACAATAAAGTTGATGTCCAGTTTTAATCTTGGCAATCCTCAAAAATCTGAATCCACATCAGAACAATTGGGCACTTGATTCCTTAAGCAGTTAAGGTTCAAATTCATCTCTGGAGTATTATTCCAAAGATCTTGGAGTAAGTATAAATTCTGTTGCTGAATCACAGGACAACTTGGATGTGGGATTTCCATTCTTGGGTTTATAATTTATCTTCTCTGGAAAATAAGATGATCCTTTCTTTTATTTTGGAAAATAAGAGTAACATTTTCTGTTTCTGTTGATCACAGGGGAGGGTTAGGAGCCATAATTAAAGCCCAGGTTGGAGCAGGGCTTTGCTCCTTTGTAGCATCTGTCTAGGTTTGATCAGTGCTTCAGTATTTGCAATTGTAATTATCTGGTCATTTTCTCTTCCTGTCTGCTCAGCATGCGAAGCGCATTGTGGAAGCTGTGATTCACAGGCCAGCTGTACCTCCTGCCGAGATCCAAACAAGGTCCTGCTCTTTGGGGAATGTCAGTATGAGAGCTGTGCCCCACAGTACTATCTTGACTTCTCCACCAAGATTTGCAAAGGTAAAGCTCTTACAGAACTGTGCAATGATTCTTTTCCTCAGAGATCTCCCTTTACTGTCGGTGTCTAATCTCCCACATAGGGAAAATACCATCACATGTTTCAGCTTTCTCTGATGATTGCAAGAAGTCATCATGTATTATGAATGCAAGTATGTAATTTCTTTCTTAAGAAAATATTTTCAAGCGCCTACTATGTGCCAGATATTGTGCAAGGTATTAGTAACTAGACCAGAGGTGGCAGACCAGATGGATTTGGTCCAAAACATGCAGGGTTTTTTTTTGTTTTTTTTTTTGGCCCACCTAATGTTCTAGTGTTATAAAATTTCTACTTAATGCATTTTAAAATGTAGAAGACTTCACGTACAAAAATTGAGATTTTCTGTTTCTTTTGGAAAAGTCAGATGATCTGGCAATCCTGGATTTGCATTGCCATAATGCAACGGTCAGTTGGAGATGAGTAGCTGTTGTCCCTTTTGTGTCTTCAGATCACTACAGTCCCCGCCATTCCCTCTTCTATCACACCAGGCCTATTTCAGGGATTTGCATTACCTTCCTGGGACCTAGAGGCACTTGCATTTACAAGTCTAGATTGCTAGACTCTAAGCTTATTGCAGACAGGATTTGGGGTACTTGGGTGGCTCAGTTAAACGTCTGCATTCGGCTCAGGTCATGATCTCAGGGTCCTGGGATGGAGCCCTGCTGAGCAGGGGTCCTGCTTCGAATAAATAAAATCTTAAAAAAAAAAAAAAAAAGACAGGGGTTGTATCTCATTTGTTCATCTCTGTTTAACAAAGTTAAAGGAGTAAAGACACGGTCCCTGTGCTCAAGGAGTTTGTAAGTAAACAATGTCAGAAACCTAGTACCTTGTTCTCTGTGGTTGGAATTCTTGGGTCTTATGCTCTTTAAATGGCAGTGCTCAGCAAGGAGAACAGAGTTAAAGTCCAGATTTTCCTTGCTTCTCTTCCGTTTTCCTCCTCCATCCCTCCATTCCACTTGTCTCCCATCTCTCCAGTTCTGCCCAAGAAGCTGGGGCTCACATATGGAGGTCAAACATCTGTCAAGTTAGCTTGGGATGTTTTAAGGCTTTGCAAAAATCGCATATTCTCCATTCCAAGGAATTCTACTTGTTGTCAACTTAGGTGGTCTCTGTGCTCAAGACCACAGAAGCTTTTCTGTTTTCTCCCTTCTAAACAGCGGCTGTCAGTTTGCGGTGAAAAACAAGATTATCACAAATCCTCCATGTTGTAAATGATTTCATAACTATGCTGGCAGTTTTCAAGGTTTTGCTTTAGTCATTCTCCCTCAGGACTGATTCAGCCAAATAAATGAGCGAGATTAACTTTATAAATCTCCTTGGAAGCACGTGTACTGTCTTGCACATTTACCTGCTTCTTTGGGACTTAGAAATATTGCATCAAAAAAGAGAAAGGTGACTAAGGAGAAGTTTCCTCGGTTCTCAGCTGGGATGGAGGGTGGAATGAGGGGGAGCCGAGTGCAGAATGTTCTCCGAGAAAAACAGTTCGGCAGCAAAACATTTATTAAGCTGTTACTATGTGCCAGGCACTGTGCTAACTTCTTTACATTCATTGTTTCCTTTAATCTACACAATAGCCTTATGAAATAGGTACTATTCTTATTTCGGTCTCACAGATAAGGAAACTGAGGCTCAAATAATTTTAGGAAGTTGTGTAAGACATGTAGATAAACAGTGGCTAAGCCATGGCTTCAATAGAGACTTGGCTGTCTTCAAAACCCAAGTACTTAACCTTGTGGTGTTGTCCCACCTTCCATGCATGAAGGACTTAGTTTACCAGCTGGAACTTTGGCTCTCAAACATGAGTGTTCTGGATGCAGGAATTGCCTGGCCTTTAACAGCTACAGCCACAGTCAGAACAGCTATAATAATCATAAGAACAGAAGTAATAGTAGTGGCCCCAACATGTTTCCTAATGCCCCAGTCTTTGAGATGATGTCAGTAGTTCTGATATTGAGCCAGAAAATCTGTATTTCTAACAATCCTGGATTATACAGGTGCACATCCAAGGTTGGAGCCCATGAGCACATAAACCGCTTGAAGCCAGGGTCTCCCCACTTCCTACCCACCTTTCAGTGCTACGCATTCCATAGGTGCTTATTGAGGGGATAACATGGAAATGAGTCAGTTCTGCTCTAAGGAGATCTGTTACTTCCATAAGCCCTTTGTTTCCAGACGGTTCCTTGGTGCCCCATTTAATTCTAACATCATTGGTTCTTTCTGTTGGGTGGGTCAGCGCCTGATTCTTGAGGGGCAGAGAGGCAGAGAGGCAAGCAGCCAGTGTCGGTGGGGGCAGCAGTGGCATTCCTAGTTGAGTCTCTGACCTCCCTTTACCTGTGGAGCATTTGGAGGTGCAGATTGAGTTTGTGGAGGCAAATTGGCCCCTCCCTGTAGCAGAGCAGGCTTTGCATGACGACACTATGGCACGGGTATCAAGAACTCTAAGATTAAGTTGACCTGGCTTCTTGGCAGCCCCGCTGACAGGCAGGCTCTGCACAAGCCTGGAGTGATCCTTGTACATGCCCGTGTCTAACATAATTAGGAAACACTAAACCTCAGAGAGGCGTTCAGGCTACTACAAGCAGAAACCTCGTTAGAGCTCGCTTATCTGACATCTCGCCTGGCGTCCTCACTTTACCCCTTGCAGCTGCAGACAGCATCCTCATAAATTAGTCGCTGGGACTGAGGGTGGGCAGGTGAAGGTGATCTAACGTGGACTTCCTTCCTAGAGTGCGACTGGAGTTGCAATGCGTGCAGTGGGCCCTTGAGGACAGACTGCCTGCAGTGCATGGATGGCTACGTTCTCCAGGACGGGGCCTGCGTGGAGCAGTGCTCACCAGCCTTCTACAGGGACTCGGGCCTCTGCAAAAGTAAGTGTCCGGAGCCGTTGCTGTGTTCGCATCTGGGCTCCATCCTCCTCCGATTTTTACTGTTCTGACAAGGCGTCTGTGGCAAGTTGCCTTCCTGGCTTTTTATCCAATTTCTGGTTTCTTTCCTGGGAGCTTTTCTTTGTTGTGGTCAAAATGTCTCCTCTCTCCTTCTCCCATACGTGATATTTGCTAAAATTTGAGGTCAGTATGGGAATCTTGGGGGCGTAGGGCCACATAAACAGGTATGTTTTGATGATGACTTTTGAATTTCCTAGAGCATTAAACAGTCCTGTCCTCTAGTCCTGAAGCTATGTATACTCTGGTCATTTGAGCACTTGGAAGGACCGTCTTAGTTCCCCATCTGTCACCCGAAGCCCTGCATGTACCGGATGTCTCACCACCACCTTTCTCTGAACCCCACCCCCTCAGCCTTGATTTCACACCACAAAATCTTCTGACCTGCAACATCCCCCAAATGCACAGATGGGACTCCTGGGAGCATTCTTGGGAGACTCTGATAACTGACAGGGTGAGTTAGGGAAGATGGACACTTGAGCAAAGCAAAAGAACCATGGCCTAGTTAATACTAATGATAATGGCTAATAACTGTAGTTTCTAGGTGTGCCTAGTATGTTCTATTATTTACTTTAATCTTTGCCCAGCAAACTGAGTGGGATAATATATCCACTCCCATTTTATAGGAGAGATTCAAGGCTCAGAGAAGTCAAATCTCTGATCCTAAAACACCCTGCTGGTAAGTAGAGCAGTCACAACCAGAAGCCTGGCTCCTGACTCCTTGTCTTCTGCTTCGCCCAGCACACCAATTCATATCGCTGTTTGGCATCTCACGCTGCCTCCCCGAAAGGCCCAGGAGCCCCTTGGAAGGCTACACACAGTTCTGTTGGTTTGACTTTTCTCTTTCAGGCTGCGGCAACCACTGTCTCCAGTGCCAAGGTCCCCATGAGTGCACTCGCTGTGAAGGGCCATATCTCCTGTTGGAAGCCCAGTGTGTCCAGGAATGTGGGAAGGGGTACTTCGCAGATCATGCAACTCGCCAATGCGCAGGTAACTCGGAGACTGTGCTGAATCCTCTGGAAAAAAGTGAGGGCCACAAGTAAATCAGGTGTGTCGATTTCAGGTAACCAAGGAGAATCTGAATTAGAAGCAGAATGGAAACCCAGAGAGCTAGGCCTTAGAAATTGATGGCTTTCCGCGCACACCTGCCAATTGCTGGTTAAATAGAATTAGATGTGCAGGCCAACGACTCTCTTGCACAAATCAATATTGTCTCTAAAGGTCTTTATGGAAATCAGGTCTTTATGAAATGTAAGGCTTATGTTGAACTCAGGGGAGGTATCCATTAAGAGTGGATCTCCTCTATTGATACAGGCACAGAATTTTCAGTGTGTAGACTAAATTACGGGTGACCCGGATATTGGCACAATATCCTTGAGTAGGATTTCTGAGGACAGTTTAGTGAGATACACTGAACTTTTGTCATTAAAGTTCAACCCAAAGCCTTAATCTTCTTGTCTATTGGGTTATCCACAAGAGCTTCCACAGTTTATTCTCATCATTTCCATTAAAATTTGATATCGTATGCCCCACTTTGAAGAAAACCTGACATTTAATAATAAAGCCATGACCTGGCATGGCATTTTACATTTCACCAAATTCCTCCATCTGCACTATCTCATTTAATATTCACAATGACTTGGTGGTAAAATTTGGCAGACACTAAGAATCCCGTTTTACAAGTGAAAAAAAAAAAGACAGAAAGAAAGAATGGCTTAGGAGTATTAACCAGGGCAACATAAAATCAGATATTAAACCTGTTTTCTTATTCCTATTCTGGGCCCTTTATGCTATATTACCTCTATATAATAAAATCTCAATTAAGGAAGCAGAAAAATTAGGCAGTAAACACTTGATTATTAACTTGACCCAAAGAAATGATCCTAGGGTCCTTTTATGAGCTTGCTCTCGTCCTGCATATAAGATAATAGTCATAATAATGGTAATAATAATAATAATGATAATGCAGTGGCATTAGTAGGCAGCTGAGTCCCTTTGTATTCCAGGCCCTGTTCTAGTCTCTTCACGTTATAACACATCCTCCCAACAGTAATTTGCATTAGGTGCTACTACTGTCCCCATTTTTAAGATGAGAAATCACAGCACGGATGATTAAAGGAACTTGCCCAAAGTGGACAGCTGATAAGAGGTAGAGGAGGAGTGGTACCCAGAAAGGGCCTGTGCTCTTAATCACCGTAAACCACCTCCCTTACAAGTCAATATACAATCCGTCCCCGTGCAACATTTTCACATCACAGTGCATAAAGGGAAAGCGCTCCTCTGTGTTCACTCTCCTTCTGAGGGTAGATCGGCGCCCTGTGAAATTCCAGAGGAAACCGTTGGAACTCCCTGTCGCTGTAGTTGGGGGTCATGTGTTGCTCGTGCTGTCATTCTCTATTTCTCTGTTGCTGGTGGCCTTCACGGGCTGCCTGTGCCTCATTTACTATGGCCTTTCTTTGACAGCCTGCCCTCAGGCATGCTTGCAGTGCAGCCGCCGGGACCAGTGTCACCTGTGTGACCACGGGTTCTTTTTGAAGAGTGGCCTTTGTGTTTCCAACTGCGTCCCCGGCTTCTCTGCCCACTCTAATGAAACATGTGCTGGTAAGTGCTCCTTGTCAGATGCTCTGCTGTATGAACCTGTAATCTCTCCATGCAAAGGCTGCGTTGGTAGATACAGCCGCTCATGTGACATGAAAGGCACGATTCTCTTTCTAAGAATACAGAGGATAAGGGATTGTTTATAGGACATGGACATTGGGGAAGCTCAACTTCTAAGATCTTTGGGAAAAAGAATCTGTGCTTTAAAAGTAACAACTATCAGATCGGAAATTTGGTATAAAGCTTAGTTACGTTTCTGAACTACAGCTATGTTGTAGAAAATTACCCATATATGTATAGATATAATTTATTTGCATATATATAAACTTGTAGAGCTAATTATGCCACGATTCAGTGGTGCATCCTTTGTGGACATACTGGAGATAAATTGCAAATAAATAATGAGTGGTGTGAGAAGCCCGCCCCATCAGGGTCATATGTTTGAAGCAAATAGATTTCAAGCCACTCTCCCATTAAGAATAAGGTGACGTATTAAGGGAATGGAGCTAGTCTTGTCCAGCACCTTAACGGCCACTTCACCTTAAACAACAAAAGAGAAGCAAATTTAAATTCAGTCATAATTTTGAACCCCAAAGTTTTATAGCTGAACAAAGCTTGAGAGTTATATTATAGTTGAGCATTCCTCAGCTTTTGAGTGTCCTTCATCAATAACACGAGGCATATTTTAACAACCGCAGTCAATCACGTTTTCCGTCTCTAAATTTCTGACCTCTAAAGATATTAAGACTTCCCATGGGAAAAAGACATCTTTTGCTCATTTTATTGGGATCCTTGTGGAAACCCCAAGTACTTGAGAGTCAGCCTTCTCCCCTTAGGATGTAATACAAGTCAACTTGTGAAAATGAATTCCACTTTCATTAGAGTAATCTTACAGTGGAAGTAGTCCCCTTGAAACTTGGCATTCCCAAACTGTCCGGTCTGACCTACTTGTACAAGGAAACACTAACAATTCAAGTCCGGGTGAAACACCTTGCAGGATACAGGATGCATTTCACATCGTGATCAGATATTCATCCATCAGATGTTTCCTATGGACAGAGAGGGTAAAATTTTAAAACAAAGCTTGTATAATTCACATGAATTCTGAATATAAGCCACCGATAATCATGCTTCACTACAGATTAACTGGTACTGTTCGAGCAAATGGTATCAGACATTTGCTTTTTTCTTTATCCTTAATGGGTCTGATGGCCAGATTGATCAAAGTATTAGGATAGGACTGTGGTTCTCAAACTTGAATGTCCCATTAGGATTGCCTGAGGAGCTTGTGAAATCACTGAGGTGCCCACCCCAGAACATCGAAGTCAGAATGTCTGATGGTGCAGCTGAAGTATCAGTGATGTTTTACAAGGTCCCTATATGATTCTTTATTGTTATTATTGAGATAAAATTCACATACCATATTATTCACCCTTTAAAGTATACAACTCAGTGGTTTTTAGTATATTCACAAGGTTATGCAGCCATCACCACTATCTAATTCCAGGACATTTTATTCTTCCTAAAACAAAATCCAATAATCATTAACAGCGTCTCTCTAGTGCTCTCTTGCCCCAGTCCCTGGCAATCATTGATCGACTTTCTATCTCTGTAGGTTTAACTATACTAGACATTTCACATCAATGGAATCATACAATATGTGGCTTTATGTCTGGCTTTTTTCATGTGGCAAGAATAAAATTTTCAAGGTTCCTCTACATTGGAACATGCATCAGTACATCATCTCTTTTTATGGTTGAATAATATTCCATTGTGTGGATATACCACATTTTGTTTATTCATTCACCGATTAATGGACATTTGGGTTGCTTCCACTTTGGGGCTCTTATGTAAAACTGCTGTGAACATTCACGTACAAGTTTTTATGTGGACATACGTGTCCAGCTCACTTGGGTGTGTGTCTATCAGTAGAATTACTGGATCATGGGGTAGCTCTGTTTAATTGTTTGAGGAACTGCCAAATTGCACCATTTTATATTCCCACCAGCAATGAATAAGATTTCTAATTCCTTCACGTCCTCAGGAATACTTTTTATTGTCCTTCATGGTGGGTATGAAGTGGTATCACATTGTGGTTTTGATTTGCATTTCCCTGATGACTAATGACATTGAGCACCTTTTCATGTACTTATTGGCCTTTTGTGTCTCTTCTTTGGGAAAATGCCTATTCAAACTCTGCCTAATTTTAAATTGGTTTACTTGTCTGTTACTGCATTGTAAGAATTTTTTAATACATATTTCGGATACAACTCCCTTTTCAGATATATAATTTGCAAATATTTTCTCCCACTCTATGGATTATCTTTTTTACTTTCTTACTGGTGTCCTTTGAAGCACTTTGGTCCAAATTATCAATTTTTTCTTTTGTCTCTCATGCTTTTTGTGTCGTATCGAAGAAAGCATTGCCTAATTTAAGATCACTAAGATTTTATCCTGTATTTTCTTCTAGAAATTTAGATTTTAACATTGAGAATCTGTTATTTTCATATGCATTCAGGGTGAGAATCACTGGATTAGAAGGAGGCTTATGGTGTACAATAGCCTAGAGTCTCATTTCTGAATGAACATTACAAGTCTATTTACTTAAAAAAAAAAAAAACCTTATTAGTTAATGTACCAAGTCTGATCTTTGGATTCATATGTTTTCCAGGCAAAATATACACTCCTAGTCTTCATGTGAATGGTTCTCTCACCCTTGCAATTGGTTCAATGAAGCCACTGGATTTTCCCCTTCTGAATGTCCAAGACCAAGATGGCAGGGTGGAAGACCTCCAGTTCCATGTCGTGAGCACTCCCACCAATGGTCAGCTAGTGCTCTCAAGGAATGGAAAAGAGGTTCAGCTCGACAAGGCTGGCCATTTTAGCTGGAAGGATGTGAATGAGAAAAAAGTGCGTTTTGTGCACAGCAAAGAAAAGCCCAGGTGACTCAGTGTTCTGTTGTTTTCCTCCTGCTTCCCTTCTGTCAGTGCTTTGCGCCCCACCCCCGCTTCTCAATAGCTATCCCTTCTCCTCTGGGGAAGATCGATACTCCAAAAACGCCAACGCTTTCAGCTGCCTGTCATCATTTCACTGTAATTGCTCCAAGAGTGTGCTTCTGTTAGAGGCATTTTCATTTTATCACGTAATTATGGGTAATTCTCTGATGTGACAGGAAAGTTCCTAGGACAATTACCCAGTATTTTTGGCCCAGCAGAAACAAAACTGGTTATCTACGCAGATTGCTAGAGCTGCTTCTTCAACATTAGGGTGATATAGTAGGAGTGAGCAGTGGCTAGAAGATGGAGCACATACTTTTCAAAGTGGTATATGGTTCCTAGAATTCCAGAGTGGGAGGGAACCTAAGAGTCAGAACTTTTTATTATCCACTTTATGGGATTAATTGTGGTTAATTTTTAAGCCGGATCCAGTTTTCCTCTGATGCCTAGCACACTTCTGGCTGTCTTCCTCACCCCAGCTGACATATGCTTCAGGAATGCAATTGAATGTTAACACTAACCCAAGCAAATAGAGTCATATAATTAGCGGAGTAAATCTGCTAAACAGAAATCAGAGAATGCACCCCAAAGATTAGCCTCGTGGATTATCCTTCATCCGGCTGTGCTTCATTAGTGCAGATAATTCAGAGTAGACTATATGTGTTAGCAATGGATTGAAATATTCACGGTGAATATTTTCTACTGTCAGCACTGGAGAGTTTTTTTTTTTTTTTAAGGTTTGGGCTAGGAGATAGGTGGGGAGAAAAGCGATGCCACTTTCTCTATTGCAGTTCAAGCCAGAACCTCAAAAGACCATCTTTTTTTTTTTTAAAGACCATCTTATAGGAATACGAACAACTGATATTTCCTGAGTGCTGACTATGACCCAGGCATTGTATTAAACACTTCATGGGAACTCTGTCTCTTTATGTTCCCAGTCTACAGATAGGGAAACTGAGGCCTTGAGAGTATAAGCAGGGCCAAGTCTCCAATCCCTGGTTCTCTGACTCCACAACCCTGCCTTTAGCCACTATGATTTCTGCCTCCTGAGTAATACTGGGACTACTGGGCATACTTCCATCCTCAAGGGGCAAAAGATCTTTGCACAGACATATTGCTACAGATGGAACTTAAAACTCTGGTGTCTGATGCCATAGAATCACTCTTGTAATTTACGCTCCAAATCCTGCATTCATTTTGCTTCAAGTGTACTCCTTAATTGTTTGTATCTCTCTCTCTCTCTCTCTCTCTCTCTCTCTCACACACACACACACACACACACACACACAGCTCCGTACCTGTAGTCCTTTGTCTTGGAATCATGTGAAAAGTGAGTCAAGTTCGTAAAGCCCCCTAGACAACCAAAGTTACTCCTCTTGTCTGTTTTACCTCTTCAATCTCTCATCACCTCTTTTCTTCCAGAGTCAGCTCTGTACCCCAAACAGGACAAAGAATGGTGACTATTTTGCAGAGAATTCTTGCAGCACTCCTTTTACTTTGGGGTTACCCAATTTAGCATCGGATTTTCTTTATCTAAAAATTTAAACAAAAGAACAGTTAAACAAGATTGGCAGTGATTCATGAAAAAAGAAAATTCTGTAAGTTGCCGAATGAGACAAATGCAAAAGGGGCAGCTTGCCATATAGGTTTGTGGTTTTGTTTTTCCTTGTGAAACCCTGACCATGATTCTTTAGCACTGGATTCCTTTGGGGTCAGAATGCTCCTGTGGAGTACAGGACAACCTGCAAACACGGCCACGGTGGCAAGCCAGCATTGCTGGGATGCTAAGCAGTTAACCCGAACCTCAGTGCCACCAAAATGTCATTTTCCCCCAGTGGGTTAGGAGTAACCACCCCTTCTTGCTTCTTTCTGTTGCTTCCATCAATTGCTTTCTCTGGACATCTGGAGATGGGAGCGAAGAGGGACAGGATTTAAATGGCACAGAAAATCAAGGGGAGGATGAAATGGGAGGGAAAATAGGATTTACTTTTTTTTTTTTAAATCGGTTTTATTGAGGTATAATTTGGGTTCAATAAAATCCCCCATCTTGAAGTGTGTACCGTTCTATGAGCATTAACAAATGTATATATTCTGGTGGTCTTGAAACCACAAGGTTTGAAACAGTTTCATCAACCCCTCAAGCTCTCCTTTTTACTGTTACTCCCTTCCCCCCAGTTTCTGGCAACCACCGATCTGCTTTTTACTCTTAGACTAAGTTTTTCCTTTTCTGAAATGTCATACGAATGGAGTCATACAGTATATAATCTTTTGTTTCTGGTTTTTGCCATAATGCTTTTGAGATCCATCCACATTCTTTCTTGTATCAGCAGTAGTTAGTTCCAAAAAATACCTTTAAAATAATGGTCCCTACAGTCGATCAGAATTCAAAACCTCTCATAATGCATTAATCACACGTCTTACAAGCCTACCATGAGTTCTGTGGGCAACTCCTACCTTCCCTTCTAGTTGTCTCTGAAGCTACTGGAACAACACTCTTACAGGAAGTAAAAACCACAGCAAAGAATGAGCCTTATTTTTGTTTTATTAATTAGGACTCTTCGGTTGCAAGTAATGAAAGTCAGTTTGAATTAGATTAAGAAAATTGTAAGGCTTGTTATAACATTGCAGATGTGGCTCAAATCTCTAACACATCAAGGACAACTGGGCTTCTGGGATAAGCCTAGAAGCTAGAACCAGGAACGGGAAGCAGGACTCAGTGCTTCCTCTTGTCTCTGTGTCTCATTGCTCAAAGGCCTCATTTACCTCCTTCCTACAGACAGGCTTGCTCTACATCTCATCATGGTAGACTGTGGCTTCTGCATCGTCAAAAGGGGGCTCTCAGGCCAGTTGCAAATTCCCAGGGAATATTCAGCCATCTTCCCCTAGTCCCATCCACACTGAATGTGTATGTGTGTTGCTAGAATGGGGGGCCGGTAGATAGAATCAGGTAATACAAACATTGCAGAATCATTCATGGGGGCCTACTGTCATAATTTGGAAACAGGTTGGAGTGAGGGTTTGCAGGGAGGGGGGATCACTGAGAGCTAATCAGAGACTATGATAGGTTCCTTTCCATTCTCCAATTTTACCATTAACCTTCACTATATTACTAACCTGTCTTGGGATAAAAACTGAGTTTTCAACAATTTATATAGTCATTTTAGAAAAGTCAAGACCAAAAAGTTTATGTAATTGTTGCATTTTATTGAGATTGGAGAATACACCATTGTTTTACCTGTATGTCACTCTGTTCATCTTCATCTGGTTATTTTTATTTACAGTATGAATATGATATCACGCAGTGATTTGATCTAAATTCTTCCATGCATATAAGCTGAAGATATTTTTAATCTTTGTTTTTCTAGAGACTAATGACTGCATTTTCTCATTCCTTTCTTGGGGACTTCTTTTAGGAAAGGTTACTTTTCCCTGAAAATTAGTGACCAGCAGTTCTTCTCTGAGCCCCAGCTGATCAACATACAAGCATTTTCAACCCAGGTAATAACAATGCCACACAATTAATAATTTCACATGCATGAATCAAGGTTTCTAGTAGTTATAGCAAAAATGAGCTAAATTAATCTAGTCTCAGTTTCTCCATGAAATACCACTGGAATAATTTTTAGTACTTGTGGGTTAAGAACAACAGCAATAACAACTAATTGCTAATATGTCTGTAGTATTCTTCTTAGTATTTTTCATTTAATCCTCATGATAGCCCTGTGAGGTCTTGTTTTTCCCAATTTACAGATCAGGAAACTAAAGTCACAGGGAGGTTAAGTAGCCTGTCTATGGTGATATAGCTGATAAATAAAGAGCCGAGATTTGTGCCCAGAAAATCTGGCTACAAAGTCTGTGTTCTTGACCACTGATTTAGGCTGCCCTACTTTACTATACTGAATCTGATACCAGCCCTTCAGAATAATTTGAAACTGTTCCAATCGTTAAGACCTTCCTAATCTTAGGTAAATGAGTTTGTTTCGCCTAAATATTTCTCCCTCAGGGTATGAAATTATTTTCAGCCACTTTTGCCTATCTGTCATGTAGCTGGACTATATTTTCATCAGTTTGCAGCGGGTACAGCATCTTATGAAGGATCTACTTAAACGAGGTGCCGGCGTGGTCATCAGCCAAACAGAAGGCTGAGGAAATCATGGTAGATGCTGTAAAACTCGGTGTGATGGCTCTTCTGTTCCCATCCCTCATCTCTGTGAAGATGTACTTATGTGTCCGGAATACATATAGTGGTAGATGGTCTGAGTAGCTGAGCCTGAGGGATTGAACATCTCGGATGTGCAAAGAAAGTAGGAAGATAGATATAGTCTTAAGTTGTGAACAACAAGAGAGTGGGATATCAGCATGGGAACCGAGACTACCTAAATATCCAGACCTCACTAGAGTGTTAGTCATGATTCAGGGAAGGACATGAGATTAATGTTTTAAAACTGATTTTTTTTTAAATTGTTGTTCCAAACATGAAAAGACCATGGACTGTGGATAATATGGACATAACCACAAGTGGCTCCCAAATGGTGTCCACAGGCCAGCTCTGCTCTTCTTGATGGCATTCTTACTTCAAGGGTGACTGAAGTTGAGGGATGAGTAGAAATTGATCTGAGGTTCATTTGACCTCATTGTTGGGCTAAGAGTATGAATTTTGTTTTAATTAAAACTCAAGCAGGTAAAGCAATAAAAGACCAACCGAAAAACGAAAACATATTATCTCTGTAAATATGGGCCAGAGGGCCACATCAAGTCTGAGGACTATCTGGCGTAGAAGTTTCTCAGTACCTAAACTCAGAAGTTTTGTTTTGTCCTTTCCGTTTGTGTTAATGTAGTTAGTCTAATTAGGTGAATTAGAGACCTAGGGTAGGTACTGACTGGCAAGTACCTTTCTCATTTGAGACAGGAAGTTCCTATGGTCCCCTGAGTTTTGCTTATCTTCCCCAAATCAACTGAATAGATAGTGACAGTATTTTTACATTTTATTTATTATATGAGAAACTTTTTTCATTTTTAATTTTTTAAAATGGGATTTTAGAAATTAGTTTTGTTTTTGTCACTTTACATTCCTGTGATATTTCAATATGGTCTTGAACCTCCCCGAGATTTTCTCATGCAAGTTGGTTTGATCTTTTCCATTTATGGATGTTGACATCACCTTTTGACCTCTCCTCATTCAGGATCCAAGGGGCCATTCATTCCCACGTACCTAGAATCACACCTTCTGCATTCTCACTTGGGAATTCTGAGGAGTAGCTGTTGTCTAGCTTCCTACTATGTTACTATTACAATGATACATTACTTAGACATTACTTTAATAGATATTGAAATTTCCAGGAGGCCAGGAGGGGTAGTTTTAAAAGAAAGCCATTTGGATTAAAGAAGGCAATGTGCTGAGAAAAGTCGTAGCTGGTTCAACTTCAAACAATATAAAAAACTAAGATGATGTTTTCTTTGGCTTCTGGCCTCATTTTTTTGGGGGGGGTAATTTTTTTCTGCTGTGGTTCATTAACTTTTATCTTTATGAAAGAGTATTTTATTTGCTTACTCAAGCTGGTGAGGGGAAACCTAATAATCCTAAGAAAAACATGAAAATTTGCCACATGAATTAACCAGGTGGTTGTCTGACTCAGACCTCGATCTTATCAGGCTTTAAAACCAGAGTTGGGGTGGGCCCTTCAAGATATGGATGCGATGGCTTAAAGAAAATTATTGGCTGTGACCAGATATTGCATGAATTCAGAATCAGAAATATGTTGGCCCAAGTCAGCATACTGCAGTGTAGCTGAAGTCAAGTGCTCAACTCGCAACACAAGTGCAAGAATTCCCTGCCTCTTACCGTTCTCTCTTGGAGGCAGACAGCTGGTTGGGATCCTTGCCTCGGGGCTGATTTCAGTTACAGTGCAGGCGATGTAGTGTAAATCAAGATAGCAGAGACTTCCGAGATTTGGAAACAAGCAGCTCGTCTCAGTTGCCTCTGGTGAATATGATGGCCTTGACGTGGCTTGAGAAGCCTCCGGAACCAGAAGTGTGAAGTAATCTCATTTGCTCTGATGACTACGACTTCCCACACCTCCGACAAATACTTGGACTCTGCCGCAGTTTGGCACTTTGCTGGAGCCTCGAGAGTTCCTTCAAAAGCATAGAATTATCAGTTAGGTTGTGCACAGCTGTATCTGGTCCACTGGGTCGTCCTCTCCTTTCCTGCTAAATGACTTCTCCTCCTCCTTTCCTTCAACTCCTCAGGCCCCTTATGTGCTGAGAAATGAGGCCCTCCATATTAGCAGAGGGGAGAGAGGAACCATCACCACCCAGCTGCTCGACATCCGAGATGACGACAACCCGCAGGATGTGGTGGTCCAAGTGCTTGATCCTCCTCTTCATGGCCAGTTGCTCCAAACGCTTCCGTCCCCGGCAACCCCAATCTATCAATTCCGGCTGGATGAACTCTCCAGGGGCCTTCTCCACTATGCTCACGATGGCTCAGATAGCCTATCTGATGTTGCAGTCTTGCAGGCCAACGATGGACATTCCTTTCGAAATATACTGTTCCACGTGAAGATGGTGCCCAAGGTAGGTGTCATTCCTGAGCTGCAATTTCCTTGCCCCTAGATATGAAATTTTATGGATGATATTATTGTGCAATATTCACAGAGCTAAGATATAGATAGGTATTTATTCAAACATTTACCTAGCACCTATTACAGAGATACTTAGGATGTGGAAAGATTCATAGAACACAACACCCAATCTCGGGGAGCAGTGTGTATTTTGTTAGGAGCACTGTGATCTGAAGGACCTGCCCCATGTTGTCTACACAAGGGAAACTTTTGCACCTTTATGTTGACTTGCTGCCATAAATATGCCTCATTGTCCACTGATGCTCTTGTCTCCTTCCTGAGCATGACCACAAGAATCAAGCGCACCCGTTTTCGTCTGCCCTGCTGCAACAGCTCATGCAATGTGAAGCTCATAGTTTATCATGATGAATCATAAAGGATGAGTTCAGCCATTCTGTTAGTCCACAGAGGAAACTCTGTGTTCTACCATCACAGGAACAGTCGTCAGCCTGGGGCATTCCCGTGCCACCTCGATATGTTTTTGTCATGTCCACGAATACCTTCCCTAGTATTTACTTAATATTTTTCTTCGTATCAACTTTTTTATTGTGGCTTCATCCTAATAAATGATGCATATGAAATCATGGGCTTAATGTAGAATTATACTTCTAAAATATTAAAATTAATACATAACCATTTTTTAAAATATTCATCCACATTGTACATAAAATGTTCTTGGATATTATTAACGGGATGGCTATCACGTTTTGGGAAATGCAGGGCTAACCCATGCCAGATCTAAGAGACTTATTAAAAAACATTTTCAGAACCATTTATTACTTGATGATATTTCACTAGAAGCTCTTTTCTCTGTTATAGCTAGAATGGCTCTTTCCCATGGTAGTAGATTGGGAGACTTATCATTTTTATTGAACTTTTCATTCCAAATATCAGTAGCCACTGAAGTGTTGTTAATGATTAGCTAGAGAGATTGATTTGCTGAGGACAGTTTAGAAATGACTTGTCACTTTCTCACCGAAGATCATTCAGAATTTGTGACGGATCCTTGTGCAGGTGAACAGCTGAATGTAACATAGTCTGCTGGCTAGTTTCTCAGGCTGTTGTCTCATGATTTGCAGCTGATGAAAACAGTGATGGTGGCATGAGATAGATGGGAGTAATTGCAGGCTGATTATGAGATCGAGCTGGCCGGTAGCCACCTTGTAGCTAATCCTAATTATCACCCTCTTGCAATCGCCCTGGGAGAGGAGTTTTGGTTCTGGAGAGATGAAGTCTAGACAGACACAGAAAGTTTCTTTTCTTCCTGCTTGGTTTCCTTCCAAAGATTGCAACAGGATTTCAGTGCAACGCTAGCAGCTGCCTTTCCTGTAGTGGTTTCAGTCTCCACATTTGGAGCTCGGTTCAGGGGACGGCACTCTCATTTTGTATGCTATGGTCTAAGGTGGAAGGGTATTTCTAGGAATTTTAACTGCTTTGACTACCAAAACGAAGCAAGGAGAAATGAAAGTTTAATTTATAAATAAGACATAAGCACAGAACTTGAGAATCCTTGTCGTGCTTATAACTTGGGATTCATGTTGGTATTTACAGTGTCTGTCCCTCCTCCTCCTCCTGTCCTCACTCCATCCCCTATAGTGTTGTGCTTACATGTCCGTCGGGTGAACTAATGGCTTCTAAGCCAATGAACTGGGATAATGAAACCAGCATCCATCAGTACATACTAGTAAATTTGATACTGTAATACTGATGTTTTACAAATGCATACTATATTTCCTTTCAGGAATTCAAAGTGCTTTTTCTTCAAATCTATTCTACTGATCTTTACAACATCTTAATGAAGAAGGCTAGAAGAGGGGCCAGATGACCTTATGTCCTCTAAAGGAAGTTCTATGGGTGGGAGGTGTTTTTGTTTGTTTTGTTTTTAACCTTTATTGGGTACTAATGCTTGATATAAATTATTTCATTTGATGTTCATGATCATTCTAGGATGTTCGTGCAATTATTATCTCTAATTTTCCAAAAAAGGAAACTGAAGAAAAGGTTTAAAAGCATTTTAAGATGTTTAAAAATGTTTATTTTTTATAAAGACATTTCATGCTGGAGCTGTGATTTCGACTCAAGTGTGTTTTGGCTCATCACACTTAACCCACGTGGCTTTTTTCATTCTAGCCCATATTTTTCAGTGTTTTGGTCATATATATTCTGATCCTCCTAATGGACAGAACGGAGACAGCAATTTAGTCATTTTCTCAATGTCCTATCCAAGCAGTCTGGGCCCTAAGCCTCCTGGAATCTTCCCTCTGGACTCACCACATCTTGTTACAAGTGAAGCTATTTATAATCATAAGTCCACTGGAGTCCAAGAAGAAAAAATTGCCTCAGCTGTTAATGGCTTCCAGCACATGTATAGTCAGACATGACTGATTTCAGTCTGATAGCCACTTCTGAAGATGGGCATCCAAGTCCCTACCGTGAGGCTGCCTGTGTATTAAATTTGGAGTCTGGCCAATTACTGGCTGATGTCTACCTGGTAGTTTAAATGGAGTGGCGAAAGGGATTAGGTCTAATTCCTGCGGAATGGATGTACAAATTAATCCCAGTTTTGTTCAGTAGAAAACGTAACCCGCTGATACAGATGGAGAGGAAAAGCTAGAAAAAGAAAACGTTGTGTGAGCAGCAACCATTTGAGTCTTCCTTTCTTGAGCAAGGGATATCCTAGGAGTGTAGCGCATTTTTATTGGATGGGTAGATACTTGGAGCGATGCTTGAGTGAGGCTGGTTCCCATGTTCCTACCTTTGAATCCATCCCTTGGGCCAGATGAGAAACCTTCAGGCCACCTCTGCTGATGTTGGGGTGGCCTATCTGGGACGAAGGGTAGGAGCTCTCAGTTCCACCCTCATTTCTCAAGTTCCGCATCACTTCCTCTAAACTTTCATCCTTGGCCTGGCGGTGAGGAAATCTGACTGCTGCCCTCCAGGCTTATGCTGAGTTGCTGAAGAGAAAATAGATTCAGGACCGATGTTGAAACATGCTCCGTTGGGGGGAGGAGGCAAAAGAAATCAAAAAGATTAAAAGGTAATAAAGAATGCTCTGCTGAACAGGCTTTCATTAATTGGGCAGATTACCAAACCTGAGTCTGCTAGAGATATGATTTTAAAGCAATTCGGCGTCTAATAAGGGCTAAAATGTGGGCAGGGAAAAGTCATGCTTACTGGCGGGTTTCTCTCCACTGCCAGGCTTTCAAGAAATCACCTTCTTTTTCATTAATTGAGGCATCTCTGGAAAACATGCCTTTTTTTCCACTTTGGCAGTAAATCTGATGATCTTCGTGACCGCGTTTGTCGTTTGAGCAGTTACTTTCTGCCACTGGGTAATGCTTTGATGTGAAAAGCCCCCCAAGTATCATGCTACAAACTGGGTGGAAAATTCTGTTGCTAAGAGTCCTCTCTGGCTGTTTGAACTCGGTAAGGCCCATGTGCAACTAACGGCCCTGTTGTTCTTTCCTCAATTTTCCTAAAACTTGTCCTCCCAGTAGTTGTCTGGCAGGAATACCATTTGATAATAAGGGTGCTGTAACAATTAGTAATATGGCACAAAAATGTTAATTTTTTGAATAAGAGTCAATCTCATAAATAAATCTTACCACATGTCAGAGTTTCACCTTTTTTTTTTTAATGATTTTTATCTATTTATTTGAGAGAGAGAGAGCACAAGCGGGGTGGGGTCAGAGGGAGAACCAGACTCCCCGCTGAGCAGGGAGCTGGACATGGGACTCAATTCCGGGACTCTGGGATCATGACCTGAGCTGAAGGCAGGTGCCCAACAGCTGAGCCACCTAGGCACCCCAGGGTTTTGCCTTTTATGGACTTACTTAGCTTGTTCAGTTTGGCATCTTATAAGATGTATTGTTCAGAGTATATGATCAAAAAATGGTTGTAGATTACAAAATTTTGTTTGTTTATAACATAGTTGAATCTACATGGAGAGAAGTTTCTATATTCTTGACCAGCAGGAACAGAGCTTCTGAGGAACATACACATACTGACAAAAACAAAAACAATCCAGTTGTCTCTCCATCCTTTATCCTGGTAAATAGCATCTAAATCTCACCTTCCATGTCCACCCCACATAATCCTTCCCTAAAATTTACAGCGTCCTTTAAGATTGCATTTTAAAAGCTATGGTATAAATGAGCTTTTGCAAATTAAGGCATTTTTTTACAGAATAAATAAAATGTTAGGATTCCTATTATATCCCATTATAGTCATTTTCTATTTGATTAAGTTTTAAAATTTTTTAGCTTGAACAGTTTGGCCTGGGGTTGGGGTACACTGTCATGTGAGATCATCATTTATGTCCCAATATTTATTTTAGGGGATGAAGTTTTCATTTTATTTGTGAGATTTTTTTCCTCCTAATGATAAAAGCTTAGGCCCTTACTTCTGGTTTACAACATTAATATTTTTATTTGTAATACAATATATAATGGCTAAACTTTATTGCCAACATTTCTGTATGCCCATTGTTCTATGAAATGAATTAGAAGAACTATTTAATTTAAAGCACTCTTTTCATTATGCCCCCATAATCCCTTTTTGGGATTTCATTGCTTTCTAATGTGGTACCCCGAAGGACATATAAGACGTCACTAGGCAGGAGATTATTCAACTCACGTTATGGCTAATTTCTTGAGCTTTCAGAGATATATGCACCATTGTGCAGAAGAAAAAAAAAACTACAAGGAGATAAAGAAATTGCAAAATGTCAGAATCATTGGGGAAATGAGGTTAAAATTTGTTTGGCTTTTCTGGATGCTTTAACTGTAGAAAAGATGGTGTATAGCCTTCTATTCATCTCTTCTTGAATCTTCCCTGGACTCTCTCCCAGAAGAAAGCAACTGATAAAACCATCTTCATCATAATGAGTGGGAAGAATTATACTTCTTTCCCTTAGATAGTTGTCTGTTTCTTCTTAAGTATTATAAACAAATAATTCAGAAACAGGGGCATGTATATTATCTGGTTATGAATATAAATATTCTGAAAGACCTGTCTTGTGGGATTTCAGGAGAACCACTCTAGACCCATCACTATTTCCGTCCTGAGCTGTGCTTCTCCTACTTTAACATGACTCCACATCCCCTGGGGATCCTGTTTAAATACAAGTGGAAATACATCAAACTACAAAGCTGCACAGCCAAGTAAACAGTCAACAAAATGAAAAGGCAGCCTACCGAATGGGAGAAAATATTTGAAACCATACATCTGATAAGGGATTAATATCTAAAATATATAAGGAACTCAGACAACTCAATAGCAAAATCGTCAGCAGCAGCGTCAGCAGCAGCCAGTTAAAACATGGCCTACGGATCTGCATGGACCTTTCTCAAAAGAAGACATACAAGGGCCAATAGGTACATGAAAAGGTGCTCAGCCTCACTCATCATCAGGGATATGCAAATCAAAACGACAGTGAGATATGACTTCATACCTGTTAGAATGGCTATTATCAAAAAGATAAAAGATAACAAGGAAAAGGGAAAGGGAACCTGTATGCACTCTTGGTGGGAATGTAAATTGGTGCAGCCATTTTGGAAAATAGTATGGAGTTTCCTCAGAAAATTAAAAATAGAACTGTCATATGATCCAACAGTCTCACTTCTGGGTACATATCCAAAGAAAATGAAATCTGTATCTCAAAGAGATATATGTACTCCCATGTTTATTGCAGCATTATTCACAATAGCCAAGGTATGGAAACAGCCTAAGTGTCTCTTGATGGATAAATGGATAAAGAAAGGGACACCTGGGTGGCTCAGTCAGCTGAGTGGCCAACTCTTGATTTCAGCTCAGGTCATGATCTCAGAGTCCTGGGATCAAGTCCCACATCAGGCCCCATGCTCAGCAGGGCGTCTACTTCAGGGTTCTCTCTGTCCTTCACCCTCTGCTCCTCCCCACCACTCACTTGCCCTCTCTCTCTAAAATAAATAAATATTTTTAAAAAGGAAGAGAAGAGTGAAGGGGGGTAAACAGAAAGGGGGAATGAACCACGAGAGACTATGGACCCTGGGAAACAAACTGAGGGCTTCGGGGGGAGGGAGATTGGGATAGGCCAGTGATGGGTATTAAGGAGGGCACGTATTGCATGGTGCACTGAGTGTTATACGCAAATAATGAATCATGGAACACTACATCAAAAACTAAGGATGTACTGTATGGTGACTAACATAACATAATAAAAATTATTATTAAAAAAATAAAGGTGTTTAAGTCTAAAAAAATAAATAAAAATGTGGTCTATATATTATTACATATAATATATATTATTCAGCCTTAAAAAAGGGAATCCTGACATTTGTGACAGCATGGGTGACCTCGAAGAACATTATGCTAAGTAAAATAAGCCAGACACAAAAGACAAATTCTGCATGATCTCATTTATATTTGGAACCTAAAAAAGTCCAGCTCATAAAAGCAGAGCAGGATGGTGGTTGCCAGGGAGTAGGGTAGGAGAAATGGGGAGATATTAGTCAAAGGGTATAGTAGTTCAGTTACCAGGGATGATAAGTTCTGGACATACAGCATACAGCGTGGTGGCTATACTTAATACTGTTGTCGTATACCTGAAATTTGCTGAGTGGGTTGATCTTAAGTGTTTTTACCACATACGCACACAAAAGTATGGTTATGTGAGGTGATGGATTTCTTAATTAACTTGAATTTCACAATGTGTGTGTATATCAAAACATCACGTTGTGTACCTCAACTATGTATAACTTAGATTTGTCAAATATACTTCAGTAAAGCTGGTGAAAAAAATAAAATGCAGATTCTAATTCAGAATCTGGGATGGGGCCTGAGATTCTGAACTTCTAATAAGCTTCCAGATATTACTGGTGTCCTAACGCCGACATACAAGGAGTACTGTCTCCTAAAGATTTACACTCACACAGGAATTAGAGCATTGTATTGGTAAAGTATAGCCAAGACAGAAATGTAGTGGGAGAGACATCTGGGGCCATGCAATCAGTCACAGTACTTACTTGCTTGGAATATGAAAAACCACATTGGCTCGTCAGTGCCAGAATGTGGCTGTTGGTGTATGACTGATCTCTGTAACCGTGATCAAACTTGACGAGGCTGCTATATTAGAGAGATTTCTAGCAATTAAGACACCTGGGTCTGAGTGTATTATGTTATATGAAACTCTGCTGGAGTTAATAAGGACTTTTCCCCCAGAATTCTGGGGGGAGGGGGTGGAGGAAAATTCTTGGCACATTTTGATGTTTTTGTAACTAATGTGCGGTATCAATTGTGAAGGGAGAAAATTCTTGGGAGTTTGCCCCTAGGGACTATCACTATCACAATAGAAGCTGTCTTTGCTGCTGTTCTCGTGGGCAATGTTTGACTTGGTTCCCCGGTGACTGTGGTGAAAATAGCTATGACCACCTCTTTTGGGGGGCAAATGCTCTCGTGTCAAGTGACTGCGAAGGCATATGTGTTGTCTTCTGCTCTGGATTTGCCCCTCCTGGGAGTGGTGTTTGCTCCGTTCTGTTTATTGGCATATTTGAAATGCCCCATTTCAGAATACCAGATTTACTGATTTTTAAAGTACAAAAACAAACTGAAAGCTGAACACAGGCAGGCTCACTGATCTTCCGTGGAAACTGTCAGTTCTGAGGCTTTGGAAGAGGTGTGCACCTTGCAAATCAGGAGCTGCAACACTTCTTAATGACATTCGCTTTAGCAGTTAAGATGGTTGCCTTCTCAGGAGTGCTAAACAGGTGAGTTCAGCCAGCCAGCTGAGTTCAGCCAGCCAGCTATTCCCAGCTGCTGTTTCTAGGGCTTCACTTCAGTCAGTCATCAAGGCCTGTCAATTCGGACTCTAGTGTTTCTGGAAGCTGTTTCTAACTGTCCATTCCCACTGCGATGACTTTTTCATCTTCTCTCGCCTGAGCCATTACAAGAATTTGTTAAATGGTGTCTACAGCCCCAGACACATGTTGCTTCTAGCCCCTTCCATCTCTTGCTGATGGAGGCTTTATAAACCTCAGACCTGCTCATCCCCTTTCCTTCCCTGAAGATGCATGTTGACTTTATTGGGCCTACAAGATAAATGGAGACTTTCAGCACAGCAGCTACCTTCTACCAGCCAACCTTCAGAACGTGTCCCTTTTAATTCACCCCCTCTCCTGGCTCCATAAGCTCTTCTTGCCCAGACACCTGGATATTTTGTGAAGCACACAGAGCATTGTCTCATGTCTTTGCTTCGGTTGGGCCCTCTGCACAGAATCCATTTCACCATTCGTTTCTTAGAAGGGCCATGTTTTGGTCATTCAAGAATTAAATGATATTTCCATAGGAAAGCCTTCCTGAGCATTCCTCCCTCCAGGAGGAAACCTCCTCTTTCCTTTATTCTCCCACAGCACCCTGCTCAAGCTTCTTACAGAGCATCATTTGTGATGAGTCCTGATTATTTGTCTGTGGGGGGACCACTGGACTGTAAGTTCTGAATCTTACAGTTTCAGAAATCAGGCTTCTGGCAAAAGAGCTGGCCTGTAACAGATGCTTAATGTATGGTGCTTGAATGTGCATGGATGGGGAGGATGGAAGGACAGTCAGATGGACAAATGAAAGAAAGAAATGGAGAGACTTGTCTTCCTGAATGAAATAAGCTATTTGCTTATGATAAAGTAAAGGAAAAAGTAGGGTATGTACATATATACATACACATGCGTATATCTACATACAATATACATACATAGTTCATAGACTCCAGAGCTAAGAGCATCTCTTATTAGATGATGACTGGCAGCAATAGTACCTGATGACTTATGCTTTTAAGAGCTGATAGATAGATAGATAGATAGATAGATAGATAGATTTTTTTTAACTTAATTCTGTACTCTTTCCTTATTCTAGAATGATGCAGGTCTCCGGCTTGTGGCTAATTCGATGGTGTGGGTTCCAGAAGGTGGGATGTTGCAGATTACCAACAGAATCTTACAGGCTGAAGCTCCCGGTGCCAGTGCCTCAGAAATCATCTACAAAATTACCCAGGACCACCCACAATTTGGTAACTTTTTCTTTTTTTTCCTTTGTCATGATCTCATCATTGTATCCAGCAGTCTTGGACTTGCTTTTGTATCATGCCCTGCAGCAAGGTTTTGCTTCCAAAGAAACTGACTTCCTAATACCTCACACATCTCATTTAAACACAGAGTAGTCAAAATAACTTCATACTGTGCACATATTATGTACCAGGTGGTATGCTAAGTAATGTAGACTTGTTAGTATATATGAAATCCAAAATTTAAGTTTTAAAATAAGTTCATTTTACAGAGAAAGTAACTTGCTAAAATACAGTTCATTTTAGCATATATAGGTAATAAGGTCAGTTTAATTTTGAAGCTCAGGCTCTCAAACTCCATCTTATGTCCCTTCCAAAACATCACCATACTTCTTGTTGAGACTTAAAAAAAAAAGTTTTACATAAAAACATTTTTAAAGATCTCCATTGTTACTTCCACTTCTAGCAAGATAGTAGAGTATGATAACTTGAAAATTTTCCCCTCATCGTTATCATCATTGAGAAACGCCAGATAAAAGATAGTAAGAATTATAGGGCACTCATGGCTGACCTTCCAAGAATAGAGAGAAATCTCCAGGTAGCAAACAGAGAAGGAGCTTAAATCCAGTCTGGGCATGAGCCGATGGAACAGCTTCCCTGAGAAGGCTAGTATGGGTCCCAGTAACCCAGGGGCTTGAGAAGTAATGCTCACACAGAGATAGAAAGTTAAGATCCTGCATAAAACTGGGACCCAGGAAAGACTTTCAATTAGAGGGACAGAATAGAAAACAAGAAGGGCACCAGCCCAGAGAGATGGCAAAGAAACCTACCTGTATTTCCCAGGACTCAGAGTGAAGCAAAAAAGTCTGCCAAAAAAGAACTTCAGGCCTGTTTCTCCTGAAGATCCAGAGTTAAGTTACACTGTGCACATTGTCTGAGGAACCCAAAGCTGTGACATTCATTTGAATATTAATCTCAGACCGATGATACTTCTTGGGTCCCTTGCAGAAACTGGTAGAAACTGTTGTGGAATGTCCACCCTCAACTCCAGATCACAGCCTAAGCCACTGAAGATTAGCTCAGAATTCAAAATTACAGAACAGTTGAGGAAACAATCCATAGTATCATAAGAAAACTGAAACAAATGGTTAAAATTCCAAGGATTTCAAACAAAGGAGTAATCATAAAAACTATGAAACAAGCATATTAAAATCATTTAAAGACACAAAAGAACGAATTGAAACTGTAAGGCAATAACCAAGTGCCGTAAAAATAAAAGACTAGGCAGGTAGATTTTTAAAGAACTAAATAGATCACCTGAAATGAAAATTATATTCATTACAAGTAGAAACTTTCTTGGCATGTTAAATAGCAGGGGAATAATGATCTGTTTTTCCTCTGGCTTACCAGATTTAAAAAATTATGTATTTTTTGTAGTGAGGGAAAAAGTTAACTCTTGTGCAATTTAAAAGTAATTCCAATGGAGCGCCTAGCTAGCTCAGCCAGTTAAGCATCGGACTCTTGATTTCCGCTCGGGCTTGTTCTCAGGACCCTGAGATGAAGCCCCACATTGTGTGGGAGCCTACTTAAGATTCTCTCTCCCTCTCCCTTTGCCCCTCCAATCGTCCTCCAGCTCCCACTCACACACTCTCTCTCTAAAAAAAAAAAGACTTAAAAAAAATAAAAGTAATTCCAATGTCAACAAAGACATTGGAAAGCATAATCTAATCAATAATTAATATAGACCGGACGGGAAGAAATCAGAGAGGGAGACAAACCACATGAGACTGTTGACTCTGGGAAACTAACTGAAGGTTGCAGAAAGGGAGGTGGGTGGGGGAATGTGATAATTGGGTGAGGGGCATTAAAGAGGGCAGGTGATATGATGAGCACTGGGTAATATTCTCAACTAATGAATCATTGAACATTATATCAAAAACTAATGATGTATGATACCTTGGCTAATTGAATTTAAATTAAAAAATAAAGAAAATAAAGAATTACTATAATTATAAAATAGTTGGTCTAGCTGGGGTGTCTTTTATTATAGTTGTGTAACTTTAAGGAAGGCAAGTGGACCTCTTTGAGCCTTAGGGTTCTTTGAAAGGTTAGGCTAGATAATTTTTTAACTTTTTATTTTAAAATAATTTTAGACTTACTGAAAAGTTGCAAAAATAGTACAAAGAGCCCTTGAATACCCTTAATCTAGCTTCCCTCAATGGTAACATCTTACAAAACAATAGAACAATTATCAAAACCAGGAAGCCAACATGGATACAATGCTATTAATTAAACCACAGACCTTACTCAACTTTGCGTTCTTTTATCCACTGATTTTAAGCTCGATAATGTTTAAGCCCTTTTCAGCTCTAAAAATCTTTGACTCGTTTGATGTATTAAATTCTCTACCTTTATCTTGATCATTAAAAGCCAAAAAATTTAATTTCCTAGAGACAACACAATATTCCAATATTCAGTTTAAGTCTTAAACAGAACAATGTTGAATTAAATCATTATTTAAGCATTTCAGCTTGATAAATGCCATGTAGGCTTGCCTGTGACCCTTTCCTACTATAACTCTCTTAATTAACTTCTTCCTATGAACATAATCCTCTTTCTGTGTGTCCAGAGCCCCCTATTAGTAATAATCAAATCACATTACCCTTAAGAAGCACTCAAGAGTGAAAAAGGTGGTGGGAATTGGAAACCCACTTAACACCAATCTGCTCGTCCATCTATCGCAGTGGTGTGAATCTGTGGAGCCCCTACCCCTTGCCACCCCAGCTACTATGTACTCCCTCATCACTTTAGAATGTTCCAGTTTGGGCTTTAGACTTTTTGTGAAGACCTGACCATGGAACTGAACCAAATGTAAATTGCTTGTGTAGTGAATGCATAACAGACCCAAGTTCCACCACTTGCAGACTCATCACTGTTCTCAAACATAAGTGTAGACAAGCTGATTAATACTTTTACCTTTAGCTACTTCACAAGCATGAAAGTAAATTTAATGAGATGGTTTTAATGAAGTAATCTAAGTATCATTTGAGGGAAAATCTGACTTAATCCAATACATTGCCAACTGTAAATTACTTAGCATTGGGTAAGAAAGCTTTAATACAAATTCTCTCAACCCCAAAATAATTCATGGAGATTCCAGTGAGATTCTAATTCTTAATACCTGTCCAATTTCCCCTTCAGAATTCTTGATTAAACTGTAGACTTCAGAATTAAGGAAATCCCAAGTAGAGATTGTTTCGTTTTTTAAACCTAGACTGTTCTGTAAGCCCGGATTTCTATCTATCTAGAGGCTCAGCTCCTTGTATTTGTCATAATAAAAGCATAGGTAAGGTACTACACCAAAGCTCTCACCTTGCTGGGGTGAACCCCACAAAGTACTGCTATTTCTCCCTGTCTCCTCTTGGGCTTGTCACAAAGGCACTGGGTATTCAACAGACCCAGTGCTGAGCTTCCCTCCACCCCGCTCACCCGTCAGCGGCATTGCTGCCCTTCCTGTCACTAGTATGATTCTTGGATGCCTCCTCATCTCTCACCCTTCACAACCACAGTGTCAAGTTCTGTTGCTTCCACTTACTTAGTGACTCTCATGTCTGTTTCTTTCTTTCCAAGCTTACTTCCGTTGCTTTAGTTCAGGATCCCATCGGTCATCTGGATTTTGCTGTAGTCTCCCAATTGATCAAACTGTCTACATAAATAATTAGAATTACTATTATTACCATTTTTATAAAATAAAATTCAACCTCTTTAATAGGTCTTTCATAGGCTCCTTGTATTCTGATCATAGATGTTTTGTGTTCTAAGTCAGTTCATGCCGTTCACCTACTGAAATCTCACAGTGGCTCCCGGTTGCCTGTGGGGGACTGATCTCAGGGGTAGGAACTGCATCTTGCTTATCTTTGAATGCCCATCCCTGAAGGGTCTAGCATGATAGCTTGCACCTAACAGGTACTCAGTCACTATTATCTAAGTTGAAATTAATGGAATTAGCCACTATCCTGTGGTTCCTGTTAATCTGCATAAATGGCAATTGTTTTTAATCTGAAAAACAGGTTTATTTCATTAGGCCTGGTTAGAAAAATTCTGCTTAGTTTTTCTATTATAAAGAAGAACAGCTAGGAAATTAGCATTTGAATATTTTCTGTTTTTCTACTCTCCACATTTTCATTGTAGAAATCTACTTTCAGAATATTTTGCAGCTGTGCTCACATTCCTAAATGATCTACACCCTGGAAAAGCATTTTTATTATGAACAGAGGTTGAACCAGGGAGAGGCAGCTAATGGAATTTGTGATTTAGGTATAAATGAGAAACAATACTAAAAAGAAACTAGAGCGAGTTGATTCTACATATGATTTTATAAAGACTATTGATGGTTTTTTTCTTACTTCAGTATTTCATCACCATCCAGGATACTGTGATCATTTTGGATTTGAGTTTAGTGCATATAAATATTAGAAGCAATATTTCCTTCAAGTAAGAAAATTGCTCTAGTGTAATCAAAGTGTGTTTTCGGTTGTCCAATATGTCTAGTATATTTAGTGTACTAAAATCTGGGTTTCCTGCTAGAGAACCTCTCCCTCCCTCCCCTCCTCTTCTATTCCTCCTACCATCTAAGTGGTGTGGAGGCTTCTTTCAGTTTTATTATTAGATGCATTTTCATGAGAACCTGGCTTCTGTTGTTAGTGGTTCATCCATTCCCTTGTTTGGTCTACGCTTGAGGGCATATTATCCTGTGAAATTTTAACTGTTTCCATAACACCTCCGTATTTGCAATCTCACTCTCAGAAGATAGTAGCTTCAGGTGAGGAACCAGCGATAGAAACAGATTGGTGGTGGTGGTGTTTAGATTTCGGTTTCCTTGCTTCAATTCTAATGAAGTCCAAGGAATAAGGGAGGAGAAAACAAGATCAGTTATTTAGGAGGATAGATACTGGACTGTGAACACAAAATAACCATGCCTGGAAACAGGTTCACGACTGAGAATATGAACTTCAGATTCAAATCTCAGCTTCTTCATGTACCATTTGTGAACTCGAAGAAGTTACTGAACTTCTCTGAGTCTAAAGAACTTTCTTTAAATGCAGATCATAATAGCATCTTCAGAAGAATCAAATAACATAATGATAAGGATGACCAATATCCTTTTTAAGTACCCATGAAGTATGTACTATTCTCATTTTGCCAATAGGAATAAAGGCTCATAAAGCCTACATAAAGTTCATGCAGTTGGACGTGGAGCTGGGTTTGAACCATCATATAATGTGCTTTGTGCAGTCCCTGCCATAGGCATCCCAGGGCCAGCTAACATTATTTCCACTGTACAGAATTCTCCCAAGAATAACTCTGAATTTTTTCAAATTTCCCATTGTGTTTACACCAAAAACTTCCTGGTTAGAAAGCATTTCCTGCTACACAGAAAGTTGTAGATAAAATGAATCCATCCAGTGCCCTGTATTTGAATATTTGTTTGCTGTATTCATGATTTTATGTGACTTAATAGATATAGTTAGTAACTTCATACATGAATTGCCCTTGAATTACTTTTAGTGTCTTTTAGCTGAAAGACTGGGAATTCGGTGTCTGAAGGTGAATTTCATGATGTCTATTGAATTCTGTGTTAACGTACTTTCCTTCGCCTTAGATTAAAAATAAAGAAGTTCATAATTTCTGTTAAAAAAAAAAAAAAGGTAGTAGACAAGAAGATGAGAGCTCTGACTTACTTTTACTTTTCCCAGAGATCCTCACTAACTGTGTGGCTTTCCTAGGAGAGGTAGTCCTTCTGGTTGATATGCCTGCAGACAGCCCCGCAGAGGAATGGCAGCACCTGCCTGATGGGAGGACAGCAACTCCCACCAGCACCTTTACCCAGCAAGACATCAACGAAGGCATCGTGTGGTACAGGCACTCGGGAGTCCCAGCCCAAAGTGACTCCTTCCTCTTTCAGGTACCCTCCACTCCCCACTGACATGTTTTCTGATGTCTGGATGGTCTGACGAAAACCATTGCTGTTATTTTAAACAATTCTGGTCATTATCTGTGTTGCCTCGACGTCAGATTTGGGGGGAGAACAAATATAATTAATAGCACTGAGAGGTTTTTTTTAATCTCCTGATTCAGTCTTACAATATCTCTACAAGCAGAGTCATCCCATGGCAAGGAGTTTATAATAGATAACGGCCAAAGTGTTTAGAAAAAAAAAATGTTTTCAAAATATTAAAGTGCCCTATGGAGGAAAAAAATATTTCAAATGTTTTTGGAACATTTACCATCTTCTGATAAGATCAGAGGCTTAGCAGCCAAACCCAGTGGGTTCATATTTCAGTTTTGCCATGCACTAGCCATACAACTTTGGGAAAATTACTTTGGCGAAATCCTTGTGCTTCATTTTTCTCCTCTGTAAAATAGAACTACTATGAGGATTTAATGAGTTAATACAGATGGAACACGTAGAATACTGCCTGTCGCTATGTACGGGTTCGTTACTACTGTTTGTAAAGATTGCTCAAATACCAGTGCTATAGACTGAAGGTCTATGTCCCCCTGAGATGCGTATGTTGAAATCCTGCCCCCTCCCCGTACTATGGTGTATGGATGTGAGACCCTTGGTAGGTGATTAGGATTAGCTGAGGTCATGAGGTCTGTGCTCTCATGAATGGGATTAGTACACTTACAGGAGTCATGAGAGAGCTCGCCTCTCTCCCCTCCTCCCTGCCATGGAGATGCAATGAGAAGTCAGTGGTCTGCAACCCAGAAAAGAGCCCTTACCAGAACCTGGCCAGGCTGGCACCCTGCTCCAGACTTCCGATTTCCAGAACTGCAAGAAATAAGTTTCTTTTGTTTATGAGCCACTCAGTTTATGTATTTTTGTTATAGTAGCCTGAGCAAACTGAGACAAACAGACCACAGAAGCTGTCAATAAATTAAAGAACAAGGGGCGCCTGGGTGGCTCAGTCGTTAAGCATCTGCCTTCAGCTCGGGGCATGATCCTGGAGTTCTGGGATCGAGCCCCACATCAGGCTCCTCCTCTGGAAGCCAGCTTCTTTCTCTCCCACTCCCCCTGCTTGTGTTCCCTCTCTCGCTGGCTGTCTCTATCTCTGTCGAATGAATAAATAAAATCTTTTTTAAAAAATTAATTAATTAATTAAAGAGCAAGAAATTATATTGAGCGCATTCTCTGGCACTTACCAAATACAATTAGAAGTTAATAATAAAAGGGTAAACAAAAAATGCAAACCATTTAGAATTTTTTAAATAGTCTCCTAAATAATTACTCATTCTAAAAGGAAATCAAAACAGCAAACTATTAAGAAATGTTGATGTGGAGGAAATTGCTTCTCAAAACTTAAATGATGTGGACAAAATAATACTCAGAAGAAAATTGATGGCCTTAAGCTCTTATTATTGAGCAGAAACACATGAAAATGAATGGGCTATGTGAAGCCACAGAACTACAGGGAAACCTAAGGAAAGCAAAGGAAGGAATTCACAGAGATAAGCAGAGGAATTGATTTAGTATAAAATGGGAGAATTGATAATGAGTACAAAACCCGAATCTTGGGAAAGATCAATAAAATTAGACAAACCTATGTCAAAGGCAATTTGGAAATAAAGAATTGAGTAGAAGTACAGAGGAATGAGGATCTCTGAATGAGAAACAGCAGTGAAACATAGATACAGAAAAGAATTCGGGAAAATATCAGAGAAAATATAAAGAAGCCCTCGTGGTGGGTCAGCAGTCAAAGCGGGGTCGCAGACCCTCTGCATCTGAGACTTTTCCTTTGCCCAGGAATCCATCTGGGGATAAACTGGTGCGATAACTCACCTTGTTAAAATCACCACCCATTCTGTTCCTGAGGCCTGGTGTGCACATCTTCATCGCCTGACTAATTTCTATTGTGTAAAAGATGTGCTTTTCCAGGGAGCAGATTGAACTAAACTTGGAAGGCATCAAAAGGAGATGATACTGAGCATATGGAATGTCCAGTGAGTGAGCAAGCCTCGTGGGCCCTTTGCCAAGTTAGCTTTTTCATTTTTAGTTCCCGGGGACCACACAGTCCTCAAAGCATGAGTCAGAATGGAGGCAAAGACCTCAGTCATAAGAAGGCACCTCCGCAGACTAAAATCCTCAGATCTGCCTTTGCCTTTATCGGTGTCAGGACGAACATTCTCTCTACGGAGCACTTCGCTGGAAAGGGAGTCTCGGTACCTGCTCAGAATGATATTTGATTGCTTTTGCAACTTGGTTACTAAATGGGTAATTATAAAGAAGCAGAAGTTACTGATTTTTTTTTTAAACAAACTCGCTAGAGTTTAAGACATGTAGCTGAACATTCTTACTTAGAAAGTGGCTCCCTTTGGAGAGTCTTCACACATTTTCCTCAAGATGTGTTTAGAACTCCCACCTGAAATCTTCAAAATCTATGGGATTTTCTTTAGAATATCCTCAGTAGTGACAGTCTATCATCCTTTGGAAGCTGATTTTTAAAAATGACCGAAGAGCCAAAAGTCAGTCAGAGTCCTGTCTGGTAAGAAGAGCAGTAATTATTTTTGGTTAAAACAGGGAGCAATTATGAAGTTACAAGCTCAGTTTCCTTCGGTGATTTGTGAACTGTCTCTGAAGGCATTCCAAAAAGTGTATTTTGAACACTGACAGCATCTTTATTGCAAATGTGAAACAACTCTCTGAGATTTTCTCCTGGATGTGAAAGTTCCAGTGTGTTTTCAAAGTCTCATTGTTTTATAGGCTTACCTCATATTTTGATTTGAAGTGACACAGACACTGTAGCTATGTGCTAAAATAAATGGTTGCAACTTCTCTCATTCATCATTTTAGTGTCCCTGAAGGATTTTTAAACTAAAAAAGATGCTGTTCTAACGATTCTTCTCTTTCTTCCCTTCTCTTTTCTTTCTTTAAAGCAGAAAATGCAATACAATGAGTTGCATGGATTTAATTCTATTTTAATGCTGATGTGCTGTCATGAGCCATCAATGCATCCCATCTGTTACTTTGCACGTAAAACTTGGGATTTATGTAATGCAAGTGGCATTAAAAAACAGAGCATGGCATAGTGAGAAGAAAGCATGCACATTTGCATCATTTGGGGCGTGGGAAGGAACTCTGACTTTGGTCTATTCAGATCACACTGAAATAGCCTCAGGAGATGTGATATGAAAAGACCAACACATTTCACACCAGTATCTTTACTAAGGAAGCTAGAAGTGATTCCCGTGCTTGGTAATATGTCCGCATTTCACTACCTACACAGCGTTCCATTCTTTTTCTTAGAAAGATAAGAGTGTATTTTCCCCTTTCTAAAGCTTCCAAATTGAGCCATCTCAGTCAGTAGGAAGATCATGAAGCTCCTGACCTGGTTAAACACTGACCCTTTTGACTTTATGACTTTGACACCTTGCTCAACTTTTTTGACCTTCAGTTTCCTCATCTTTAAAAGAGGAGATAATACCTACTTACTTTGTAAGTAGATAAGTAAGTAGATAAGTAAGATAACTTTTGAAAAGTAGGTAGTATGGTGCTGAGCCCATAATAGATGTTAGGGAAGTATAGCTATTGCTATTAAATTATTCATAATGACACACTATAAAGAGGTCTTCTTGAAAACATGTAGATATTCCGAAACTTGATCTCCAGGCCTCTGATGGGATCGAGATAGAGAAGACAGTTTTTCTGTTGGGCATAACTTGAGAAGACACAGAGAAAGGACTGCCATTCCTGCTTTTTTCTCAGAATTGACAGAACCCCGCCCCCTCTCCTATGGAATTATTGCAACTACATAGGGCCACACAGAACTTAGCAACTCTTGTAACAAGCCTAAGGTGGAGCAGACAACAGAGAGAGGGAGGGCTTAAGGGGGCAGCTGGGAAGCACTGAGGGAGGGGAGAAGCTACTGCATAGGCAAAGCGTCATTTTCAGCATTTTTGAAGCAAAAAGAGGTTGATTTTATGACTCATCTAATTGTAAATGTTATTAATCTCGCTTTACAGTGACGAGGCTGAGATTTGTCATTTGTAATCTAGGTGTACGTATCTGTGCTGGGTAAAGTTTAAAGAAGTAGAATAAAAATCACATACATAACGTGTGCTATATATGCTTATAATGAGACATGTAGCAATCAAACATCATGTTTTCAAGAATGTTTAATGAAATAACAAAACATCATAGTATTATGTTAGGTAAAAATATAGAACACATAATTGTATCTAAAGTTTCACGTATGCATAGAAAGCAGATTAAACTGAAATGCATCAATATGTTAATAACTTCTATTTTTACTCAGTGAAATTCTAGATTTTTTATTTATTTGTCTTTCTCTGCATTCTTAGAACTGCCTAAAATGATTACATGTTTTTTATAATCAGTAAAACATTAGCATTAAAATGAAGAGCAGAATGCAAATTATAATGCAAAAGCACATAGACTTCAAAGACAGATGGTTTAAAGGGGGAAAAAATAAACGTGCACAAGCATGCCATGCCCGACAGGCTGAGAGGCTCACCAGTATGACGTTTCTTTTCAGGTGTCCAGTGCCACAGATGCCCATATGCATCTGGAGAGTCGCACATTCAACATCGCGATCTTACCACAGACACCTGAAGCGCCCAAACTCTCTCTGGGAGCGTCTCTCCATATGACTGTGAGTTGGGTGGGAGGGCTCGTGGTTTCTCTTTGGAGGAGGCACGCTGATGGGGTTTAATAGAGTGTCCTGCTTTTGTATCTGGTGAATGCCTGGCTCAGAACGCGGACTCTGGGGCCAACAATAACCAGCCTTGAGAACATATTTCTCATTGACTTAAAAAAGAAACTTAAAATTCCAGAGCAAAGGAAAGGTTGTGTGGAATCTATCGCAACCTCCCATCCATTGCTTCTGCCCTTTTTGTAGCATCCTAGACAGTCACAGAGTCTCTCCTTGAGTAGTTGGAAAGAGTTTCAAACTTGTGTCTATGTAATCAATACCATTTGGATATAATTGTTCAGTCACTTATGGCTCCACCTAGCCGGAGAAACTGTCACTCTATGTTTTAGAAGCCCTATGGGAAGTTTTTGTTTTTGTTTTTCTATTAAAAAAATTTCCTGGAGAAAGTAATGCCTTTGCTCTATCCAGAGAAATAAGTACCAGTTATCCAAGTGCAAGTCTGAGGGGCAAGCGGGAAGAACAGAGAAGTGAAGGTGAAGGGCACTACCAGATGTAAGAACAGCGCATACAGAGACACAGAGGTGAAAGACAATGGGGTGGTTGGGAAAATTGCCAACAGTCCGATTAGACTGGAGAACTTAGGGGGGCAGAGGAGGAGTAGTGAGGACCTGGAGGTTCATGAGCTCATCACAGAAGGTCTTATGGGCTGTGTAGGAAGGAGTGTGGGCACATGGAAAGGTTTGAAGCAACACGACAGCTAAATTAGTACGTGAAGCTTAGTTCAGACAATTAGCAGCTCCACTGTAACCCCATGTCTAGGGGTATGTAAAGCCGGAACCCCTGTTCTAGACAGAGCCACAAGCATATGAGACCTTGTAAATTAATCATTAAGGAGTCACATTTTAGTTAGTGCCCACATAATTACACTCCAAAATCGTGTATCAGCCCTGAGCCACAACAAAGAGAGCAGCTATAGTTTTAGAAATTATGGGTCTGGGGCATGACAGAGACATAAAGGGGGAAACAGAAAGTTTTTAATGAATAGCTGGTATCGGCATTTCCACCATAAACCATAATTTAAAGAAATCATAATTCAGCAGCACTATAAAGTCTATAATTCATCATTCTGACTGGAGGAACTTGGATCAGAATTTTCTGTAAAGTGTAAAGAAAAATGTGCATACACATTTCTTGCCAAATGCTAATGCAGTGTTATTTTGAGTTTAGAGGGGAAAAATGGGCCAGGAGCCAATGAAGATGGCGCCATTCCCACTATGTTGTTGTGGACCTCTAGAGACTTCTCAAGTTACTTAACCTTTAGGGTTTCAGGTTGCATGTTTGTAAATTAGATCTGTCTTGTCTAATTTAGGATATCACAAAGGTGAGTTTACTGTAAAATGTGATTAGCCCGTTCTCTTATTCCTTAAAATATACACAGTTTGTATTTCTTTTGACATTAATTGGGGCCATTACTATAGGGTATACTTGTAACCTGTGACAAAAACACATTTTCTATTCAGGGATTTGGACTCACCTAAACACACAAGTTTTACAAATATTTGGTAAATACATTATGAATATATATGTTAGATACATATATGGTATATCCATACATGTGTTTAAGGGTAAGAGTCCACCTCTCCAGTTATTTAGTCATTCAGATAAACACTTTTGAGCCCCTGATTTATCCCAAGTGCTGCAAAATACATTGGAGATTCAATGACTGCAAAACACAGTCTCTGTTCTCAAGCAACTTAGAGTCTAAAACAAGCAAATAAGTAAGCAATAACAATACAGTGATAAATACCATAGGGAGACACCTAATCCAGTAGGGCGTGGGGAAATCATGGAAGGCTTCCTCTTGGAGTGAACTGAGCTGGTTGAAGTGTAAATTATTTCTAGAGCATGGTCTCAAATTTCAGCCTGCATTAGGATCACAGGGTTTGTTAAATCACAGATTACTGGAGCCCACCCCAGAGTTCTCTAATTTAGTAGATCTGGTCTAGGGCTGAGAATTTGCATTTTTAACAAGTTCCCAGGTGATACTGTTGCTTCTGCTCTGCTCACCACACTTGAAACCCCATTTATCTAGACTACAAATAGGGGAAAATTCATTTCAGGAGATGAGCAGCAGGTGAAAAAAGTGAGAGACACAGGAGTACATGACATGTTTGAAGAATTACAGAGAGTTCAGTTGGCCAGAGCATAAATCCCTAGGTGAAAAAGAAACCAGAAATGAGTGTCAGATCATAGAGGACCTTACAGATAAGATGAAGAGTTTCCATTTTGTCCTGAAAGGATGTTTTTGGGCAAGGAGGATGCTGAAAGATTCATAGCAGAGAGGGGGGCATGCTCAGATTTTCAATTTAGGAAGATCATTCTGCCGTAGTGTAAAGAACACCCCACATGGCGTCCGGACAGAGAACCAGCAGGCCAAGAAATAGGCTGTTACGATCATCTAGAACAAGAAGGGTTGGTAGCATGAACTGCATGCAGTGGCAATAAGGATTAAGAGTTAGTGAAATCTCAAAGAGACACTGGCATACCCGTGTATATTGCAGCATTGTACATAATGGCTGAGAGGCAGAACCATCTTAAACGCCCTTCAGGAGATACATAGATAAAGAAATCGTGTTATATACAACAGCGGAATATTATTCAGTCTCAAAGAAGAAGGAAATCCTGCCATGCTACAGTATGTATGAACCTTAAGGACATTATCCTAAGTGAAATAAGGCAGTCACAAAAGGGCAAATCTTGCATGATTCCACTTATGTGAGCTATCTAAAGTAGTAAAACTTTTAGAAATAGAAAGTGGAATGGTAGTTGCCCCTGCAGGGGTGGGGAGGTAGAGGTAGGGAGAGGGAAACGGGAAATTGGTTTTGTTCAGTGGATGTGGAGTTTCAGTTTTGTAAGATGAAAAAGTTCTAGACATCTGTTCCACAACGATGTGTATATAGTTAACACTACTGTACTGTATGAAGTGGTTAAGACAGTTAAAAAAAAAAAACACAACAGGGAGAGATTAAAAGATATTTAGAGCCATAGTGGTCAATTGGTTATAGGGAGAGGGTAAAACAGCCCAGTTTCTGAATATGTAAAGATGCCATTCATTAAGATCGGGAATGTATGGGGACTCCGGGGGAGGGGAGAGGTGGAAGACATGATGAGTTCAGTGGGATGCACTTGTAAAAGGTGTGCCTATTAAGGGCTGGCAGAAGATCAGTAGATATTCTCTGTGGGAGATAAACCTCGGAGAATCATTAGTGGAAAGTAGTGGTTTAATCCTCGGGCCTGAGATTCCCCCGGAAGATTGCATAGAGTAAAAAGCAACATAAACAAATACCTGCCTAAATGGAAATTTGTTCTGTGGCCTTTCTATAATGTTCTTCTTCATCAAATCTGATCCTTTAAATGGTATCTTATGATTTTGTTTGTAGTGTTCCATCAGAATTATGTGCATGCATACATGTATAAGATGTATACACATATGAATAATATTATAAGATATATATAAACATGTGAGATGTATACATTTAGGAGACATATCAAATTTGGGCAAGGAGATCTGTAAACATGCATATTTGCCAATAAATAGGATAGCATAGTGTGAGATTCAGCAAATAAGTTAATAGATTTACATCAACTCAGTTTTCCAAGTAATCATCCACCATTTGATTTAGAAGATCCTTAAGGACAAAATCTTTAATTAATCTTGGTATCTTCCTCAGCATCTCACACAATGCCTCATATAAAAGTAGTTGCTTAGTAAATATCTGTTGACTAAATGAATCATTTTAGACCTACTTTCACATAGCTAATAATTCCCTAAACTGTATCACCTTCAAATTCAAATAAATTAATCATATGGGTATACACACACACACACACACACACACATATTTTGAATGTCATATATCCAATTCTTCTCCCAAAGGGGAAATAAATTCACTTATCTCTTAATGTGAAAGAATATTTATTACTTCCTTTTTCATATGGTTGTGGTACTCAGAGGTGGGTTGCCCAAGGTCAACACTTGAGAGAAAGGCCTTACATAAGCATTCCTAGTTCCATTTGTTTCCAGAGTGATTGCTGTAACAAGAGTCCTCTTAAAATCACTCTTATTGGGGTTAGCAGGGATTCAGTTGGAACAGCTGATCTCTTTTGTCCTATAGACTCAAGTCTGGGCATGCTGTATATGTTTTATGGCTGCCGGCTTATGTGTCCATGTTTTTTCCTTGAGACCTTTCAAACACTAATAAAATTATTATCTGCAATTTCTGGAAATGTTTCTTTGTCCTTGGAATTTCTACTGTGCTTTATCTGAGCCTTTCACACTACTTAGCAGTTCCTACATTGGAATTATTTACAAACTTCCCTTACTGAAGATTGGAAATCCTTGAGGAAAGAGTCTATATCTGATTCATCTCGCATCTCCCACAGCTCTTTGCTTGGTACCTTGCCCAGAGTAGGCTCTGACTAAATATTTGCTACATGAATATGTAAGTGAATTAATTTTGTTGTCCTAACCAAACTATGTGAGATGATTTCTTGTAGAACCCCCTTTTGCTCATCTCATGTTCTTATTTTTCGTGAGTGTTTAATTTCTGAGGCCAACCATGGGCTTTGCTGATTTGGTAATATGACAGTCGACAGGTGAAAGTGGTCTTTCTTTTAATGGAGGCTGAAATGATAATGTTTATAAATCCTGACCCGGGATTCTAAAGATTTAAGTTACACACACACTTTGCTCAGGCTTACACGTGGAAGTGTTTGTGCCTCTTTAGATGACATTGAGAGATGATGGAAAATATTTTTTAATTAAGGTATTATAAAAGTACTTTCATTATTTTACTTCTTAGCTTAATCTTTTCATAATGATATTTTGCATTCACTCAATAAATTTTTATTGAGCACTTCCTTGTGCTAGGTGCTTGGGATCCAGCCATGAACAAACAAAAATCCATATCCTCATGGAATTTCCTTTCTCTTGGTGGGGCAGGAGGGAATAGACAATACATAATTAATAAGTAACTCATATATTGCATGTTAGTGAAAAGTATTTTGGTAAAACAAAAAGTAGATCAAGGTCAAGGGGATCAGAAATGTGGCGGTGGAGCAGGAGAGATCCACCCAGATTGTAGTTTTAAATGAGCTGAGCTTTATTAAAACAATGATGTTTAAAGAAAGATTTGCAGGAGTTGAGGGAGAGAGCCATGCAGATACCCGAGGGAAAAGTGTTCCAGGCCCAGGGAACCATGTGTTTAGACACATCGAGTTGGGAGTATGCTTAGATGTTCAAGGAACAGCAAAGAAGCCAATATGGCTGGTGCAGACTGAGTGAATGTGAGGGCAATCTCAAATTCACAGATGTAACAAATGTGTGTGTTGGGGGCAGGGAGCCGGGGGGCGGGGGAGTTGGGGCAGATCTTATAAGTCCTCATGGGCCATGATAGGGACTTTTTTTTTTTTCTGGAAAAAATGGAGAGCCATTACTCGGTGTTGAGCCACAGAGGTCAAATCTTTTCTGGCTGGCTGTTGTGCTGAAATAGACTGTAGGTGGGCAGGAGAGCAGTTGGGAGGCATCCTGGTGATCAGGCGAGATTGTGGCTCCCAGCAGGCTGGTGGTAATGGCTGTGGGGAGAAGCAATTGGATTCCAGATATATTCAGAGGTAACATCGTATTATGAGAAACATTATTCTGTAATCTTCTTTTGTTGACAGTTATTTTAATAAAAAAGCATCTTCTGTAATGATTTCTATGAAATTTAATCTTTCATTTCTTACTATGTTTAATTGATAAATATTGAACATTCCAAATAGCCAATATTAAAATTGATTGTACTTTGATATATGTCAGACTCAATATTGCTTTCTTCAGGGAATCAAGTCCTTACTTTTTCTACCTTGTGTCTATTTCTATTAGTAGAGAAATAGTGTCAATAAATTCCATAATAAAATATGTTATCTTGGCGGGCATATATTTCCCTTTATCCGTGCTCCTCTGTCCATTCCCTTTTCTTACTGCTTTATTATTTCAGGGGCATCTAGATTTTCAAAAAGATCTCATAATACTCTTCTTCAGATACTCTGATGGCTTTGAGATGAAAAGGTGGCCTGAGTCTGCACTTTTCTGTCCATGTGGCTGTGCCCACACATGTACACATTTATAAGTGTGTGCGCACATGCATAGGCTGTAAACACCTTCCACGGGGCATAGGTTTCTAATTTGTTGTCCTTACTTGTTTTATTTTAGGGTGAGAGACCAGCTGCTATTTGTAATTCTTATTTTCCTTACTCATTACATTCCAGCCCTGAGCAGTGGCCTGAAATAGACTCTTTCCTATAGGGGGTTGTCCTAACCTGCAAGTGCTGCCTCTCCCCAGGACCGGTGTGCCTTCAGGACACTTACAAAGCAACTGCAACCTTCAATCTTTTCGCAGTTAAAAGGAAGAACACCACGCCCTCCTCCATGAGAATTACTGAGCCCTACTTAATCCTTTCCTAAATGGGGAAATTCCTTCTGAAAGAAGAGCTTCAAAGAGCAGGAGAACATGTCAAACTCTAACCTTCAGGGGTCAGTTAGGAAGAGCCTGCAATGAGCCGGATGTTTTTGTTCTGTCCTGTTAACAGCATATGTGACCCAAGAAAGGGGCCCGTGCTCACACTACGTTTCCCTTTTCTCATCTCCACTCTGTGTTTCTACTGCTGTCCCCAACTCACTGTTAGGCCTGATCATGGGATTCGAAATCCCTCTCTTTCTCTCTCTCTCTCTTTGAGTGTTGGCACTATTGGTAGGTTATGGCTATAGACAAGTGAATGGACAGTAAAATATATGTACACATTGGTCTTTTGATTAATTTATTTTATTTTATTTTTTATTTATTTATTTTTTTAATGATTTTTTATTGTATTATGTTAGTCACCATACAGTACATCCCCGGTTTCTGATGTAAAGTTCGATGATTCATTAGTTGCGTATAACACCCAGTGCACCATGCCATATGTACCCTCCTTACTACCCATCACCGTTCCCCCACCCCCCTCCCCTCTGAGGCCCTCAGTTTGTTTCTCATAGTCCATAGTCTCTCATGTTTCATTCACCCTTCTGATTACCCCCCCTTTCTTTATCCCTTTCTTCCCCTACCGATCTTCCTAGTTCTTATGTTCCATAGATGAGAGAAATCATATGATAATTGTCTTTCTCTGCTTGACTTATTTCACTTAGCATTATCTCCTCCAGTGCCGTCCATGTTGCAGCAAATGTTGAGAATTCGTTCTTTCTGATAGCTGAGTAATATTCCATTGTATATATGGACCACAACTTCTTAATCCAGTCACCTGTTGAAGGGCATCTCGGCTCCTTCCACGATTTAGGTATTGTGGACAATGCTGCTATGAACATTGGGGTGCATATGGCCCTTCTCTTCACTACGTCTGTATCTTTGGGGTAAACACCCAGTAGTGCAACTGCTGGATCATAGCGTAGCTCAATTTTTAACTTTTTAAGGGACCTCCACACTGTTTTCCAGATTGGCTGTACCAACTTGCATTCCCACCAACAATGTAGGAGGGATCCCCTTTCTCCACATCCTCTCCAGCAATTGTTGTTTCTTGCCTTGTCAATTTTTGCCATTCTAACTGGTGTAAGGTGGTATCTCAGTGTGGTTTTGATTTTGCTTGATATCTTCATTATATACTGAGGGCTAGAAGAGAAAAGCAATATCTAGTCTTTTTGAATAGTGCAATGGAGACAAAGAAAACATGGACTAGTTTTATGGGCTTTAATAAATAATTCTTAAACCTCTGAATTCAAATGATGAGCCTCTTCTGGTGTTTCAGGTGAGTTCATCATTGGCCCTTTGAAAACATCACAGTTCCCTTTAGCAAAACTGGGAGGGTTAGGGAGGGCATCTTACCAGATACAACCTTAGCCCATTAAATCAGAGGAGCAGAAAGGTAGCGGCCCAGCTGTGAATATCAGAACAATAGGAGAGCCAGCTGTGATGGCTCGTGTTCGGATGTGTACCGCTGCGAGTTCCACCTAGGGAAAAGTGATCAGATTGGGATACCCACAGTATGCGCCAACACAAACCTGGGGGCAGAGGGCAGGGGGAAGGAGAGTACAAGAAACCTGGAAGAAGATTCTATGACCCTGTGAGGTTCTTAAGGCCAACACAAATCTGCAGTGCAAGAGACCAGCTCCTTCCTCTGAGCTTTCAGAAAAAAATTTTGCTGTGACTAATTTAAAAGCCCAAAGTGGTTTTTTTTTTTTTTTCCTTTTTAATAAGGTTTGTTTTTGCCTCTGGCTTTCGTTTTCATCACACTGTTTGTTCTTCTTCCTCCTTAAATTTAGGCTCGGGAAGATGGCCTGACTGTGATTCAGCCTCACTCCCTGTCCTTTGTAAACTCTGAGAGTCCAAGCGGAAAGATTATATACAATATCACTTTACCTCTGCATCCAAATCAAGGTAAGACTTGCAGTACACGATCTTTTGAGTGATGCTATTGTCTTCTAATTGTTAACCTATCTTCAAAGCTCTGGACGTACTTGTTGAAGATCTAAGGAGGAACAATTCTTCCTACCCTTTGTTCCCCTGTTCTGAATTCAGGACCATTTGAGAGAGAGACACTGCGGTCAGACAGATGGCGATGAGTGTGTCAGCTCTGGTATGACAGAGCTGTGCTGGAGAATATGGTGTGCAGATGACTTGAGTCACTGGACTGAGCTGCCCCTCCCATGCACAAGTGGAACTGGACAGACACAAGCACCGTCTGTAGGGGCAGGCCCTGCCCTGGGGAGGTCATGACAGGTGAACAGACAGGAATGAGGATAAGCCAGTACTCAGGACAAGGAGCTCTGCCAGCCGAGTGCAGAACAGGCTGAGCCCCACACACTCTGTTTCTTTCCCCTTTGGATAAGTCGCTCCTCCTGCATGAGAGAGAAATGGAAATGTGAAACCACAGTCAGCAGAGAGGAGAGGTGGGCCCCTGCCATCAGTCTTCATCCTTTAGATGGCTGAACTTTGGGCTGTAGTTAACTAATAAGCCTATTCCTAACAGAGGTGTGGCTGTCCCGCATGGAAAGGAGATTAGCTTCTATTAAGACAGTTCTGCTCCCAAGACCAACCACTGCCCTGGATGTCAGCCTTTCACATTATCAAATCCCCCAGGAGAAATAAATGTCTAAAACTTAAATTATATTACCCTTTTGATAAAGTCCAGAGAAATTAAACACCTAAAAAGTCATCCTTCCCTTTTTCTAAATCTAAGTCACGGCAAGAGGCGTCCTCATATACTGCCGGGGTGGAGGTGGAGTTCTCTCTGTCCAGCAGCCTGAGCCGTCTTCAGGAGAACGGCCATAGGTCTCTCAGCCCTGCAGAACTTGAATTAGTTCAACACCAACTCTCACAGGTGTCCTTCTTTGAAAGAGTTGATAGGACTTGAAAGATGATCAGAGCGTTATTTCTGTACCTACAAAATTTAGAAATGATAAGTAAATTTGCAACCTCTGACGCATTTATCACAATCAGAGTTTTAATTGCAAATCCAATTCTTAGAAAAATCCTGATCAATGTTACTGTTGCCGAAGATTATCACAGAGATTGAGGAGTTTCTGAAGGAAAGGGGTAAATTGAGAAAACTCTCATTATAGCCTCATTATAAATGTCATTTTCTCAGCAACCTTGACCTTTGAACTTAAACTCAACTGAGAGAATCTCATAATTATGGTAAAGTGTCTATGACTTGTGGAGAATTACCTAGTCTAAGTTATATGAGGGGTAATAGTTTATGTCTTACTATCACTTATAGTCAGTGACTTCTAGTCAAGAATCTATTTGGGTTTCACACATGAAAAGAGGCTCAACATCACTAATCATCAGGGAAATACAAATCAAAACCAGAATGGGATATTACCTCACACCAGTCAGAATGGCTAGTATCAAAAAGGGGAGACATTACAAGTGTCGACAAGGATGTGGGGAAAAGAGAACCTTTGTGCACTGTTGGCAGGAATATAAATTGGTGCAGTCACTGTGAAAAACAGTATGGAGGTTTCTCAAAAAAATTAAAAATAGCACTACTGTATGATCCAGTAACTGGGTATTTACCCAAAGAACACAAAAACAGTAATTCAAAAAAATATATGCACCCCTTATAATTATTGCAGCATCATTTACAATAGCCAAGATAGGGAAGCCACCTCAGTGTGTATCAGTAGATGAATGGATAAAGAAGATGTGGTGTGTATATATATATATATATATATATATATATATATATATATATATGGTTACTCAACCATAAAAGAATGAAATCTTGCCATTCATGACAATATGAATTGGACCTGGAGGGTATTATGCTAAGTGAAATAAGTCAGACGGAGAAAGACAAATACCATATGCTTTCATTTATATGTGACTCTAAAAAATAAAACAAATGAACAAACACACAAAAACAGACTCATAAATACAAAGAATAAACTGGTAGGTGCCAGAGGGGAGGTGGGGGGGGATGGGCAAAATAGGTGAAGGGGATTAAGAGGTACAAACTTCCAGTTATAGAATAAATAAGTCACAGGGATGAACAAAACAGCATAAGGAATATAGTCAATAATATTGTGATGAATTTGTATGGTGACAGATGGTAACTATACTTATCGTGGGGAGCGTTTCATAATGTATACAATTATCAAATCACAAAGTTGTACACCTGAAACTAATATCGTATTGTCTGTCAACTATAATTCAATTAAACATTTTTAAAAAGATGCTATTAAAGTCTGTTTGGGCTTCAGATTTGCCTTTTTCTTGAATGACTGGAGAATGGTATGGTAAGAGAAACCAGAGAGCAATTGTTCTTGAAGGCTAGAAGACTCCCACCAGTGGGAGAGGCAGGTTTATGGCCCCAGTCATTCAGTCAACCATCAGAATTACCGCTGATGCTAATGCTGAGTCTCTTCCTCCCCAGGAATCATTGAACACAGGGACCAGCCTCACTCTCCCATCCAGTATTTCACACAGGAAGATATTAACCAGGGCAAAATCATGTACCGTCCTCCCCCTGCAGCTCCCCACCTCCAGGAGATCATGGCCTTCTCCTTCGCTGGTAATGCTCTCTTCTCTGTTGCACCCAGACTGCTCTCTTGGGATCCTCATGGCCCGTTCTCCCTGACCCTTCCTGTTGTCCTTCTGGACAGTTTAGTGACATTGCCTTATAGCTGCTCAAAATCGCTGAGATTTGTGGCCAATATGTGGCTTGGGCTCAGTTCATCTTTATTTTTTTTCTTTCATTTATTCATGCGTGTAGGCATGCTTTCAATAAAACTTTATTTTGTGCCTCCTATGTGGCTACCACTGAGTGAGGTCTTGGAGATTATAGTGGTGAACAAAAAGAGGCATGCATCCTGTTCTGGGATCTAGGTATGGAGACAGAGTTTGAGAAATAATCCCAGTAATGAGTGTTTAATTGTAGACTAAGAGAAGAACTCTGGAGAGAAAGAAAAATGTTCGGTGGTGGAATTAGAAGTAACAAGACTGCCCGAGACTAAGGGTTCAGTGGAGGCTGCCCCAGGGAGGTATTGACAGTGGAGGGATGGGCAGATGCTAATCAGCCTAAATGTGCCTCTTGGGATACTTGGGGTACTTGGAAGAGCATTTCCCAAGGAAGGGCACACAGCCCATGGGCAGAGGCCCTGAGGAGGGAGAGAACGTGACATTCTGGGGATTAAAAAAAAAGTTTATGTCTGGAATGTAGAAGGTTGAACAGAATAGGGATGAGCCTGGAGGAAGAGATAAAGGCCAGACCTCAGAGGCCCTGTAAGCCTGTCAGGATGTGGGTCTTTATCCCAAGAACAATAGGAACCCAGTGGAGGTTTTAAGATCTGGGGAGATGACTTCTCATAAAGAACTCTTTGACTGCAGTGATGTGAGTGGATTTGAGGATTTGAGGAGGAGGCCAGGGTGGGTGAGCTGTGGGCGAGGGGAATCTAGTGAGAAGCATCCCGCACTACCTCAGGGAAGGTCCCACGCAGGAATGGAGAATGCAGGCAACGTTTTGGGCCAGGATTTGACAGAAGACATCTTTTTTAAAGGAAGAGAACACTGAAGAAAAGAATAACTGGATTTCTTTTTTTTTTTTTTTAAGATTTTATTTATTTATTTATTTGTCAGAGAGAGAGAGAGCATGAATAGGGGGGAGCGTCAGGCAGAGGGAGAAACAGGCTCCCCTGCTGAGCTGGGAGTCTGATGTGGGACTCCCCTGGGATTATGACCTGAGCTGAAGGCAGACACTCAACCAACTGAGCCACCCAGGCGTCCCGAATAACTGGATTTCTAATTCGAGCCATTTTATGCCCTTCCACTAAGCCAGATAGTTAATCTTTGCTACCCCTTATCTCTCTCCTTGACCCACTAATCAAAGCTGCTGACTCCAGTGCAGGAGTTTTAAGTCCCTACACCTAAATACTTCTGGATTTGGAATGATTTGGAATGATTCTAAAAATCTTGGAGCCTGTTTCCTTATGATCTTTAAGATGTATGTACCACATAACATGATTAATATGGAGTCTTATTTTTATATAGTAGCTTTATTCATACAGAACAGCTGGTGATTTCTTATGGTAAGCTGAACACGGGTTAAATAATTTTAGAATTACATTTTAAATTATAGAAAACATTTAAAGTAATGTTTTCCATTGCATATATATATATATATATATATATATATATATATATATGCAATTGTTCAGAAAATGATTAACTCTTCTTTGAAAATATCGAAATGTGGGTATAGGCCTCCTCTCTAAGGGGCATCCCCGGTGTTTGATAACTGGGTAACTAATAGCCCATGAAAATGTTCATGGTTCTCTAACCCCTACTTTAAAAGACCTACTTTACAAAGAAACTCAGGATATCCTGGGATTAGAGGGAAAGAAAACATGTCAGCCATGGTTGAAGTTATTTCTGTGTCTATTCTACTTGCCTAAGTTCCTAGGGCCTTTTTAGAGAGAGCAGAGTCCTGTCCTGTATAATCTATGGGATAAATGCCATGAGATAAATCTCTCACATTGTTACAGTGTGTAAATCAATGTCCCAGGCATCACTCAATTCTACAATGGAATTGACCCACCAGAGAGCCTTGTCAGTGATATACGACATCACCCACATTCACCAATTTGTAGGATTTTATGTACTGATAAAATGGGATCTGAATGAATGTATTATAAATCATTCTAACTACTGGGATATAAGATTATTCTACTCTGCAGTTTTTGTTGTTCTTGCTGTTACCTAAAATTAGTGCTGGCACCATTAAATTCAACATAACATTAACAAAAGACCTGGTGATCTTTCTTTAAACCATAATAATTTAGATTAAAACATCCTTTACTTTTCTAACCTCTGCCCCATATTTTGTATGTTCTCCATCTATTTCTGACCCCAAAATGCTTAGCAGTGTATTGATTTTCTCTTTTCTATTTCAGGTCTCCCAGAATCGGTGAAGTTTCACTTCACAGGTAAAGATTTTAATAGCAATTTTATTAGAAAATGAAATTTTCCTTTCCTTATCAGTCCTTGCTTTTTGTTCCCTTCATCATTACTTGCACTATTTTCTAAGAACTGCTTTAAAGTTATATAAGACAAGTTTTTCTGAAAGTCACATGACTAAACAGTAATAGCTTAACTTTGCATTCTTAGAAAAAAATAATCCATCAAGTATTCTAAAGAGTAGTGTTGTTTAAACCCCGTTTCAAACAGTCCCAATATCTATTAAAAAGAGGTGATAGTGGTTAAGATCTTAGCCTCTGGGTCCCGACTGCCCTGGGGGTCAGCCTGCTCTGAGAGAGTTTCTTACCCTCTCTATGCCTGCATGCCTCACTCATCAGTGGGGATAATAACTAATAATCGTACGTATGTAAAGCTCCCAGAACAATGCTTGGCACCGTCATTCCTATGTGACACTCAGCTAATGGACCGTGGTCATATTCAGTCTTGAATTGGGCCTTTCATGGAATGCCTTGCTGCTGGAGGGAAGTGAAAGCTGTGTGTGGAAGACCCCGGCATCCCAGCTTTAGTGCACAGCTCAGTAGAAGCCGTGTGCCAGGGAGCAGAAGCACAGGCCGACCTGGCATCTCTGGGGAACAACATAGGGACAAGCTTTCTTGTTTAGGTCTGGTGCGAGGATGGTTGGCTGTAAACAGCACCCTTAAACTGCTGTTTAGTTGGGGTTGACTATTCCATTGGAATCAACCACCCCTATGTCCTGTTATATTTCATGTAGGATAAATTTTGGTTGGAGAGAAAGTCATCTCCCTCAAACTCCCAGACCTTCTTACCTTCTCTGAGGATTAAGAATCACACTTGAATCAACAGTAAATTTCACTCAGTTTCATTTTAACTGAGATTAAATTGGCATATGACATATAACAAATTGACATATAACATCATATTAGTTTCAGGTGTACAGCATAATGATTTAGTATTTGTGTGTATTGCAAAATGATCACAACAATAAGTCTAGTTAACATCAATCACCATATGTAGTTACAAATTATTTTTTCTTATAACTTTTACATTTACTGTCTCCCTAATGCAATACTATTTTATTAACTATAGTTGCCATGTTGTACATTACACCCCTATGACTTAGTTATAACTAGAAGTTTGTACCTTTTGGCTCCCTTCACCCACTTCAGGCCCCCCCACCCCACGTCTGACAACCACCAATCTGTTCTCTGTAGTTCTGAGCTTGGGTTTTTTGTTTGTTTGTTTGCTTGTTTGTTTGTTTTAGATCCCACAAATCAATGAGATAATATGGTATTTGCCTTTCTTTGTCTGACCCATTTCATTCAGCATAATGCCCTCAAGGCCCAGCCATGTCATTGCAAATGGCAAGATTTTCTTCCTTTTTATGGCTGAGTAATATTTCATTGCATATATATACTACCTTTTCTTTATCCGTTCATCTGTCAGTGGATACTTAGGTTGCTTCCACATCATGGTTATTGCCAATAATGCTTCAATAAACATGGGGGTGCATATATCTTTTCAAGTTAGTGTTTTCATTTCCTTTTTTTTTTTAAGATTTTATTTATTTATTTGAGACAGAGCACTGGCAGGGGCGACAGGGGAGGGGGAGGGGGAGAGGCAGAGTCCCCACTGAGCAAGGAGCCCAATGCAGGACTCGATCTCAGGACCCTGGGATCATGACCTGAGCTGAAGGCAGACACTTAACTGACTGAACCACCCAGGCTTCCAATGTGTTCTCATTTTCTTTGGATAACCCAGAAGTGGAATTGCTGGATCATACAGTATTTCTGTTTTTAATTTTTTGTGGAACCTTCATACTATTTTCTACAGAGGCTGTACTAGTTTACATTCCCCCCAACAGTGCCCAAGGGTTCTCTTTTCTCCACATGCTAGCCAACACTTGTTATTGCTTGTCCTTTTGATATAGTCATCCCAACAGGTGTGAGGTGATATCTCACTGTGGTTTTGGTTTGCATTTCCCTGATGATGAGTGATGTTGAGCATCTTTTCATGTACCTGTTGGCCATCTGGATGTCTTCTTTAGAAAAATGACTATTCAGATCTTCTGCCCATTTTTAAATGGATTGTTTGGGTTTTTTTGGTATTGAGTTGTAGGACTTCTTTATATATTTTGGATATTAACTGGATATCAGATACATAATTTGCAAAGATTTTCTCCCATTTGGTAGTTTGCCTTTTCATTTTGTTGATGGTTTTCTTTGCTGTGCAAAAGCTTTTTAGTGTGATGTCGTCCCACTTGTTTATGTTTGCTTTTGTTGCTTTTGCTTTTGGCTTCAAATCCAAAATATCCTCCCCAAGGCTGATATCAAGGAGCTTCCACCTTTGTTTTCTTCTCGGAGTTTTATGGTTTCAGGTCTTACATTCAAGTATTTAATCCATTTTGAGTTATTTTTTGTGTGTAGTGTAAGATGGGGGTGCAGTTTCCTTCATTTGCATGTGGCTGTCCGGTGTTTTCAATACCATGTATTGAAGACACTGTTCTTTCTCCATTGTATATTCTTAGCTCCTTTGTCATAAATTAATTGACTATATATATATAGGTTTATTTCTGGGCTCCCTCTTCTCTTCTCTTCTCTTCTCTTCTCTTCTCTTCTCTTCTCTTCTCTTCTCTTCTCTTCTCCTGATCTCTATTGATCTGTTTTTATGCTAATATTATGCTGTTTTGATTACTATAGCTTTGTAATACAGTTTGGAATGAGAGAGCATGATGCCTCCAGCTTTGTTCTTTCTCAAGATTGCTTTGTCTTTTCTGGGTCTTATGTAGTTTCATACAAAATTAGAATCATTTGTCCTATTTCTGTGAAAAATGCTGTTGGAAATTTGACGGGGTTGTACACAATCTGTAGATTGCATTGATTGTTACAGACATTTTGGACAATATTAATTTTTCTAATCCATGAGCATGGAATATCTTTATATTTATTTGTGTCTTCTTCAATATCTTTCATCAGTATCTTATAGTTCCAAGCACAGGTCTTTCACCTCCTTGGTTAAATTTATTCCTAGGTATTTCATTCTTTTTGATGCAGTTGTAAATGGGATTATTTTCTTAATATCTCTAGTAGTTTATTATTGGGGTATAGAAATGCAACAGATTTTTGTATGATTTTGTATCCTACAATTTCACTAAATTTGTTTATTAGTTCTAATAGTTTTGGTGGCACCTAGGGTTTTCTGTATATAATATCATGTCATCTGCAAATAGTGACAGTTCTACTTCTTCCCTTCCAATTTGGATGCCTTATTATTTCTTTTTCGAGTGTTGTATTATTATTGATGTGAACCCAGTATCAGCTCATTTCCAGTGATAGACTTCTAGATAATTCATACAATCAGTAATAATATACAACAGATTATGTAGTATTTTACATTTTACAAAGCAATTTACAATACAAGTTGTCTTATTTAATCCTTGTAAGAAGACTGTAAGGACGGGTATTATTTTTAGCATTTTCAAGCTGGGGAAATTAAGGGTCATTAGAGTAAGGAATCTGTCCAGATTTCCAGTCCTGGTAAACAGTAGAGCCAAGATATAAATACAAGTTTCTGACGTGGAGCATGGGATATTTAATTTAGTCTGGTCTGTATGTGTGTTGGTCATGAAAAACAAGTATCATAGTAGTGTGCCTGTTTGGTTTCCAAGCCTCAACTTTTACCTGAAAGCTTGAATAGGTGAAGGGGTTAACTATTAACTTCTCCAGGACTTTAAGTTAAATGATCCTTGAACCTATTATACAGGGTAGAGGAAATAGATGTTGGGCTGACCTCAAATTAATTTATCTTATTTCTGCCTGAGGTTTCCTTCTTTCTCTTCGTTTTTCTTCTTGTTGTTGAGTGAATTTTTTTAAATTGTTTTAAAGATTTAACTTTTTTTAGATCAGTTTCAGGTTTACAAAAAAACTGAAGAGTAAGGTACAGAGATTTGCCCATTTACCCTGCCCCCACACATGCATAGGTGCATAGCATAGCTTCTCCCCTTGTCAACATCACTCACCAGAATGGTACATTTTTTACTAAGGATGAACCTACATTGACATGTCATAATCAACCAAAGTCTGTAGTTTACTCTAGGGTTCATTCTTGGTGGTGTACATTCTATGGGTTTTGACCAGTGGATAATGACATTTATTCATCACTATAATATCATATAGAGTATTTTCACGGCCCTAAAAATCCTCTACGTTCTGCCTACTCATCTCCCATCCCCACTTCCCACCTTTGGCAACCACTGTTCTTTTTATTATCTTCCATAGTTTTGTCTTTTCCAGAATGTCATAGTGTGAGAGTCATACAGTATGGAATCTTTTCAGATTGGCTTATTTCCCTTAGCTATATGCATTTAAGGTTCTTCTGTGTCTTTTCATGGCTTAGTAGCTCATTTCTTTTTAGTGCTGAATAACATTCCATTGTCTAGAAGTACCACAGCTTATTTTATCCATTCATTTACTAAAGGACATCTTGGTTGCTTCCAAGTTTTAGCAATTTTAAATAAAGCTGTTATAAACATCTGTGTGCAGGTTTTGTGTGGACCTAAGTTTTCGTCTCCTTTGGGTAAATACCAAAGAGTGCAATTGCTATATCATATGATAAGAATGTATTTAGTTTTGTTGAAAAAAAAAAAAAAAAAGCCAAGTTGTCTTCCAAAAGAGCTGTACCATTTTTTATTCCCACCAGCAATGTATGAGAATTCCTTTTGCTCCACATCCTCACCAGCATTTGGTGTTGTCAGTGTTCCAGATTTTGGCAATTTTTATTGGTGCATAGTGGCATCTTATTATCATTTTAATTTCATGTCTCTGCTGACATGCAGTGAGGCATATTTTCTCATGTGTTTATTTGCCATCTGTATATCTTCTTCGGTGAGGTATCTGTTAAGGTCTCTGGCCCATTTTTTAATTGGGCTCTTTTTTTTTGTTGAGTTTTATGAGTTCTTTGTACATTTTGAATAACAATCCTGTATCAGATGGGTCTTTTTTTTTTTTTTAAGATTTTATTTATTTACTTGACAGAGAGACAACCAGCGAGAGAGAGAACACAGGCAGGGGAAGTGGGAGAGGAAGAAGCAGGCTCCCAGCGGAGGAGCCTGATGTGGGGCTCGATCCCAGGACTCCGGGATCACGCCCTGAGCCAAAGGCAGACACTTAACGACTGAGCCACCCAGGTGCCCCCAGATGGGTCTTTTGAACATATTTTCTTCCAGTTTGTGGCTTGTCCTTTCATACTCTTGACCTTGTCTTTCCACAGAGCGGAAGTTTTTAACTTCAATGAAGTCTAGCTTATCAGTGATTTCATTCACCCATGGTGTCTTTTGTGTTGTATCTGAAGAGGCATCACCATTCCCAAGGTCATCAAGTTTTCTCCTCTGTTGTCTTCTAGGAGTTTTATAGTTTTGCATTTTAGGTGTAGGTGCATGAGCCATTTCGAGTTAATTGTTGTGAAAGGTGTAAGAGGTTCCCCTTTTTTAAGGAGAAAAACTTCTGGAAACTGGTAGGAAGCCATCTCCTTTAGGAGAGTTTTGTGAGAGAAAATTTTAAATTGGGCTCAAAATGAACAAGGTGGCAACAAGCCCTGGCCCCAACATTAACCCATAGAATGAGGAGGAACAGCTCATTTGGTTAATCAGCTCAGATGAGAAGGAAAGCTGATATTCCTGACCAGGCTGCTTCAGAGTAAGCACAGCCGCTCTGCAGAGTCGTCCTGAGCAAGGAAGATACACGAGGCAAATGGTGCTTGCAGGAGGCCTCTGACCCGAAGAGGCAGTCTGGTGGCTTCTCAGAGAAATCAGAAATGTTGCTTAAAGGGACAGCTAGACATGTAATTGCTAACATTTTGATTGTAAGCTCTTATGTTTGCTTACAAAACTCTGCACCCCATTGATATATTTTCTAGTTACAAAATATGTACCAGAAAATAGCTTTCTTCCATTTACTCACAGAGGCAAAGATACAGCTTGGTCACACTGACAGCCGTGCGGTCTTACCAAAGCTCTTATGTTTCAAGGCCTTTCCCTCCCTCTTCTGTAAAAGCAAAGATGTTGAAGCCTCCCTGAGGCTCTCCCCCAACTTAAAAATGAAATTGATGTAAAACACTTGAAAAAGTAAAATTATATCTCACAATTGTGATTCTTATTTCAGGTAGGTGCTCTTAACTTAGACTCCAGGGGCCTCAGAGAATCGGAATCTGCTGAAATTTATGGAAAAGTTCATATGTGTGTCCCCCAAGCCCCCAAAGGTTAGGAATTGTCTGTCCTTATCTTTGTTGATCCAGAGAGGAGATTGAGTGTAAACGAAGAAGCAGGGGCAATAATTGTGACATTTGGCTGAATGACCAGAGCCATAAAACCTTCAGTCGCAGGGGTGCTGTCTCCTCTCCTTCAGCAGGGCTATTTCTGGACTGTTCTAGGACATGGAGTGTACCTTATAAAATCCAGCCATATCTTTTAGGTCTGTTCTCAAGGAAAAAACAAATCTAAAACCCAGATGGGATCTTTACTAGCAGTCACTGGGCAGTGCTTTACTTTGCTTAAGTAGATGTCAGCTTCCTACGGACGTGCTACTGAGTCCAGAAGAAAGTGATGAAGGAAACCAACCCATATGCAAGCATATTACACGTTTAAAATAATCAACAGTACAGTTTTCTCAGTAGCCACTACAAATACACACATTGGTGAATTGGTGGTACAGATATTCTTCCAAACCTGGCTTTTAGAGAAGAGACGGTGTTTTAAGGTACAGGAAGGTGGAAATCAGAGTCAAGGGCTGGACAGTTCTGCTTCCATTTCCCTCAGGTGATCAGTGCTCACTTGCATGTCAGATAATCCAGGGAAGTAAAATCTTAAAGTCATCGTTCTATTCACAGTGGTATCCTCCATTTATTGCAATGCGTGTAACAATCAGGGAAAAAACAAATGGGTCTGCTTACCTCCCAGAAAATGCCATCCGAGATACTAGTATGGTTATTTTCTGTCCGTTTTAAAAAGTTCTTTCTTCATGAGACATAGACATGTCATTTCTAAACGACATCTCTTGAAAGAAAATATTTTTCCAAAACATGAGGAGAATGAATCAAAAAATAATTCTATAAATAAAAGTCTTTTATTTTTAGATTTTATTGATTTATTTATGTATTTGACAGAGAGAGAGGGAACACAAGCAGGGGGAGCAGAGAGGGAGAGGGAGAAGCAGACTCCCCACTGAGCAGGGAGCCCGATGTGGGGCTCAGTCCCAGGACCCCAAGATCATGACCTGAGCTGAAGGCAGAGGCTTAACTGACTGAGCCACCCAGGTGCCGCTCCCTCATAAATAAAAGTCTTTATCGGCATCATGTAAGAGTACAGATTGTATAGTACTTTCCTTTCCACTAACATTTACCAGTATCACCTTGTTGTGAAACTTGCTTCTTAGAATGACTTTGTTTTTATGGTCCTTTAGCCTTTTCGTTATCTAGTAGAAAAAGCTTTGTTAGAATAGCTCACAGTATTTTCCTTGCTTGCTTACTTGTTCCATTTGTAAGCATCTCTTCGGCGTTTTAAGGTAATCTAAAAAAGCTTCTGGCTACATATTTATGGAAGTAGCCTTATGGTGACCAGACTACACGTTGATGTGCGTGTGTGTGTTTATCCCCTCTAGTTTCAGATGGAGCTCACACGAGTCCAGAGATGGTCCTCACCATTCATCTGCTTCCCACTGATCAGCACCTGCCAGCATTCTGGGTCACAGCTCCCCTGCTCGAGGTCAGCCCAGGAGGCAGTACTGCTATAGGTAGGAACCGAGCCTAAAAGAAACATGCCTTTGGAAATGGAACCATATTTCAGCAGCAGTCCCTGTTTAAACCTTTTGATGGTTGCCAAGAAAGAGTGACCTCTTCTTCCAGAAGGTATATGTGTTCTCACCTGTATCCTCCCCTCTGCCCATTTCCATGCAAACAGAAGCAGCACAGAGAGAGGGAAATAAAGCCTTCCGAGGCCAGTGTTCAGTGATGGAATACAGCACAGAATGTATTTCCAGCCTCTAGGAGTTTGATTTGGTGCCGTCACTAAAATATAAAGTTAACAAAGGAGAGCAGAGAGGAGAAGGGAGGGGAGCAGTTCCAGTGACTGCCCTTGTTTTCTGCTTAGAAGGTAAAGAGTAACAGGAGAAATGGCAGATCACAGTAACCTTCAGAAGTTGTGAGGCGTTGGCCCGGTTATTCCGTACGTGATTTTATTTACCTCCTAGTGTACTTACGCTTCAGGAGTTTCTTTACTCTTTCACCAAGTACTTTTTAAAAGCAAACAGTGGATGTTGTGGTTTTTGTTAGTTGTGCTCTACAGATCCTTATCCAGTTTCTACCCTTGAGTATTGGCCTGAAATTAATTATCCTGCAATTTCTAAACAAGCCACATATACAAAGACGACAGTCACTTGCCCCCTATTCTTTCTCACTTCTGTGATGGCCCTAACAGCAGTTGTTAAAACAACTTGGCTCTTGTATAGATTCAGAAAAAGAAGGGAATAAATAATGAAAAGCAAAGGCATTTTCTGGAAGAAAACCTACCCCACTAGGTCAGGACCAACCTATATGTCGGCTTCAGGGCCCTTATTTGTATGGAAAGGCGTTCTTAATTCAGAGCTACCTACTTAGAAGTTAACTTCTGGAAGTAACTTAACTACCTGTAATTTGGGAATTAATTGTATCATCCGTTTTCACTCTTCTGTGGTTGACTGGACTTCAACAGTGCCCACTTCTATCCATCAGATTGCCCACAGCATGCTTTCCAGCCCACCCTGTCACTTTAATGGAGGCAGGGCATACAGTTTTTAATGTACACATCCTCTCACCATCATTTGTCTCCTGACTGCAGGACTTCAGCTGGTAGTAAGAGATACTGAGATAACACCTGAAGAACTCCTCTTTGAGCTCCGGAAACCTCCAGAGCATGGCGTGCTCCTTAAGTACCCAGCCGAGCTCCAAGGGCCCATGGCCACAGGTAGCTGCGTCCTCTGTCATTGGCTTGCTTCGACGGTTTCTTGCTCTTTGGTTTCATGTGTCTCAGAAAAGAAGTAAAGCAACTCCGTGGGACAAACTAGGAGGGGATACTTAGAAAGGAAAAACTTAGCTCTTAGTCCATTGGCTGAAATATTTAGGACTTCCTTTCTTTGCTCTACCACCCACAACCCAAAACTATGAAGCTGTTTCCTCAAGTTGTAGGTGAAATTAGTTGAAATTGGTTGATTTATCTGGAGTAAATGCACCTAGAACAACCTCATACGAAGTGTCAGGTGCCGCCTTCCTGTGGTTAGTTCATGGAGATGAATTTGTCTCCCTTAGTCTAGTATGTTAATCTTCACGGTATTTTTAGCACTGAAACTGATAGCCTAAACTACTTGTATCTTTATCCATAAAAAAGGAAGCACATTTTTTAAGTAATATCTTTGTGATGTAACACCGTGGTAGGTCATGTGACCAGCTTTCCAAAATAATATTTCTTGTACTTTCTCCAATTATAGAAAAATAATACATGTTGATTGTTTAGAAAGTATAGAAAAGCACAAGGACCACAGCTAAATCTAATTGTTTAATAGTTAGCCCATATATCAAAGTGAATATTATCTCTTTCAAAGTAGTCACTTTGGGATGCTAAATGCTTATTTCAACAATCTGTACTTTCTCAAAACCTTTACATAATTCCCAACAGGCATGTAGTCATGCACTCTTTTGAATATCCCTGCAGAAAAAGGGAGGCAAGTCTTTGACCTTGAAGTTAGATAGAATTTGAAGAACAACCAATAGGCATTTGGGAGTCACAAAGGCAGATTTTAAAAAATTTACCGAATGCAAGAAATATCATCAGAATAAATTTCTGTCATCCTAAGGGAACTACTTAAGGAGCATTACCAGTCAGAATCCAGTTTCCTTAACATTATATTTAACCTATATTTGTGTAACTAACATATAATATCTAAAGATGTTTATAGAATATTAGTTTTATTACTTTTTTTAAGCACATACCACTAGCACCGGTAAATCATAATAACACAGTGTCAAAGAGAAGCTTAGAAGACAAATGCAGAAAATGAATGAATTCTTTAGTCTCATTCATAACACCAATTATTAGAGCCAATAATCTGTCCAGAAATTGAGTTTAATATAACATTCAAGAAGACCAATTCTTCAATTGTACTCTCCGGAATCCTTGGGGCCCACCCATGACACTAAAAGGCATTTCTTATACAAAGGGTTCCATGACCAAATAATTTTGAAATGCTTTAATATTTCTATATTGAAGATTCTAAAATTCTAATAAATCCTGCAGTTCAAAATTTTTTAGTTTTAAATTTTGTTTAAACCTATTTTTCCCAAAGTTATATGACCTTGAAACTTTTTTCACACACCTATGAAATCTATCACAAATTAGTACTCTAGACCTACAAAGTTTGGATTTCTAACTTCAAGTATGTTTTTAAATTTTTAGATAGTTTTGAATTTAGAAAAACCTTCTACTCCCAACTAAAACAAAGAAACCGCTACAGGTTCATCAAGCATGATTTATTTCCTTAACTTTTTCTGAAAAATTTCAGTGTCAAGACTAGATCCAAGATTAGGTTATTCTAAAGACTAGAGGCTTGGCCTTTACTCTCTAGAACTAAGAATGATGACTGGATCTTACAGAAGCAGATTTGAGCTCAGTATGACTAAGAATTTAAACAAAATTAGAGCTATCTCCAGTGGAATTAGCTGCCTTGTAAAGCAGTGAGCCTCCCACCTTGAGAACTGTTGAAGGACAGGCTAAATAACCCCTTTTCAAGAGTGGCGTAAAGGGAATCCTGTACTGGGTGGGTCGTTGGACTAATTAACTTACAACTCCCAGAGTTTATCATCCTATATGTACTTTGAAATCCTGAGAACAAAGGTGTTATATACATGAAAAGCGTTATTCCCAGACGTAATTGGTTTGCAATTTGTTTTATTCTCGAAAGGTGACACTTTCACATATGAAGATATTGAGAAAAACGTTCTACAGTATCTCCACGATGGTTCCTCTGCCCAGGAAGACAGCATGGAGATCTCGGTCACAGACGGCACGTCAGCTACAACTGTGGACGTGAAAGTGGAGGTGTCACTGTCAGAGGACCGGGGGCCTCAGCTGTCTGCTGGTGCCTCGCTGAGCATTACCGTTGCTAGTAAAAGCACAGCTGTAATCACCAGGTCACACCTCGCTTATGTTGTAAGTTCTTACCTGTGTCTTCTTGTTCACTGCACCCTCTCCCTGGGCTTGACTAGAAAGCAATGCCATGGCTAAATACTGAGGGCATCAGGTCTGTGGCCATATAAGGAAATTTTTTTCTCAACTTCTCCATAGCTCTACTCCACTATTTATCCTGGCTTCTCCTAGTGTTTCATGAGCAGACAAGTGAATGAGCAGAGCTTGATGGAAACACAATGAGATCGTATAGGGGTGGGTGATGGTCAAAAGGGAACAGTGCTCATGCCGGAAGAGCCCAAGTCTCCATTTTTTAAGCTCCATCCATAATATTTCAAATGGGAATTTTCAGGAAAGAGCATTTTAGAAGAACATACCTGATTCATGACTAATAAGTAATAATATTTCATGGCCCATTGAGAGGAAGCCCACTTTCACCAGCTTTGGTCTCAGGGCCAGTTCTAGACAGAATGCTGGCACATTCCTTTGGCAGTGCCTCTCTGCCAGGTTTCCTAGGCAAGATTACCGACTCACCCTCCATCCCATGCTCCAACAGAAGCCGTGTGTTTAGGACCCTAACTTGCTAAGTGACCCTGGTTAATTGCGCTCCTCTTCTTTCTTTGATTCTACCTCTGGAGCTAAGAATAATAAGGATAATTAATTTTATTTTTCAGTTATGTGTGTTGTAAATGTACATGAATTCTCTGTGTAAACATAATGAATAGTTTTGACAAATACCTTGAAAATAAGGATGGTTATCTGAATGGTAATCATTCTTAGTATTGAATTTTTCCTTACCAATGTTAAAATTCCAACCAATGACTGGGCCTTCTTCTTTCTTTCTTTCTTCCTTTTCTTTCTTTCTTTCTTTCTTTCTTTCTTTCTTTCTTTCTTTCTTTCTTTCTTTCTTTTTAAAATACCGTATAGTTTTAAGTAATCCTTTTCTGGGCTAAAGAGTCTGGCTATAAAATCTAGTCCTGGATAGTAGCATGTAAGATAAAGCATTGGCCTGGGAACAATTGCCTCAATTGCTTTAGCACAGATTTTCCCCTCAAATTGTCTTTTCTTAAATTATGGGAAACTGCATTCCACCCTGATTCTTCTCATGGGTCTAGTATAGTTTCAGAACAGCTTTGATTTTGTGTTTTTTTTTTTAATTGACAGGTGATTTTTACCATAGGTTATGGTCTTTTGAATCTTATGAAACTCATGAATTCATAAAAATGTATGAATACAGATTTAATCAATAGATCACCAAGGCTTGAAAAATGTTTGACAGGCCAAAATAGCTCTCCAGGAGCAGTTCCTGCCCATTAACTGCATATTATAAGCTGCATATCAAAACGCGAGCCCATTGGCAACTGAACATGTATTTTCAGAAATTGATTGAATGTGAATTTACCCAGTAGAGCAGAAAGACTCCAAAAAGACTATTCTAGTTTGCTGAAAGCAGAGCATATTTTAAAGACTTAGCTAAGTTATATACTAACTTTCTCTGAGGATTGTAGAAGAATTTTGTACTTAGTGTCATGGGGAAGATTTTTCCAGATATGCATGGTTAGTGAGTTTGCAGCGAACATCCAGAAAGGTTGGAAAAGCCATCTGAAATGCTGGTTGTAAGTGGAACAGAATATAAAAGGATAGGAGCAGGTGAGCCTGTTTTTAATTAGAGTGTCATTAACTGCAAGAAGGTGACATGGTGTCAAGAGAGACAAAAGGCAAAAATGGGTTTCTGTGTGATTTGCTTTTTAATGGTGGTTCCCTATACAGTTTGCTATGCACTGCAGGTAAACGAGTAGTGGAGGGATGTTTTGTAGTTAGAATGGATGAGTTTTAAAGCAGGCTTACCACTTACTAGTGTAGTAACCCTTGGCAGGGTACTTAACTCTCTAGGACTCAGTTTCCTCATCTGTAATGTGGGGGAGGATGATAGAAGATTAATCTTAAAAAGCTAACAGCATGTCTGTGCACCAGCCAAAAATACAATAGTTCAAAATATGATACGATCTCCAATAACACCACATAACACATATCTAGGAATAAATGTAACAAAAGATGTGTAATTTCTAGCAAAAATTGATACAATGCCCAACTAAAGAAAATCTAGAAAACTCTCTTGACAAAGTATTAGAAATAAAGGGAGAATTTACCAAGGGGTCAGATAGAAGATCAACAGAGCAATAGCATTGCTAGACATAAGCAAAAAATAGCCAGTAAATGTAACTAAAAAGATGATACCACTTATAATAGCATTATAAAAATCATGTCTGTTAGACTAAATCTAACAAAAACTAGACAGTACGTCTACAGGGAAAGTTGTAACACTTAATTGGCAAACATTTTTTTAAAAACACCCAATAAATGGTGAGACATGGCACATGCATGAATAGGAAGACTTAGTATCAAAAAGATATCAATTCTCCTGCAGACTGATCTTTCCATTCATTTGAGTTCCAGTCAAAAGCCCAATGTACTTTATGGATCTTGATAAGCTGATTCTACAATAAAGAACGAAGGGCCAAAATTCTGAAAAAGAATAATAGGAGGGCAGGGGCTTGCCCTATCAAATATCAAGATTGATTGTAAACCTGCACTATTTAAAGTAGTATCACACAAGAATATACTAGAGTCCAGAAACAGACCGACACATGGGACTATAGTATAAAACAGATAAAGTAAGCCAGATTGGTGGAAACAGTAGGAACTATTTAAAATATAGACCTGCGCAAAATGATTACTCATATGGATAGAAAAAGAACTTGTAGTTCTCCCTCACACTGTACACAGAGATTAGCTTCAGGCAAATCAAGCATGAAATTTTACAATTCTTTATAGTATCTAGATGAATATTTTTAGATATTGGGAAAGGGAAGAATTTTTAAATGAGAAACAAAAAGTGATAACTATAAAGATTAAAGATTGATAAACTTGACTATCTTAAAATTAAATTTATATTCCCCCAACACACCAGAAATACAGAAAACAGACAAGTTACAAACTGGAAACAGATATTTGCAATACATATAAACAAAAATAACAAAGAAAATATAAAAAATGTCTGCATATCAAGAAGAAAAAGTTAACCCAGTAGAAGAATGAACAAGAGACATTAATAGGAATTTCAGAAGAGGAACCCATAGGGCCAACAAATATAAAAAGAGATAACCACTTTTTTAGGCATCAAGGAAATCAAGAAAGACTATATACCATATCATACCAATTCAACTGGCATAAATTTAAAAGTCTGAAATACCAAATGTTGGAGAGGAAATGGATCTGCAGAAGGTTCTTTGCTGATGGAAGGGTCAACTAGAACAAACGACTTTGGGAAGGAATTTGGCATTGTCTTGTGAGGATGAGTGGTTCTGTATCCTAACCATTCCACTCCTAGATTCCTCTCCGGGAGAAAGTTTCCTATGTACACCAAAAGATATACCCAAGAAAATTCATAGCAAAAGTATCTGTAATAGCAAAAATATTGAAACAACACAAATTCCCATCAACAGGATAATATAACCTGTGATATACTTACTCTACGGAATATTAGACCACCCTCGGAACAGATGAAGTGTTGCTGCATACACCTGTATTGATGGGTCTTAGCAGTCCACCATTGAGTAAAAAGGAAAGTAAGTCCCACAGGAGGAAAATCTAAGTCTCTTAAGTTTTTAAAAAATAACTAAAAATACTTTGTAATAATATATCAAATAATATCAAGAAATTCAAGGAAATGAGAAACAAGACCCAGGGTGATGGGAGGCCCAGGGACAGGGTAAAGGAGGAACACATACATAAGTGTTAATTATCAATGTTCTAGTCCTTGTGTTGAATGGTGGGTCAATAGATGTGTAAGTAATAAAAAGAAAATGAAAAATGAATTAATACAAAAGGAGTGAGAAAGTAGGAAAATTACATGAGAACAAAGTCTGCATTCTTAGATTTTTTGCATCCATGATATCTTAGATATGCCAAAGTAGTAATTTTCCTTAATTATAAAAATAATTAATTAATAATTATTTTCTGAATTTATGATAGCATTTTCAGAAGAAAAAACCTTGCTGATTTCACACTTTTTCAAACCCAGCAGTCATTTGAGATTTGAAACATTAAAATAAATGTGCCTGACATGAAATAAGCATTTCTTTGCCAGATTTGCCAATGTGGAATTTTGAAGCTATTCATTCTAATCAAGAGTCAGGAGCTCTATCCTTGTAGTTTATCACCGTCTCGGAAGTTAATACCTTAGAACTCTTAGCTGTCTTTTAAAAATTCTCTCTCCGAGGGTGCTCACAGTAATATGAGGAAGTAGTCTGTTGGAAGTCTGCATGTTGTATTTGATAACCCATGTGGAAAAATAGAGAAACTTTTAAAGTATAAATTTAGGGGAAATTTTCTGAAGTTTTGCAGCTTTGATGAATTTGAGTTTCCTTCCTTACTAGTGTCAGGTGATGTAAGGAGTTTTGGAAAAGTCTGTGACCTTGCATTGAGGCTCTGACCTGTCTATTTAAAAAGGCCCCTAGGGGTAGAAGCAAGAACTGACTAAAACCCTCTGCCCCAGATCACCCGGTATCCTGAGCACATTCCTGATCCATACTGGATCCAGCTGTACCACATAGCCATGGAAATTTGCATTTCAAAATACACTTGGCCATGCAATATTTATTTTCATTGTTGCTGTGGTAAAGTGCCAAGTGCCCCCATGTTCACAGCCAACTGTTCTAAAAGATGAATGACTCAGGGAAACTCTCCAAGAAGATGTTGCCGGCCTCCTAGATATTTCCACAATATCCTTAAAGAGCAAATTGTTCATTAAGACATACGATTGTCCACGTAGAAACACAGAAAGCCAATTTTATTTCCCAATAAGCAATGCAGAAGGAGAGGAAAATTGTTAAGATTGGTCATCTTGAGGGTTGAGCATGTAGGTTCTGTCCTGCTGGAATGAAATAAGATTTCCTAAATTCTTCTGTTAAACTAAAAGTTTTACCATGTCAAATATTACTTAAAGTGAGTCACTGGCTAAGCTAAGTAACTTCCCTTCTTTCTGTTTCACAGAATTTTCTTTATCACTATATTAGGTGTTATAATGGAATTTTACCTGTTTCTAAAAAGCAAACCATTCTTTGAAACTCTAAAAGAAACCTACAAACGTCTTTATAGGAAGATGACTTATATCTCCGACCATGTTTTGTTCTTCACTAGATGCACATAATAACAATGCAACCCTGTGTGGCTCTTATAGCAACAACAGGGCATCTCTTTGTTTTACGCCCCATACCTAAAGTGCATTTCCTCACTATTGTCTTGAGCTACTCTTGAAAGAAGACATTATCAAAGAGGTATTTAAGAAGAATAAATGGGGGGCGCCTGGGTGGCACAGCGGTTAAGCGTCTGCCTTCGGCTCAGGGCATGATCCTGGCGTTGTGGGATCGAGCCCCACATCAGGCTCCTCTGCTATGGGCCTGCTTCTTCCTCTCCCACTCCCCCTGCTTGTGTTCCCTCTCTCGCTGGCTGTCTCTATCTCTGTCAAATAAATAAATAAAATCTTTAAAAAAAAAAAAAGAAGAAGAATAAACGGGATTTTCATGCACTTTGAAATGGTGTTGCTTTATCATAAAGGGAAAGAGACTTTTTCAACTGGCAGAGACGTAAGCACCTGTGATCTCTTAACTACTGGAGGTATTTATTCCTACAAATGTGTGTTCATGTCTTGCTTCATATTTGCCTGATTAGGATGATTCTTCCCCCGACTCAGAGATCTGGATTCAGTTAAGTTCTCTGCCCATGTATGGTGCCCTTTTAAGAGTGTCAGGACCTGAGGTGGAAGAACTCTCGGAGGTTTCCAATTTCACAATGGAAGACATCAACAACCAGAAAATTAGGTATATAACCACTTTGTATTACTTGACGGAGTTTTTAAAAATGGCATTAAAATATTTAAGCAACTAACCAGTAGCTTCCTCGAAAGATTATATTGATTAAACAAAAATGCAACCATCTTACCTGGCTTGTTATGTAGCTCATTCATTTGATTCTTGTCCTCACCTCTGTAGGTACTCAGCTGTGTATGAGACTGATGGTAATCAGGTTACTGATGGCTTCCATTTCTCTGTCTCCGATATGGACCACAACCATCTAGACAATCAGATGTTTACCATCATGATCACTCCTGTTGAGAATCCACCTCGAGTCATTGCTTTTGCTGACCTTATCACGGTAAACAATTCTCAGATCAATGAACAGAGAGTGCTGTGGAGAGCTGGAATCTGTTCTGATGTAGACACAGGATTTCTGCCTGAATTGGCTGCCAAGTTCTTCCTCCAAACTGTCTAGGCAATAGTGTCAAGATATGCATGGTTTTCAATCATGAGTTTTTTAAAAAGTATGAAAAAATATGTGCAGAAGATCAAATAATTATATTTACATTATTTAGTCAAAAATATTTATGTGCTAGACATAAATGTTAGATGTGTGTAGTATTTTGTGTACTATACTAGGTGTGTCTAGCAGTGGGAGTAAAATTATAAAAGGACTATATCTTTTAGGAGTTAAAAATCTAATGTTTGCAAGAACTAAAATATGGGGATATGGACTATGTCCCCAAGTCACTTCTTCAGTCAATACTTATCACGGTAAATATTATTTACAGTTCCTTGGGGTGGGGAGGGTGGGGGCCATATGACATATCCCAATCATGAGGTTACCCAGACCTGAGGTCAAGTGCTGGTTCTGTTATTTACTAGCTGAGTGACCCTGGACCAATGATACCCCCCAGTACATACCAACACGTGGTAGGGATTCCACAAAAGTTAATTCAATCTCCTTGTCCTGCTCTGTGTACATACCACAATGCCAAAAACTCAGGAGTTTTTCTGGTTTTGTCAAGCAACTGAAAATCCATAAAATGGAGTTATTTCCAAATAGTTTTGATACTCCATACCTTGGGGAACCCCTTTGGACCTTCTCCATCCCCAGAGTTAGGGCGGCCTTCCACTTTGTACCTTGTAGATCTTCCTACCTTTGGCCAAGCATTGTTCAGAGTGAAATGGCTGGGTCATGCCCAGCAGGGTAACAAAAAACACCAGGATCCGGTTGCAGAGTTAAGGTACAAAGCAGGGCCCTGAAGGAAAAAGTGAGCTCAGGCAAGTGCTTTTACTCAGACGGATTTGTTTTCCTCCTTAACCTTAAGATAAGCACTACCTTTCAGGTGTGTGGAGGGAGCCCTTTCTTCCTGCACCCCTATGACCGCGTACCGTAAGGGACTGAGTGGGGCTTTCCTGCTGGGTGGGAGCCCCTATAGGACAGCCACTCTCGCAGTATCCTGGGGAGGACTGGATCATCCTCAGGCTGCAGGCTTTGGAAGCTTGATAGGGAAGAAAGGCGGCCATCCTGCCATGCAGCTGTGCTGAGGTGGGTGATTAGAATGGGCCAGAGCTGCTTTATAACCAGATCCATCACTGAAGGAAGCACAACTTTGAAGGGAGACACAGAAGTCGCGGTGTCTGAATGAAGCTTTGAGAGGCGCTGACAGATTGCCTGGCTCCAGCAGCATGCACATTCTTCATCTCGTCTATAGACGATCTGCCTCCTCAAAGAAGTGGAATCGGTGCTGGAAGGTCACCCCAGGCAGCACTTTTCAATTCAGTTCTTTTTAGTGCAGTTCTGTGCAACCGCCCAAGGACTATACAATCTTTTCTTTCTTAGGTTGACGAGGGAGGAAGAGCCCCACTCTCCTTTCACCATTTCTTTGCTGCTGATGATCAAGACAACCTCCAGGGAGACGCCATCATTAAGCTAAGTGCTCTGCCCAAATATGGCTGCATCGAGAACACCGGAACAGGTACCCGCAGCTGCAGGGCTGTAGCATGGCTCCAGACCTGTCAAGAAGGGAGGGCTGGGGGAGGCAACTGCCTCCAGTCAAACCTGGACGTGGGGGACTAAAGACGAATGGATCCATTTTAAAGAAACGGGAGGAAGGAAGGTTTCATTCACTCAGAAATCTACTGAGCGTCTTCTGTGTGCCAGGCACTTTTTTAAGCACTAGGGATATATCAGTAAACAAAACAGATAGAAACCCCTATCTTCACATTGCCTTCGATCCCTGTGGGGGGAGACAGATAAGAAGCCTAACAAAGGAGAAGATTGTGTAAGATGTTAGGAGGTGAATCAGTGCTAGGAGAAGCAACAGAGTAGGGAGGGGATCAGGAATGCCAGCAACGGGGAAGGGAAGGGCGTATGCCCTGCACGCAGAGCTGAGTGTCAAGGAAATAAAAATGCCTGTCCTCTCGTGGTGAGACAGCAGCAGTCTGGCTGGACCACAGCTATGGCTCAGCTCCTTCTAAGGATCTGACATGAATTGAAATGCACGCTTGTCTGCCTGTGACCCTCTCCTCCACATCCCTCCCCCTCCACCATCTGCCCTGGACCCCTGCTGCCTTTGCTGGTTATCACGGGGAAGGAGAGGCGAGAAGGTGTGTCCTGTCCACGGGCCCCCTGAGACCGTGGTGACTGGCAGTTGAGACAGCTCCTGGCCGGTTACCGTGTTGCCGCCTGTGCAGTGAGATCCCTGAGTGCCAGCGCTTGGCGCTAATTGGCATGCAGCTAGCAGCTCCCACAGAGAGGCCCTTGACTGAAGGTGTCTGTGGCCAGCATGGTACCTGGGATTTGAGCCTAGTTCCCAGCAATTCGTCTAGCGGTGGCCACGTTTTCCTCCAGAAAATCGCGGGTCCTTTCCCCCATCTTGCTTTCATTATGTGCACTCAGGTTTGTTTATTGCTGAATTAGCTTTATCTCAACAAATGTTTATGCCAGAGACAAAGGATGTAAAGATGAGTGAGACACAGCCCCAGCCCTGAGTGGGAGACAGATAGGAAGACTGATAAATGACAATAAATTAAAAATGCTGGGACAGGGAAAGGGGCAAACCCTGAGAAAGTACATAGGGTGAAACGATGACTTCTGCTTGAGAGGGCAGGAAAGGCTGAGGAAGGTGACGTTTGTGTTGGAACTTGAAGGGTTAGTGGGAGTCTCACTGTGGGCAGAGGGAAGAGGATGGGCAAAGGTGGGGAGTCATGAAAGGGTAGTTGCCCCCCACCTCTATTTCTCTTCTCTCCAGGTGGTTTCTTAGTAAGCCTTCCTAACGTGGTTTGACATTAACCTGGAATGCCTGCAGAGGAGTATTTCACTGGTCTAGAAGTCAAATTTCTGGCAAGCTCCAGCTCTCTAAACAGTGATTCTCAAACTTTCATGTGTATAAGACTCAACTGGAGGGCTCGTGAAAACACAGTTTCCTGAGCAGCAAACCCAGCATTCCTCCCCTCCCCAGAGGCTGGGAGGCCCATGCATTTGCATTCCTCCCCCCCCCCCCGACACCCCCCCCACCCCCGGCTCATAGGCGATGCCATGGCTGCTGGCCCAGGGAGCACATTTGGAGAATCACTGTTCTACATTAGTATGAGCCTGGAAGTAAGGAAGAGACGCTCAGGGGGCTGGGGGCGGGGGGGGGGGGGTGCAAATAACTATCCCAAGACAATTTAAGGACTCCAGCCCTTGCTCCATGGGTGTTCAGTACCGAGCCTGTTTTGTGTATATGAAACTAGCTACCTAGATTCAGAATCCTGCAGATCAGCATAATGCCTTTTTAAAAATATTATAAGAAGCAGCTTTAACTTCTTACCAGCAAGCCAGGAAGAAACAGAATAATTATACTGTGAGGTATAAAATCTAACAGCATGGACTACATTCATTCAGTACCAGCACAAAGAGAACAGACCCACCTTGATTACCTCGAGGGCATGCATCACGGTGTTCCAGCACAGCACAGTAATAGATGTTCCTAATGATAGCCTGCATGCATCAAGAACTGTTTAATTTGCACATAGTATATTCTGCTTAAGAAGGCAAGGAAGCACATTAATGAGAATGATTTACGGGAAAAAATAGAAGGTGCAATTTTAAAACTGGGAAGGATTGGTGCTTAAAGCTTCAGTGACAGATTCACTTGTTGAATGGCTTCTTTCCCAATGACAGAAAATAAGTCATTTCTCTATTTGAGTATATTTTTAGGTATTGTTTAGTTTATTTAAGCTCTTTCTGACCCAAATCAAGAAGCCACATTTCTCATATTTATAGCGATCAATGTAAAGGGAAAATAAAAATGTGAAGGAATTACAGCACTTCCTTGTGGAAACACTGAGCTGTGTGTGCTAGGGATTATCTGGTCACAGGTCACTCAGATCCCTCCATGCCTCTGGTGTCAAGAGGAACCAAATCTGATGGGTAAAATCTAAGACAGTTCACGTCATGGAAGAAAAAACAATTGTCCTGAGTTCTTATTTCAAACAAATTATAAGTAACACTTTTTCAGTCCTAGTCTTTCTGTTGGAAGGTTAACCAAAAAATGACACTGTCTACAATTCAGGAAGTCAATGGCCTTTTGATTTATGACCTGATCTTTGCAAAGGGCCATGAGAGAGACAAAGAGAAACGCTTTGTTGCTTTCAGACCTTCTATATACACTTTTTTTTTTTATATGTATCCAGGGAATGTTTGAAGACACAGGGGTTTCTTTTTCTCCTCTCTTTAGAAGAAAATGTGGTAACAATTTAAAATCAATCAATTAGAGAGACTCAGACCAAGGAAGAGACAAGCCATCCATCATTTAGATGGTGTTTACTCTTCCCCCTTGGCCTTTTCCAGTGTTTGGTTGGGGCTGGGATGAAAAGAAGAGTTAACTGGAACCAGCTCTATCTCTGGGGCTCTGCATGGAACTTGAGCATCTCAGGGCTTGAACGGCACCTGAGCTGTGGACAGTCCCGGAGCATCGCAGTAGCCCTAGGGTACCATCCCGGGGGCTGAGCACTGACCCCTGGGGAGGTTTCCTTAAGGAACTGAGGTCAAATGAAAACTTGCTTAATGAGATATCTCTTAGATTAAGAAGTATACAGTTAGTCTTTTCTTAAATAGAGAAGGAGACTTCCTTTTGCAGGGTGTGCTAGGCAGGGTGGCTTTGAAATTGACCAAAGCTTAAGGTAGAGCCCTTGCGTTTGTGCTGTTACTTGTCCGAGGACTTACTTTATCACAGATTTCTAACAAAACAACCACTGATTCTTTTTTTTTTTTTATTCTTGCTATGTAAAATAACATTGTGAGTGCTTTCATGCACATTATCTCATCTGATTCCCTGTGGAAACAGCTGGGCAGCTGTAACCATGTGTAGATGAGAAATAGTAGGGAAATTGGGATTTGACCCCAGAGTCTTCCATTTCTAGTCTTGTGCTCTTTCCATTCTCCATTTTTATCCTCTAATGTAATTTCCTCTGTTGTTGATAATGCTGTCATGTTTTCTAGTTCAGCCTAGTAAGCAGGAATTGATGGATCGAGGTAAAAATTCTCTCTTGATGTTGACACAGGTGATCGTTTTGGCCCTGGAGCTACCAGTGACCTAGAGGCATCATTCCCTATTCAAGATGTCCTGGAAAACTACATTTACTACTTTCAGAGTGTTCATGAAAGCATTGAGCCAACCCATGACATTTTTAGTTTTTATGTAAGTGATGGAAACAGTCGTTCAGAAATCCACAGCATCAATATCACCATTGAGGTAAACACTTTGAAGTTGGGAAAGTGGGCCTTTGACAACAATATCCCCCCATTAGCTAGCTTTATATGAACTCAAAAGCAAAGAAGATTGCATTTGACCTTCAGTTTTCGAGGTCAATTTAAAAATATAACCCTGACCTTTAAGAAACTTGTAGAATTAAGGCTGGCATTTGGGGATGGTCTGACTTAGAAATCTGAATCTCCACTTCAGGGTAAAATGTGTTCATTCTATGTGAAAACAGTTTGTGAGGGTCAGACAGAGAAACCATCAGTCTCATCTTTAGCTGAAAACTAACATATGCCTGTTTTTCCCTGAAATTATTGTATGATTTCTACATGTATACTTGCCTTTTCTTACATTTTTAATGCATTTATTTGTTAAATTATAACATCAAAGAAATGTGTTCCTTGATGCTGTATTTATTCTCATTTGAGCAACTAGATAGCTTGCTCTACCAACCCAGGGAGACAGAGATAAAAGATAAAACTCAGAATGGAATATTCTCTGCCCTGGGAAAAGACCCTCAGCACCCTTCGGAGGTGGTAAAGGAGGGCTGGCACAGGGTCAGGGAGACAGCTTTAGAAACCCACGCTTTTAAATACGGTGTCCTACAGTACTATGATACTCTTGGGGTTTTCTAAGACAAATTTTGATTTCAAATAATGTGCTCTTTTATCCTCAAAATATACTCGTACTTCTCTAACCACATGTCCAGATTTTTGGTCTGAAAAACATGATCATTGTACCCGTGGAAAATATCTTGAAGATTTCTGTAGAATGTCAGTTTCTTTTCAAGGAGACATTTTGCTTGTGTGACTTCTTCTTTCAAACGAACCATTTTGATTGGGAATTAAAGATGGTGACACATTAAGTACTATTTCCATAGTGAAAGTTGATGTGACAATGTTACTTTTGCTGAATAAGGTTCATTTTCTTTCTTCTTAAACCAATATCTGTGTGAGACCTGATACTTTATGCTTTCATCAGAGGAAGAACGATGAGCCTCCCAGGATGACCTTGCGGCCCCTTGGCGTGCAGCTAAGCTCGGGAGTCGTGATAAGCAATTCTTCTCTGAGCCTGCAGGACCTGGACACTCCAGATAATGAGCTGGTTTTTGTACTGACAAAAAAGCCCGACCACGGTAGGACCCAACTGCTATGGCAGGCTTCTTAACTGAGGTGCCCGATAGGGTTTTAGAATAAACACATAGATTTCTGTTGATTATTCCTCTACTTTGCCTCTGCCATTCTTTGCATCAAAGTATAATCAGATTCACAGCTAGCCAATATTCTTTGGGGTCACAGTGGATACCAGTTGCTCTAAAAAGCCTGAATCCTAGGTAATTGGTGTCTCTGAAATTCAATTTCAGCTGTTTTCTTGCTCTCCTGTATAACCTCAGGCAAAATAGGTTTAGAGTCCTGTTCTCATAGTAGGCTTCATTGCTTGATAGTCTTGGGCCATCTCATGCAAGGAACACTGTAGCAGCCTTGTTATTAATTTCACAAGGTGTTCACTTCAGGTTAGAGGTGTGCTAGATGTCTTTATGAACTTGATCCTTTTGCAAAGAAAGCACTTTTCCTGATTAAACCAGAGGTAAAAACCACCATGGGAATCTTTTACCTACTTCTTTTCTAAGTGCCATCCCTCTGATATTAGCCAAAGCTCTGGAACTTTCATCTCCCAGGTGGTACCTTAGTGTATCGTAACACCCTTGGTCTTTTAAAGATGAAGTTGTGTTGATGGAAGGTTAATATAAGAGTCTGTTGGTCACTGCATTTTATCTCCCTTCACTTTTGCTTTCTTTAATGAAACACTTTAACTGTCCATCATGATACACACGACCCTTGAAAACAGAAAAATATGCTTCAACCCGAAGATGTCTGGTATCTTTCTGAATTTAAAAGGAATTTAAAACACAGATGCCCTAGAAGGAAGGCAGCAGGAGAAGAGTGCTATTTTCACTTTGCAGAAGGGGAAAATAAGGTTTAGATAACGCAGAGAGTTTGAATTCATGGAGGGCGATTTGATTTCTAAGCCACTGTATTACCACATTCACTGTGTCTCCTCAAGAGATTTTTGAACAGGAAAAGTTAAATTTTATCTTCTTTATTTGTAGATGAGGCCACAGGGCAGCACCCTGTGCTTCTGTAGAAAATTCTGAGTTGTTGGTCATTTATGTGTGTGTGTCACCAAGAGCCTCTGAGGTGCTGGACATTTTACCCAGGCTCTCGCTAGTTGACAAATTCAGGCAATGTTTTGGTGCCATATATATTCTACCATTGTTTCTTTGTTTTTCTTTACTTTCTTCCTCAGGCCATCTGCTCTGGAGGCAAACTGCTTCTGAGCCTCTGGAGAATGGGAGGGTTTTAACTCAGGGCTCCTCCTTCACCTACCAGGATGTCCTGGCCGGGCTGGTCGGGTACATGCCTGGTGGTCCCGGGGTGGCAGTGGATGAGTTCCGGTTCTCCCTCACGGATGGCCGCCACGTGGACACGGGGAGGATGGAGATATACATAGAACTGCCTACAAGTGGCGCCCCCAACTTGGCTGTAAACCGAGGCCTACAGCTCTCAGCAGGTACCACAGGAATGGAAGAGAGTAGCTGCGGTCCGTCTGTCCTTATTTCTTCTTTGTCAGCATGCTTGTTAGCTCTGTGGGAAGGTATTGAAGTGGACATTCAGAATTCAGAGAGACTGGAGGTGAGGAGAGCTATTCTTTCAAGGACACTAATTGTTGTGAGTGACTAATGTAAATCTCTTAAATTCTTTGGACCAGATGCCTCTCTGTGAATTTGAGAAGAGATTGTGAAGAGTTTATAGTACTTCCAGGGTCCTCAAAACCCTAATTTATCCAGCTACTTACAGGGCCAGGTTTCTTAGAACATGGCCATTGCCCAGCCAACCCCACAGGAAAAAACAGCAACAACAACAACAAAAGAAATCCAACAGAATTTTCAAGATGTTTACTTGAAAGACAAAAAAGGGGGGGGGGGTCCTGGGGGGGCAATTGGGAAACGATCATAACTAAAAGAGTTTATAAAAATAATTAAGATTCACTAGATAGGGTATCCTAGGGTATAACATTCGCAAGTTTGCCTGTGTATAAGCAGCACCTGAAGGACCTGTGACACGTGTCAGTCTTGAAGTCAGTTTGCATAGGGAGTTACTTAATTAGGGAGTGGGCCTTTTCCCTCCAGAACATCTGCTCCCACTGGGGTCCTGTTTGTTTATCTACTCTTAGTTTCACATGTATCTGGTAGTGAAAACTATATGGCATAATGGTATTTGAAAATTTGGAGATTCCCAAAGGTTCCCATTATTCGATCTGAGATTTAACTTTCCCCTGTTTACAAGCCAGTAAGTTAGCCTGTTAGTGTTTCATGGGTGCTGATAGAAGACAGGAGACTCCTGGGTCAGAGACAAATACTTTGCTACTCACAGCACATTGGGCAGCATTGCCATCAGCAAGTTTGCATCTTTTCCTTCTGCGCTCCAAGTCTGGTGGGAGTGATGCAGAAGGCCCAGATGGATGCCTTCACATGCAATGGGACCCATTAGAGAAGAGGAACGCTGAGCTTGGGGGAAACTCCCCCTGTTATAATCACAATAAGCAAGCCTGGTCTTTGTCCCAGAGGAAGTATCACCTCATCCCTTGGGGCTGCTTGCTGAGAATGGCCTGGGGAAAGAATAGTTAGGCCTTGCATTGTTGGCATTACCCAGCAAGAACACACAGGTTGCCCAGGGTCCAGCCAAACACTAGGATATATTAGACATGAATGACTAGCATCTATTTTACCAGAATTTACTATTTTTAATATGAGCTGGAATTGCCAATTACTATTGTCTCACCTCCTTTCCCAACGCCCACATAGCCTTACGGGGCCCCCTGTTTTATAATCCTGTAAACATTGATTTTAACTATTTGGTTTGAGATGGCAACAAGATATATTTATAAGTTTATGTAAAGCTGTTGCCAATGATTTAGTGAACCTCAAGATAGTAAATAAGTTAGGTCCAAGAAGGTTTCACCAAAGATCTAGGAGTTATTACATCAATCCAGGGAGGGGCAACTGATAGGTCACAGGAGTAGAGTGAGCATGGGGCAGAGAGAGTGAAAATGGATCAGCAGAGAAAAGGGCTCAGATCTAAACCCGAGGGAAGATAAATAGACTGCAAAGTTGGGATTGTTTCACTTAGGGAAATTAAAATGTGTGCAGCTGGAAACTGAGAAGGGCAAGCACCCGGTATTCACTTAAACCCAGGCAGTGTGCGATCATTTAGTCTCTAGTCTCCTGAAATCACTTGACATCCTATTCAAACATCCATGCAATGATGGGCAATGACCTCCTCTCTCCCACTCCCTTCCAGGGTCTGTAGCACGCATCACAGAACAGCATCTGAGAGTGACAGATACTGATTCGGATGACCGTCAGGTGATGTACATCATGAGGGAAGATCCTGGCGCGGGGCGTCTGCAGATGATAACACACGACAACCCGGAGCAAATCTCTGTGAAAGGCCCCATCCGGAGTTTCACCCAGGCTGACATTAGCCAAGGTCAGCTAGCTCTCTTGCACCTGCCCAGACTTGGACAGAGTCTACTCACAGTTGTAAATGGGAGTTAAATGCCTGGTAGCTTATGGCAGTAAACTGCACTCTTTGTTTTGAATAAGAACTGCGTTATAGTTTCATTTATTCTTTCTTGTCTCCTCAATTTTTTGGTTAAAAAAACTATCCTTCTTGGCTAAAATGTGTTCATGCTTTGACATAGCATTGATGAAATTTGGGGCTGTTATGGAGGGAAAAAATCATTTTGACTTGCTATGATGCTAAAAAGTGTTTGTGAGAGAGAGGAGGAAAAAGAAGTGAATTGGGATGGATTAAGGTGGAAATTATGCCTGCTTTAGGTGAACAATTTATATCTCTTTTCAGCTCCCCAAAGAGCACAAGTTAATGAACTAAGCAAAATGGAAGGGCATAAATCAGAGCCGCCTGGGGGAGATTACATAGCTCATCCCTCCTCCAGGAAATGCTGATGTAATGTAAAAGCATAAATGTTAAATGCTACGTAGTTACTGTACAGTTCTTTCAGGGGTAAAAAAAGGGAAAAAAAAGTTACGTGGTGGGGGAAAAAAGTAATCCAAAGTCATGGGATGATGTGCAATCCCATTTAGAGGTGGAAATAGCCCCGAGGAGTAGACATTAGGGTCTTGTCCATGTGCTAACACTCAAAATGGGGTAGCAGCTGATTTCTCGCTGGACCTGTCTCTACTTTCCTGAAGGGGATAGAATAGACAAAGGGATAGTAATTCCTTAATTATTCTTTGCCTCAGTGTCTCTTTTGTAAAAATGAGACTGAGTACTTCTCCCTAGATGTTTGGTTATATTTACATTGCAAGGTGCCTGGAAGTGAGGCTGTGGCTGAGCAAAAACGTAAGAGTTTGTGCTTCTCCCTGTGGATCCTTATGACTAATATGTAGAGTTTATCTGTTAATTTGTTGGTTGGTTGGTTGGTTGGTTATATTCAGTGTTGTTTCAGAAATGGCTGAGAGCTGCACTGGGAAATGGGAGTGATGAGCTCTGGGAGAGTATGGGCCGCAGCTCCGTGTCCCTGGCCCTGCGACGTGGGTATATAGCCAGTGATGTGGGTGCCATCGCTGCACATTTTCCATGTGGTTGCTCATGAGACTTCCTATGAGTCTTTCACAAAAGCTCAGCCTCAACCATAAGCAGAGCTACTTGGGATGATTTTATTATGAGAGTGTTTTTGATTATGAGGAAGTCAATAGCGAGAAGGGAAAGAGAGGAATTGAAAGCTTTAGATTAAAATGTCTAAAGCAATGTCAAAGTGAGGAAGGTGTTAATTGATTCATTGGTGTGAATACCAATCAGATTCCCACTTCCCACTTCAGAAATAAGGGCAGAAAGCACTAATAGCAAGTCTTGATTATCTTGTCCTTTTTTACAGGCCAAGTAGAATACAGACACGGGAAAGGAGAATCTGGCGGGAGCTTTGCATTTAAATTCGATGTGGTTGATGGAGAAGGCAACATGCTGATTGGGCAGTCATTTTCCATCAATGTTTTGGGTAAGAGGGCATTGGGTTTCTAAAAATATTCCAGCAGGTCTGCGGTTATACAGTGTACACTGTGCTTACCTTGAGGCTGGGGTCTTTCCTTTACCGAGCTACATGGGAATCTGGAATCCTGTCTCCTCTGTTGTGTGAAACTCTGGCTCCTTAGGGCACTCTCTGAGGGATAGGCCTAAGGATTATTCTGATCTTACTCCTGGACAGCTGAAAGGATCCATTTTCAAATCACTATTTCTGATATTTTCAGAAGACAATTCCCCACCAGTCATCACCACCAACAAAGGGCTGGTCTTGGATGAGAACTCAGTGGAGAAAATCACCACTCTGCAGCTCTCTGCCACCGACCAAGAGAGTAAGCCTACAGAGTTGATCTATACAATCAGTAGACAGCCCGAGCTGGGCCACCTGGAACATGCAGCATCCCCAGGTAAGCCTGTCATCTCCTGCTTCATCAGACCAAAAGTTGGGATTTAGTAAGTGTTGGGAATAAGCCACATACACCTAGAATCTGCCTTGGTTAGTATTTATTTTTGCATTACTAGTTTTGACCGTTCTATACTACCTTGCATCATAATTTGGCACACAGCAGATGCTCAGTAATTCCTTGCTGAAAGTTGAACAAATAATTGCAATTTATGTAAGCAGTCTTGTCTCCATAACTAGATTGTCAGTTCCTTTAGGGCAACACTACATCCTGCTGTTCTAAAGTCTGAGCACCTGGCACAGTATGATGCCCTAAAAATGTAATTCAGGAAATAACAAGTGAGCATGTGTATTGGGCAAGATTCTAGTTGAGCTGCTGCTGAGGGAGCAAAAACAGATAAAGGAGGTCCCATCCTCACCCTCTAGTATGCTTTATTGGACGAGATAAGGAACCTTTGCATATAACCATACCTAAGGGAAGAATATGGCAGGTATTTTAGGAACTGTATTAACCTGGTGTCATAGAAGTTCAAAAATGGGAGAGGCTGCATTGGGTAGGAAGGTGCATAGAGGTGGCATTTAAAGGTGCCCTGAGAGGGCACCTGGGTGGCTCAGTCTGTTAAGCGTCTGCCTTCAGCTCCAGTCATGATCCCAGGGTCCTGGGATCGAGTCCCACATTGGGCTTCTTGCTCAGTGAGGAGCCTGCTTCTCCCTCTGCCTGCCACTCCCTCTGCTTGTGCTCTCTCTTTCTCTGACAAATAAATAAAATCTTTTTTTAAAAAAAGTGTGCTTAGAAGGTAGAGTTTGAACAGACAAAAATGGTGTTATTTTCAGAGAAGGGAATAGCATGTGGGCACATTCAAAAAATAATGAATGGGCCAGTTTAGCTAAAGCATATATTTGAAATAGGAGTAGATGCGGCTCATGGGTAGACTGAGATTTTATGGAGGGTCTTCAAAGCTGGGATAAGCAATCCCTATGTAATTCAATAGGCGATAGAGAGTCACTGCAGAGTTCTGAGCAGGGAAGGAAAGTGACATTCGTCTAGTGTCTAACAGATGGACAGAAAGAAAGCGAGAGGAGGCAGTGACAGTGGGTCCGAAGTCTCACGTTTGGCCCAATAGTAGGTAGTGAGTCTTCCCCTAGAGGGGCGGGTAGTAGAAATAGGAAGATGAGAACCATGTAAGAGATATGTGCCTGGCACCTGGTAAACTGTACTCGATCAACAACAGTTGGTGGAAGAGTGGGAGGGAGGGGGGGATTTCAGGGGGAGAACCTACAGAACTTGGCAGTTGAATGGATGTGAGGCGTTTGCTGAATGAGCGATCTAAAGGTAGAGTCGTCTTTGTTTCGTACACCGTGGAGGCAGCAATGGTTTGCAGGAGATTTAGATCGTCACCCACTTCCTTTGGATTTCAAGTTCCAGATCCTTCATTCATCCAACCAGGGGAATAACAAAACAGGGGATGTACTTACCCAGATTCTACTCACTCTCTAATACAGGGAGTCAGACCATAAGCAAGTGAGCAAGTCGATATATCGTTTATCAGTGGTTATGAGTATTTTAGGGGAGAAATAAGAGCATTCCAGGGTAGAGAGCAAGGGGGTGAGGGAAGAACTCCCTGCTATAAAATGACATTTGACAAGCGGTCTAGGGGGCTGAGGGAGCCAGCCATGCTGGTGTTATAGGAAAGGGCCTTCCAGACAGAGGGATGGGTGAGTTTAACCTCCTGGGGTGGGGTCAGCCTGGCACATCCCATTCCAGAGACAGCAAGACCAGTGAATGAGCAGGGTGGATGAGAGGGAGGTCCGTGGGGAGGCGAGCTTCGAGAAGTGGAGGGTAGTCTGGCAGAGTTGGTGAGAGAGGCAGACCATGGTGATGGTGATGGCGGAGGGGGAAGTGTTGTGAGCGTTTGGTGGGAGAGTGTGGGAAACGATGGAGAGATTGGCCAAAATCCCTAATGCAAGTGGAGCAAATGGCCTACCCTTTTGTCCTGAAGTTCCTGGGGGAAGAATGCAGATCAGCACTCCTAAGACCTTGGCTGTATGAGATATTTGATAACTAATTCATGAGCTAATTGCTTCTGCCAGAATTCTGTCAGTTTGCTGATTGTATCTCTCCGAAGATGAAAGGGCAGACTCTTGGCTGTTGTGTTGGGCAACTGCATCCACACTATGCAGAGCTTTAAAAGCCCTGAGCCTCAGGCAAGGCACTGGCAGCTGCCTAGCTGCTGGTCGTTCCCAGCCCTTACTCTTCTTTGACTGGGGGCTGTGTTAAGAGTTCAGCGCGAGGCTGCTTCAATTACTCCTTTTCTGTTTTTACAGTCTCAGCCTTCACTGGGCTTAAATTCTGGCTGCCAAGACCAAGCCAGTGCTGCTGAGGGAGACTCGTAGGTGATCACATTTCTCCCTTATCTTGGGAAAGCACCCTCCAAAAATAGAGGGAGGACTTTCCTTCCCTGGGACACTACCCTTCACCTGCCCTTTTCCACCAGGCTTGACTTCCTAACTCACCTGACTCACACCCCACCCCACCCCCAGTTTTTCTGAGGCCACCTGTTTCTAGTAACTCTCAGTGGCCCAGATCTGAGGATCCAGTCCCCTCCCCTTTACTCTTGGGGCCTCTTCCCATTGCTAACGGAACAGGGCTTCCTGCCCTTCCTGCATCTCCAACCCCATTCTGTATCCTTTCTGTAGCATTTTGCCAGAATTCTCACCTTCCCTGTCTGCGCTGAGAATATTTTCGTGAGCTTGATTCTTTTTAGATGTGAAAGGTGTCCCGTCAGAGGAGATGCACATTGACATCTTGCATTCCTCTCCTAAGGCAGCTGGAGCAGCTCAGGGAAAAGCCCCCACACCTCACCCCTTTGCCTCAGTGGGTGAGGATGGGTCTACCAGGAGCTGGGGTAGGCTGGCCTGTGCTTTCCAAAAAGAGCAAGCAGACTTCGAGGCCACTGTCTTGTGGTGCAGGCACTGAGCTATTTTGGGACCGATGCCTCTTGGAATTATCAGTCTCCACCAGCGCTTGCAGATTTCCTCTCACTGGTTAACTCTAAAGTGGACTCAGTCTCATACTGTCTGTCCTGGTCAGTGGATCATAATTGATTGTTCTTTTTAGATAGACAGGAAAGGTGTGATGATTCTATTTTCTTCCCCTGAGGAGATATAGGGAGCCATATGCCTATGCAAACTGTGCAGAAGACAGACCAGAGCCTGCTGCCTCTAGGGAGAGTAGCTTGAGAGTCTAGGCCCCGCATGGGCCCTTTTCAAGGTTGAGGGACCACAACCTCATGTCAGGGACCCTGAAGACCCTCTTTTTCTTGTGAAATCAGAGTAAGGAGTTATATTATTGGGATAGAAGCTAAGCCTCTGAAACAAAGAGACCCAAACTTCAGTGCCTTAAATAAGAAGTTCATTTTCTCTCACAGAAAAATCCAGAGGCAGGTGGCCCGGATGGCCTAAAGTGCCTCAATATGAGGCTCCCATCTCTGGTCCAAGGTGACTACTGTAATTGTTGTCATTCCCCAGCCAGAGGTAAGGGACAAAGACCAGGGGAGCCCACGTCCTTTGCTACGTTAGGAGTATTACTGGAAGAACACATGTGAATTATTGATCACATCCCCGTGGCAAGAGGGTAGTCAGACAAAGCTGTGAGGTGGCCGGGAACGGTAGACCCTAACTGGGCATCCAATTACTTCGCTGACACTTAGAAGTTGTGTTTTTTAAAGTCGGGGAGCAGTATAGCAATCTCCAGCACAGCACCGGTTCTCACCTTCACCAAACATTCACTGAGTAGCTGCTGCCGGAGAGGATTTGTTCTAGAAGTGGGAGACATGCAAACAAACACGTGTGAATGTGTTTCTGTAGCCGTGACAGCAACATGACAGGACGGTGGGAGCCACCGCATGGCAAGGTCCGCCTGAGAGAGGTGTGGGAGTGAGTCAGGAACAACTTCCAGAGATGATGCTTTAGCAGAGGTGTTCCTTGGTCTCCTCTTTCTCTCTGCCTCTCTCAGGATGGTGACACCAGAGTATTGTCTCACAGATCTGGGGCTGGAAGTCAGAGATCATGGGGTCAGCAGGGTTGAGATTCCCGCTGAGGGCTGTGAGGGAGAATCTGTCCCGGGCCTCTCCCCTTGGCTTTGTAAAGTTGACCATCTTTGTGCCCACGTGGAGCACTCCCTGTCTGTGTATGTCTGTGACAAATTCTCCCCTTTTATAAATCCGATTGGATTGGGGCCCCCTCTAATGACTGCATCTTAACCACTTACATAAGCAATGATCCTATTTCCAAATAAGGTCACACTGTGAGGTACTGAGGGTTAGGACTGCAGCATATGAATTTAGGGAGGGGGCGTGGGGATGACACAATTCATTCCCTAACAGGAGGCTTTGAAGAAAAGCTGGAGCAGAGAAGCTGAGGGTCTCCCCCAGCCTGAGCCTGCGGTGGGACACAGGCAACGTGCTTAGAGCCACCCACAGCGCTGCGGAAAGCGGGAAGGCCAAGGCAATTGCCTACATCCTGTTAAGACAAAGCAATTTCTTCAAAGATGCTTTATTCGCGTACGCTTCCCTGACCTGGACTGAACTTTCTCTAACATGCTGGCCCTCCAGGGGAATTGGAAAAACTGACAGGGTTAATGTGGGTCTCCGTAATATGGCCAGATACATAGTTTAGCCAGCAGGTTGGTAACAGAAAACACCTTCGATGGGATTAAACTCCTTCAAAATATTTCAAACAGTAACTACCTGCTGTGACAGCCAGTAGGGATGATATGTTATTAGAAATACCACCTTGATGGTGAGTAGCTTAAGTCTTCTGATACCCAATTAGCAAAGGCTAGAATATTTTTTTAAGTGTACAGAGATGGAAAATCTGTGCTCGGTAGGACCTCTTAGGTAGCTTTTATAGTGGATGAACTGACTTCATTCACCAAGCGTGTTTTGAGTGCCTACTGTGTGCCAGGCACTATTTTAGGTGCACACTAGTGAAGAAACAACACAAATCCTTGTCCTCTTGAAGCTTCTGTTCTAGATGCACCTTGTTACCTCTGGCACGAAGTTAGGGACATCACTTAAGCGATCATATTAAATACCCCATCAAAATCGGTATTTCAGGCAAGAAAAATACAAGAGCCAAAACACGTATTCTAGAAGAAATGATTCAATTAAAAATATTACAATGATGATATTTCAGGGGTGGATCCATGAGTGGCTTTTGTGATTCTTTACTACATTTCTGTGTTTTTCACATTTTCTTTAATAGACATGTATTACTTTTATATTGAAAAAAAATTAAAGGATAAGAGTAAAATCCAAGAGGCTCCTTGCCCAGCCTGCAAAGGTTAGATGAGCTGTACAAAAAGTATTCCTAGCAAGCATTAACTTTGGAGTTAGAAAACCTTGAGTTTCACCCCAGCACTGCCTTAGCTGTGTGAGACCTTGGGTAGGTCACACTGCTTTTCTAATTTTATTCGTGTCATAATCTAGAAAAATGGAGGTAATATGCCAACCTTGACCTCCCAGAACTGTTAAAAGGGAAAACTCAATATGTATAAGCAAACCTAAAAGAGTGTTCTGCACATGGTAGGTGCTCAATGTTTGCTAGTTTGAATTGGGAAGGGCTCATTAAGATCAAGCCTAGAGCTCTCATATGCTACTAGTGGAAATATAAAAATATTTTATATTTATAAAATATAAATATACCACTTAGTTTGGCAGTTTCCTAAAAAGTTAAGCATGTACCTAACATATAGTCCCACCATTCCACTCTTAGAGATTTACCCAGGAATAAAAACTTCTGCCGATACCAAGACTTGTGCATGAGTGATCATAGCAGCCTTATTTACAATAGCACGAAACTGGAAATAACCTAAATGTCCATCAACAGGTGAATGGAGACACAAACTACAATATCTCCATCCAGTGGAATACCACTCAACAATAAAAAAGAGTAAACTATTAATGCATGCTGCAAGATGGATAAATCTCAAAATAATTATGCTGAGCAAAAGAAACTATGCATAAAATAGTATATACTCTCTAATTCTGATTATGAAAAAAATTAGAAAAAATCCAACTAATCTATAGTTACAGAAAGTAATTGATTTGTTTCTTTGGGATAAGGTAGGGGACAAGAAAGGGAAGAATGGAAGGATTGTAGAGTGTCAGGAAACTTTGGGGGTGATGGACACGTTCCCTATTTTGATTAAGGTGATGGTTTCATGGATATGCCAAAGCTCATGAAATTGTACACTTTAAATATGTGCAATTTATTATATGTCAGTTTCCTCTCAATAAGAAATGTTAAGAAAAGGAAAGATCAATTCCAGACCTTTCTTTCCAAGAAGGAAAAATCTATCACCTTTCTTAATCACTCTCAGAGTAACGACTCATATAAAGGGACAGGGAAGTAGGTGACTGGTTGATTGTGAGAATCCAGACAAGTATTTCCCCATGAGCTGTGAGGATGGATTCACAGCAGGGAACGAGATTTAAATTTCTCAGCGCAGCCAGTCTGAAGTTATTAAGTTTTTAAAGAATGGTATGGATTTCTGTCTAGAGCCACAAGACAAAGCGATAAGACAGGGGCCACATTTTTTGCCTGTCAACAGCTGATGTAGCAAGCACAGAAATATCAAATGCCTTCTCATAAAAAAAAAAATAATGCCCCAATATTCAGGAGGGTGTTGTATCTAGGTAACAAATTTCAGATGATAAAGAGAGTTACAAATGTAAACCATGTGGGTTGAATTTTTTTAAAAAAAGATATTGATGTCCCAGTTAAATGTAAAACAGTCAAAGTAGATTTTCTGTTTTTTTACTGAAAAGGCACACTGGTTTTGCCGGGATTAACAATGATAAATAATACATCCCAGGAAGCAGCAAATGAATTTCAGGACCAAACCAAAGGACTAGATTCGATGGATTAATACCTCAACACCCAGAATCTGAAAGAGGGAATTTGTGCTGAGGGACTAAAAGATGTGGTTTTGTTTCAGTCTTGGCTGGAACCAGAGGATGAGACACAGAAGCCCTAAGATAGAAGCAAGAATTCTGGGCTGTTCTGCTAAATGCTGTGGGACATTTAAAAACATAAGATATTACTCATTTGTGGGATACGTTGGACTTATCTAAAATCACTTAGTTTTTTTGTGTTGTTTGTTTTTTTTCTTTTACTTTTAGTACAAGTCTGAAAAAAATTTAATGTGTTTCCTCTATATCATGTTATTAAAGGCTACTGGTTTTTTAGGTCATTTAAGAGTTGAGATAGAATGATTGCGCCAACCCTAAAGTCATGCGGTTTTGTAACTGTCAGCCTGGCTAAAGTGGTATATGAAAAGCTAGAAAATCGTAGACCAGAGAGTTGAAAGGGACCTTGAAGAAGATGAAATGAAATCATGGATGCCAGGCTCACCAATCACAGAGAAAAGCTTATGTGTAGCCAAGCCCTGTGACTCCAGTGTTCAAAAGCTAAACCATCACACGATATTAAAAATTAGGACAGGTTTTCAGAAAGGACTATGAGGCTATGGGGGAATATAAAACCTAAGAAAGAGGAGTTTGGAGACTAAGGCAATGGCTCTACCTTTTACAGATTTGACCTGCATACATAAACCCCCAGAGAAAGGAGAGGAACATTTATTGAGCACCTGCTGTTGGCTTGGCACATAGCAGAAGCTAGATAATTAAGTTAACATGTGCTCCCACAGAACATATGCTGTGGTGGGGAAAAAAATACACAAACGACTCTAGCACGAGGTCTCAGAGAGCAGCACGTAAATGCTGTGAGAGATATACAAAGGACTCTGGTGAGAGTATGGCATTTCTCTAGCATTAAAAGTATGGCTAGCGTTTTGACATAATTTTTCTGGTTCTCTCTTCCCCTTTTGGTAGGTATCCAGATTAGTTCCTTTACTCAGGCTGACCTGACTTCACAAAACATTCAGTATATCCACTCCAGTGACACTGAGAAACATTCTGATGTCTTCAGCTTTACGCTGTCCGATGGAGTCAGTGAGGTAGGCAAGACACTCCTTTCCCTCGGTGAATGGGTACTGATCCAGCAGTCTTCTTTGAAGGGAGTGTGAAAAGCAACTCTGCAAGCTTCACTTTCCCCTGCTGTCACCCAAGGATGGTGGTGGCCTCTGACAGCCCCTGGGGCTGTCGCTGAAGGGAAACCACTTTGGATTCCTGTTCAGTCAGTCGTGCTAGGAATGGGTGAAAGGAAGATTAGAGAGTACCTGCCTTCTACTTGGGTGGGTGCTGGGGACAGGTGTCCCACCTGCACTTTCTGCCATTTAGGTGACCCAGACTTTCCACATCACCATACGCCCTGTGGACGATTCACTGCCTGTGGTGCAGAACCTGGGCATGCGGGTGCAGGAGGGTGTGAGCAAGACCATCACAGAGTTTGAGCTCAAGGCGGTGGATGCAGACACAGAAGTAAGTGCACTCCCCTGGGTTCTCTGGCTGAATGAGAGGCTGATCCGTCCCATCGTGATTGTGTATCCCGAGGGTAGGGCAGAGTAGTGAGGTTAGGGCAAGCATTCTTGAAAGGTTAAAAATCAGAAGATCCTGTGCCTTCTGGAAAAAAGAAACTAATATATTTGAAATCAAATTGTTTTTCACCCCTTTCTGAACTACTAAATATATCCACTCTCTCCCCTGATTACATGTAACAATCTCTTAATATGCTGATTTTTTTTTGTCCTGATTCATAGAAAATTAGATGACATTTTAGCCAATCTTTTCATTCTTCCTTATTAGAGTGAACAAGGGTCTGGGGCACCTACTTATTTTTCCTATCATTTGCCTCCTTCATTCAGACTTCTCTGAATGACAACTAAATATTGCAATTTGAGCGTCCTCAAAGAAGTAGAGTTTATTTAGGAAAACAGGGCATGTAGAGACTAAACTCTTATTCTCATGATGCTTTCAGATTAAAGTAGCCAACATTCTGCCGTGACTTAGCTCTTATAAAGACTACCATAACTTTGTTCATTAGTTCTATGTATACCCTTCCCTGTGCCAGCACTCATTCTTTCATTTATTCTCAAAAATACTGATTACCTATAAGTGCCAGTCTCTGCTCCAGATAGTAAAGACAGGGCTGTGGACAAAACAAAGTTCCAGCCTTGGGGAATTTTCAGCCTTTGGTCAGGGGAACAGATAAGAAAGAATGTATATCATGTCAGATATCATGAGTGCTATGAATTAAAAAATAAAGCAAGATGAAGGAGATAGAGATTGGAGGGCATGTTATTTTAGAGGGAGTGGTCAGGGAAGTCTTCTCTGAGGAGCTGATATCTGAGCAGAGATATCAGGAAGTGGAAGAGCAAGCGATGCAGTTTTCTGAAAGAGTCACTTTCTGAGCAAAAGAACCAGGAGTGCAAATGCCCTGTGGTCAAGTGCGCTTGGAACCTTCGAGTTACTACAAGAAGTGAAGAGGCTGGGACCCAGTGAGGCAGCAGGAGAAAAGAATGCAGCCAGAGAGGAACCCTGGGACCAGGTCACAGCGGGCCTTGTCGGCCTAGGTCAGGCCTTTGCATTTTATTCGAAGTTCGTGGGAAATCACTGGGAAGTGTTGAGCAGGGTTTTCTACATCTTTATTTTTCCTTCTATGTGTGTCACCCTAGAAGCTGTGATTAGAAATGGGAAATTAGCTTCTGTTCTGATCCATATGGGGTTCTCTATATGAGAATTTTGGAGAAATGGGGGAAAAGGTTAGAAAGGAAATGAATAGTTTTAAAAGGTCTGGCTCTTATCATCCTGGTAGAGGTTAAAAATTCAGGTTTTCCCCTATGACCCTTAAAAGACACATTTGAATGTCTTAGTCTGACACCAGAAGGCACCAGCACAGGAGTTCAGTTGTAATACCCAATATAGTTTCTCTCTCAGTTTTGTTTTTGGTATCTGTAAAGAAAATGCAATTCTTATTTTATAAACATCTTTAGGTTTGGCTAACCTCACCTGCCTGTTGCCCATCATTCCCAGATCTGGGTGGCTCAGTCGGTTAAGCATCCGACTCTTGGTTTCAGCTCAGGTCATGCTCACATGGGTTGTGGGATGGGCTCCATGCTCAGTGGGAAGTCTGCTTGAAGATTCTCTCCCTCTGCCCCTCCCCCCTCAAACAAATAAATAAATCTTTTAAAACAAATCTGATTTCTGTTGCAAACTTCCCTTCTTCCCTTGCTTTTTACCTCCTCGACAGGCCGAATCTGTCACATTCACCATTGTGCAGCCCCCGCGCCACGGCACCATCGAGCGAACCACCAACGGGCAGCACTTCCGGCACACGTCCACCTTCACCATGGAAGACATCTACCAGAACCGGGTTAGCTACAGCCATGATGGCAGCAACTCCCTCAGAGACTGGTTCACCTTCACCGTGGCTGATGGGACAAATCCCTTCTTCATCATTGAGGAAGGAGGAAAAGAGGTGAGGGGCACAGACAGTTGAGAGGGAAGAAAAGTATGCCAGAGGCTGTCCAGAAGCAGAACATGGCATTTTTCAGCCAAGAATAGCATTGTCTTCGTTCTGTCACTAATTGGGCTTGGGCAAATTAGTTAACTTCTCGAAGCCTCAGCTTTTCATCTGTAAAATGGATATGATAATAATCACCAGCGTCCGTTAGTCTAAGGATCAAAGGCGGTAATCCACATAAAATGGGGAACATTGTTGGCCAATAGCAGGCACAATAAAGGGTGATAGTGATTGTTACTATGTCTGTCATTATTCCTCTTTTCCTTTTTGCCCACAGTTGACTCCTTTCATCTTTCTTTCATCTAATTCTAGTAGCTAATCTCATGATTCTAGATTGTCTTTCTCTTCTATGTGTCCCCTCAGCCAGCCAGAGTTTCTCAATCTCATGAAGAACAACTTGGTTAAGGGTATGGCTTTTGCATCTGAAAGACACTGATTTAAGTTCTGGCTTTCACTAGCTGAAATGTTTGTAAAATGGGGATGGTATCTGTCCTTATGATGTACATAAAGCACTTGGCCCAGTGCCTCACACAGGAAACGTAGGAAACATCCAACAAACTGTGGCTATAATATCGTCACTGTCATCGTTTTAGGACCAGCTGGTGGAACAGGTCACGGTGCTTTTCTCTTGAGGTCCTGCAGTTGTCAAGCTTTACTTCCCTGAGAGAATGGAGATTCTAAGGTTCAGGTGTCTAGAAGAAACTTGAAGATGGCCTTTCCATCCCCTACCCTGCCATTTTTCCTCACTCCTTCCTTCCTCAGCCGGGTCTTGGGCAGGATTCTAAGCCTCCCCAGGAATAACAGCAATTGTGGTGAAAGGTGGGTGTGAGGACCCGCCTGCACTTGCAAATCCATGTCTGACTCAGCAGAAGCAGCGTGATGGAGCACCGTGACCACAGCTTGCTGGATTTCATGGAGGGTCGGCTCCTCAGTCCTGCAGAGCCCTTTCCTGCTCTGATGATGACTGGGAATAATTCCTTTCCTGGAAGAAAGATCCCTCTGCATCCTTTCAAGACAGTCTGTGCGAAGGTCATTCTCCGGTGGCCCCGGTGTCAGTGAGACGGCTCTTGGGATTTCCCGCCATTTTGGTGTCTGCACTGCGTCACCACCTGGCAGATCATTGTTTTTCTTTTTTCCCTTCTGAACTGTAGCTGCTCCCCCACTTAATTTGACTTTCAGAAGAGAAAAGAGACTTCAGGATGAATCAGCAAGAGGGCTACCTCTCTGATAAACATAAAAGGTCATGGTAGGTCTCCAGAGGGACTGTATTATTTTTGAAATGGAAATTATTTAGGAGAGTTGCAGAAGTTTGAAAAGCCAGCGTCTTGCTGCCCTGCGTGCTGGCATGCCTTATCCTCCCAGAAACACAGGTTCTAGGTCGGACTCGCCACGTATGTGGAGTGCGTGTGTGTACATGTATATGCGTGAGAATGAAATTATAGACCAGATTCTTTTCCTTATTCCCACAAACGCTTTTATTCTCTCTTGATTTCCTCTGCCCCTCTTCCCCATATGGACAGTTCTCTTGTAAAAAAAAGGAAAGAAAAAAATGTAAATATCCTCCCATGAAACTTCTTCTCACACCTGGCAGCATCCCACCCGGAGACTTTGACATTAACATAGGAATGATAAGTTTAGTCCACCTCTCCTGAAATTTTAACAAGAGTTATTCAAAGGAAAATATTGTTTGTGGTTTCGCCTCAGGACAAAATTGAACCCAATTAAGGAATGCATGGGTGTGTAAAAGTCAATTTCCATAGCAGGTGAAATTGCAGAAAAGTGCCACTTGTTCCTTGCTTTTCTTCTCATATTGTCCCCGCTCTATCGATCGGCATTCTTTGTGCCTCATGCCAAGGGTGATAAGCAACGGAGACTGGCGCGGTTGCCCATTCTGAAGTGCCAACAGATTTCAGGGGTTCCAACTTTGTGGGTCGTAGGACCTGACATATTTCAGATATCTGTGAATGATGACTTTTCTCTTTTGGCTTCCCACACAGGTTATGACAGCAGCACCTCAGCATTTCCAAGTGGACATCCTCCCAGTAGATGATGGCACCCCTAGAATTGTTACCAACCTGGGGCTCCAGTGGCTGGAGTACATGGATGGCAAGGTAAGGCCTTTCCATCTGCCACATTCACATGAACCAACGTGGGCTATGTCCTTATTCGTGACCATGTGGGGAAAGAAGTCCAGTTTGACTCACGTTTATCCCTCCCTAAGGGAGCTGATTTTCCCAAGATTGGCAAGCTCCATGAGTTTGGTTAGGATCATGTATTTAAGATGTTCTTACGGAATGACCCCCAAAATACAGAAGCTCAAACAAGATAGAAGCTTATTTTTTCTCTCACATATGAGGTGGCGGTAAGTGGGCAGTCCAGGGCTCTCCATGACCTTTCAGAGATGCAGATTCCTCTGTCTTATTATCCTGACATCACTGGGTTGTTGCTGTTGGCAGTATAGCCAAAACTCCTCAGCTATTCGTCGATATTCTAGCCCATGGGAAAAAGAAAACGGAGAAGTAGAGGGCAAGGAACTTCATTTTAAGCAAGTGATACAGCAAGAAACACATCGCTAGCACTCATATTATTTTGGCAAGAATTGGTTGTATGGTTCCATCTGTTGCATCTGAGAGGGTGGGAATTGAGTCTGTAGCTGGCTGAGCTAGAAGTTTGTTAACTAGAAAAAGGGAAGGATGGGTTTCGGGAAATATCTGGAATATGCCATAGATGGGAACGAAGTGAGTATTTTGTAGGTGAGTATCATCAGAGGACTTCTATTTTAGAAATTCCTTTCTCCTTCTAAATCCCAATTTGGTCATTTTAAGATATGCCACGATGCTTTCCTGGTGACCTATCAAGCATTAAATCCTCATCCTCACCCAAATACACGTGCTTCTTTAGTTCAGGAGCTGATTTTTCTTTCGTGTGTGGTATTCCCCCTGGGATGTGGATTTTCTCATCTCCATGGAGCTGCTTTAGGTGGCTGTATGTGTAGCTGCTGTGCTGTAGTTTTCTACAGAACTGGCTGGAATTTTTAAAATTAGTACAGCTTCCTCTCATCCCTTGTTTGATTTTTATCCCCATATTCAGAACTATCCCATTCTCTTCTCGACACTCTCCAGTTGGTTTTCTACTTCCCACTCTTATCCTACTGCAATGACTCTTATCAAAGTCAGCAATGACCTTTATTTTGTCAAGTCCAAAGGTCACTTACATGTCCTTATTTTACTAGATCTACTAATATTTAGTACTGTTGACCACCCCCCCCCTTTTCACTGAAACCTTTACTCTTACTAAATATTTGTTAAATGAATGAATGAGTGACTTAAAATTTAGCCAATATATTTGGGCAATATTGTGTTATCATATATTTATCTTACTCAATTTCAAGAATTGTGATTGACTCCAATAAGGTATAAAGTGGCCATCTTCCTGGTGTTTTATTATTGTTTCAAAGTTCCAACCTTCCTTAAAGGCCAAACTCAAATCCCATCACCGCAAATCCCTCCTCTGATCCAGATGGAATTAATCTCGCCCACTCCCCAAAAGCATACAGTACTCTTTTTGTGTTTCCCGTTATAGCTCTTGCCACAGTTACCCTGCTCACAAGCCTTTCTTTCCCAACAAAGTGTGAGAACACCTCAAGGACAGAGGCTGGGAGGGTTTCAATCCTCATAGCCTCTTCAATCCTGACAGTTTTCTCCATGCAGTAAATGCACTCAGTAAATCATTGTTGAACTGAATTAATTCTGAGTCAGAGGGTCTTGGTCTGGCTTTATTCCCACCTCAGGAATTAAATTTAATGGGTTTCTATTCCAGGCAACCAACTTGATCACCAAGAAGGAACTGCTGACCATGGACCCAGACACAGAGGACCTGCATCTTGTCTATGAGATAACAGCGGGCCCCAAGCATGGCCACGTGGAGAACAAGCTACAGCCTGGCAGAGCTGCTGTCACTTTCACACAGGGTGGGACTCGGGGAACCAAGAGATGGGAGAAATCGGTTCTAACTTTCCCTACCTCCCTGATCTTTCTTACAACCACTTCTAGCTACTTACCCCCAAGTCACTTATTTGCAAATAGGTCCTTTAGTGTCTAGCCATCCAACGCTGCCATTTTACTTCTCTGATTTCCTTTTCCTAGTACTCTCAATTACGGCAAAAAAATTTTTTTGTCTATACCATGCTTGCTCAGCTCCTAGATTGCTGTAGGTTTTGGCAAGATTTAGTGGAAGGGTCACATGATATTGATTGGTTTTCTTCTTTTTTTTTTTTAATTGAAGCATAGTTGACACACAATGTTACATTAGTTTCAGGTGTGCAACGTGGTTGGTTTTCTTTCAAAGCAAAAAACAAAAACAACCACCATAGTCTGTGAAATATCTGTGATCCTGTATGACTTATTTTTGTTCTCTAGGGTTATGGATTGTTTCTTAAGTCTTTAGCAAAGAAATGAAAATCAACAGGGGTATGTTGCTCAACAGAAATATTTTCCTATTTTGAATCACATCAAGCAGACCATTTTGTATTTTAGTAGTCTTATACGCATGTCAGACTCTTCTTGACTTCTTTCGAGGATGGACCGTCATTGCAAAAGCTGCCCCTTACAACTCATGCACCGGATTCACCTTGTCTCCCTGTTCTCAATCTTCATAGCACATACCTTCCGAAGAACCTTATTTAAGAAGGAAGTGGGGGTGAGTGTGCACATGTGTACACAGAGGGTGGAGTCAAAGACTCTTTATCAGCTCTCAGATGTGCCTTTGATATTCCAGAGAGATTCGTTAAAGTTCTTTTTTGCCAAGACCCTGGGATTCTCGTTTTACAACAGCTTCAGGGTATTTCCTGGGCGTAAAGACAGCTCTTTGTCACACAGTTAGAGGATTATATTGTAAAATCTGGCAGACACATTTATTTTTAAGACTGCTATCCCTTTTTGTTCTTGGGAAATTAAGTTCTATCTACAACCCATTAGAAGAATAAACTAGGTATGTTGGCGTAGAATCTACAAGGCTGTCTTTACATCCTTGGGTTAATTCACAATGTGTTTTTTCTCACAGAGGATGTGAACTTGGGATTGATTCGTTACGTGTTACGCGAGGAGAAGATCCGTGAGATGATGGATAGTTTTCAGTTTCTGGTGAAAGACAGTAAACCCAATGTGGTCAGCGACAATGTCTTCCATGTCCAGTGGTCCCTCATCAGCTTTAAATATACAAGGTACAAGGGTCATTGGTGTTCATTCTGGAGAAGTGAATCAGGCAAGCAGAGGAGGTCAGATTGAAGTACCTGGGGGTCAACTCTAGTCATCTGATTATGGTGGTGGGGGGGTAACAATAATGAAAATAATAATGTCACCAAATATTTTTTAATACTATGTGTACCAGGCACTTGACATACATCATCTTGTTTAATACTTGCAATTGTGGGATGAGTCCTATTGTTGTTCCCACAAGAACAAAGCAATGGAGACAAAAAGAGGTCAACTAATTTACCAAAAGTCACATAGCTAATACGCAGTAAAACTAGGATCGAAACTCAATGATTTTAACCATTGTGCTTTACTGCATTTCCATTTTTGATTCCACCCTCAAGTTTTAGAAGATAATCCAGTTGAACTGATAAGAAACAAAATACACATTCAATACTGGCTGAAAATAATCACTCTCCCATAATAATAGCAACTTCGCCTTACCCTCTACATTCTGTTCTCAGGCTTACATTCTCCCCTGGCTCCTTTCATGTTCATGGGATTATATGTGCTTGGGGACAAATTCATAGCTTAATATAGACACTCTTTAAGGTGCTTTTGTAGTCTTTTGGGGGTTTTAGAGGCAAACAAGCGCCAGTTTTGGTAAAGGTAGGCAAGCACAGTGTTGATTTTATAGGTCACGTTATAACTAGGATTATAATTTGGGGGGGGGAATAATTCTTTAAGTCTACCTTTCAGAGACTCACTATTCTAAGAAACCAATTTCATGATAATTCAAACAAAAATTGAAATGGAGGTGGGGGATAACATACAAACTTGATTTCTTGTGCCCCAGACCTGGACTGTTCCACTCTTAGATAATTTAGTGGACTATTACAATCAGTGTGTGTGTGTGTGTGTGTGTGTGTATAATAATCAATATATATTATGTATATATATAATATAAAACATATATATATATGTATGTTTTGCTGTTATTTCCCTCTTGTTTGTATCTTCTTAAAAATGAAATAAATGTCCTAAATCCAATCAGTTTTTCTGGACAACCCTCCAACTTTTAATGGGCTGAATAGTACAGTGTCCCTAACCTGTCAGAGGCACTTCTCTGGCCACCCTCACAGCAACAAGACATAAGCCCCAGCCCAATACTCATCCTCAGTGATGAAAAACAAGGCCCAGCTCAGGCCCCACTCACTCATGGATTTTCTAAACCTAGATACTTGTGAATTAATAGCACATGGGTAGTTTGCCATGTGCTATTAAAGCAATACAAATTTGTAGCAGCAAGCTAAGTTAACCTTATGCCTTAGTCTGTTTGAGCGTGCTAACAGAATGCCACAGACTAGATGGCTTATAAACAACAGAAATTTATTCCTCACGGTCCTGGAGGCTGGGAAGTCCTAGATCAAGGTGCCGACAGATTCGGTGTCTAGTGGGGAGCCTCTTCCTGGTTCAGAGGCAGTTGTCTTCTCCCTGTGTCTTCACATGGTGGAAGGACCAGGGAGCTCTGTGGGACCTCTTGTATAAGGGCACCAATCCCATTCGTGAGGGCTCCACCTTCATGACCTAATCACCTCCCAAATATCAGCACATTGGGGGTAGGATTTCAACATATGAATTTGGGGGGACAACGTTCAGTCTATATCACCTCGTCACTCCCCAATGTCACAATGCTCCATTTGTCTAAACACCTCTGTTTCCTAGTCCCCATTCTTATTTTCTTATCTCTGCCACCACCGTGGCTCCTTGGCACACTTCCTGGAGATCTGGTCCAGTCAGTTCCCACCTGCGCTAAGTCATTATTTCCCTCCCAAGCAGCTTTCTTTCCTAAGAACCCACTGTTCTAGTTACTCTACCACACTAGGGAGAGATTGTCATTTCTCTGTGTTTTGAAATATAAAGTGTATAGCTCCTACGTGCTGCCCATCTTCTGAATGCCTTTCAACTCGCTCTGAAAATGGGGCAGATACCATTCTGCATCCACATCCTCCTTGGTCCCTTGGTGCTGTGACTGTCCCAGGTGAACACAGTTCCTCAGTTTATAACCTGGCTTCTCAAAGAAGCCAAACTTCCTAATCTCTGAGCTGCCTGACACCATAATCAACCAGAAGAGACAGGCATTAAACAAGTGGATTCTTCATAGCCCCAGCTCAGATTTTCAGACGCCGCCTTTTTGTGTGCTTCTAGCTACAATGTCAGTGAGAAAGCAGGGTCTGTTAGCGTCACAGTGCAGAGGAGTGGGAACCTGAACCAGTATGCCATCGTCCTGTGTCGCACCGAGCAAGGCACCGCCAGCTCCAGCTCCAGGGTCAGCTCCCAACCCGGACAGCAGGACTACGTGGAGTATGCTGGCCAGGTAGGTGGGCAAGGGGGCCTCTGATTGCTGATCGCCAGCAGGCGCCAGCCAGGGCTGCCCTGTGGTGGTTGGCAAGTGTGGCACCTTCCCCCTAATTTTTATCCCCCCTCTCTTTCCATTGGCGCCCTTCCTCAAGTGATTTTCCTGCGTTCCCTTCCCACAGGTCTTAGTTCTTCCCAGTCCATCCACTCCTCGTGGAAGTTTCAACTGCAAAAGTTGAAGTTGTCTGGCTTCTCAGTCTTTGCATTTTGCTCCATGACCAAAAAAGCTCTCCAAGGCATCATGTTCTACACGGGGCTTTTAGGATCCAAGCCCTTTTCCCCCCTCACTTTCTCTAACTGAAGGATGGGAAGAGGGAGTGTGGGGGATGATTGGGAAGCTCGTGGAATAGGCTGGGTGAGAAATGATGGGAGCGTGAGTTTCAGTTATGAAACAGAGGTGGAGACAAGTGGGTGGATTGACAGATGAGTAAAAATTGATATGATTTCACAGCAGATTAGATAGTGGGCAGAAGCAGGAGATGGATGGTAATGCCCCTTGCCATCACAGGATCAGGTTTGGAGAGAGGGTGGTCTTGACTGTGCTTTGGACAGGCCAAGCATGAGGTGCCTGAGACTGTGAGAGGACCAGCAGGGAAGGCAGAGAGCAGCTCGTGTGGAGGGTCTGCGCAGGTCGCTACCACAGAGGTGGTAACCGGCACCGGGGTGGGAATGAAGCAGACAGAGAGGAGAGAGTAAGAAAGGAAGAGGACTTAAACAGTAAACTCCCTTATGGCAGGATCCCCCATATTTGTCATCTTTTACGTATGGCACAATACCTGGCACTTACTAGGTAATTCTTCAGTGTTTTTGCAAAGTAATTTCACGCTTCTTATGACATCATAGATCTCTGTAAAGAGGAGCGGGCTGTCTCTTTGAGGTGTTTCAGCTGGACTGAGGTCAAATTTAAATGAGGAATTAGAAAAGAACAGATAAGCCAAGGAGTCTTTTAGCAAAATACTAAGAAATAGCATGTACTTGTGTTTGTCAAGGAAAGACAAAAGGCAGGGCACCTGGGTGGCTCAGTTGTTAAGCGTCTGCCTTCGGCTCAGGTCATGATCCCAGGGTCCTGGGATTGAGCCCCGCATCGGGCTCCCTGGTCAGCAGGAAGCCTGCCTCTCCCTCTCCCACTCCCTCTGCTTGTGTTGCCTCTCTCGCTGTGTCTCTCTCTGTCAAATAAATAAAATCTTAAAAAAAAAAAAAAAAAAGGCAAAAGGCAGTGAGTTCTAGAACTAAATAGAGATCTAAGGGTGTTTCATTTAGTTGGGAGTATTTTAAAATGTGGAACTTGGTGAAATGTAACTTGATTAGTTGATTAGATATGGAATAATAATTTTCTGCTGATGAAAATCACGTATTTTTCAGATTTGTGTGTCCCTAGAGGTTTATGACTATTTTACACATTTTAGCTATCTCATTTTACACGAAGTGCAGTCCAGGCCTATTTCCTATCCTTTTAGTTTTGGATAAATCCATAACCCTGGTTCCTTTTCAAGGTTTTATCATTATCTTTTTTTTTTAAGACACAGTAAAACCAGAATAAATCCCTATAAGTTCACAGTTGTGTGAATATAGAATAATGTCTCTGTTTTGTAACAGGCTAATTCATTTACATTGTAGATCTAGCCCAGCTTAATGGCAAAGGATTTAGTTAAATATAAAGTTAAAATTCAGTCTGGCTTGTTCATAATATACCTTTCTGTGGCTTCAAACTCCATTATTCAGTACGCTGAGATTCTGTGTCAATTTTGATTGTGTGACCAATATGGTAATGATAATAAGGATGAAGTCTAACATTTGTTCAGTGCTCTAAAATATACTTAGTGCTTTCGTTATACATGTGTCTTATAGTCCTCCCAGTAAATATGTGAAATTAGTATGTGAAATTATTATTTAACTGATGAGGAATCTGACATTTGTAAAGATTCATAGACTAACCCAGCTTAAGGCCAGAATTTCACACTCCAAGTTCAAAGATCTTTCCAGGTAAACTTGCCAGAAATAGAAGGGGAACCGAGTAACCAAATGACACTTGCTATCCCAAATGAATTAATAAAACAAGATATAAATAGATACCAACATGTTTTTCTACAGTCACCAACTAGTAGAAGATGTCTTTGCCCTCCACGTCCCTATGCGGTAAGTCAGCTCCAATGTGTAGATGAAGAATAGGAAGAGGTAGCCATGTGTTCCAGGTGATAACAGCAGGAAGTTGGGGTGGAAGAAACAGCGATTTCATTCAGTGCTCTGCCCACTAGACTTGGGTCCTCTTTTCCCATGATGCTCTGGGGGAGCGAGTCGGGGAATCCGAGGCACAGCAGAACTCCTTGTTGTTTGCTTTGTGACAGGTGCAGTTTGATGAGCGAGAGGACACCAAGTCCTGCACCATTGTCATCAATGATGATGATGTGTTTGAGAACGTTGAGAGTTTCACCGTGGAGCTCAGCATGCCAGCATATGCCCTATTAGGGGAGTTCACCCAGGCGAAGGTCATTATCAATGACACTGAGGACGAGCCCACATTAGAGTTTGATAAGAAGACCTACCGGGTCAACGAGAGCGCTGGTTTTCTATTCGCACCTATTGAAAGAAAAGGTCTGTTGGTGCCAAAGGTGACAAGGAGCTATAACAATAGCTAGCATTTTTCTAGTCCTTTTTATGTGCCAAGTGCTCATGTACCATATTAACTTCTGTGTGTAAGTGCTTTACATGTATTAGCTCATTTAAATTCCCAGAACAACCCTAATAATGATCCCACCTGTAGTGAGTACTATCAGAAGACTTCTCTTCTTAGTTCAAGTTGTTAGTGCTCCCATTTATTCTTAACAGGACTGGAAGACTGGTTATATTTGGTCTTGCAAATTATTCATGAATTTAGGATTCTTAATCAATCACCCAATCTATAAAATATTTAGTAGCCTTGGTCAACGAGGGAAGTTTATAAGAACTGGCTTCTCATCTTAGTTTGGGAAGACAGAAATATATTTAAAGATTTTCCTACGTGAGTGTCATGTATAGAGCTCAGATGAGAAATAAACCATGTGTGAGAAATAAAGGGCAATGCTTGAGGGACTGAAAACAAAACAAAGATCATATGCATTTGTGATTGTGCAATATTGAAACTTTAAAACTCACAGAAATTAAATCCCCATTCAGAGCCCCAACATGACTCTAAGTGATGATGTCAGGTTTTTTTATTGAATCTGCTGACTGGGTATTAGCATAACAAACACTGTAGATAGCTCAAACCCTTGGTGATGCCACTTGGAAAACAAGCAAGCCCCATTGATTGCCCTGGGCCAGCAAGCCAGGCCCAAAACAGGCTGTCTTCCAGGGACGTGGCAGCACTAATAAGTAAAGTCATTTGTACAGAGAGGCAGGTTTTATTTTGTTTTGTTTTTCTTTTTTTAAACAAGCTGATTTCTCCCTGGGAATTAAAGTGCAGAAGTTTATTCAGAAAGGCGGTGAACTGTGCTCAGAGCACTACCTTCGGGACACAATTACTTTGCTACTTAAAGTACCAAATATGTCTCTTATCTTTCTACCCGCTGTGGTCTTAGATGGTGAGCAATGAGTCTTGTGAATTAACAGAGCACAAAATTCACAGAATAGGAAATCCATTTTAAATTGTTTGGTGAAGTATCTGGGGTATATTAAATCCTCAAGTGGTTTAAACCACAGGCTTAAGAAGCTGCAATGCAGGAAGGTTTCATGTCAGAGTTTGAACAGAAGTAGTGATGGAATGTGTCAGAGGGAACCAAACCTACCAAATTATCAGAGATTTTAAAATTTGAGAAGTGCTCACTCCGATGCTTTCATTTTCCTGCCATTTGTATTTCAGGGGATTCAAGCAGCATTGTATCTGCAATTTGCTACACAGTGCCTAAGTCAGCTATGGGAAGTAGCCTCTATGCTCTAGAATCGGGCTCTGATTTTAAATCTAGAGGGATGTCTCCTGACAGTCGTGTGATATTTGGACCTGGTGTCACCATGTCCACCTGTGATGTCATGCTCATTGATGACAGTGAGTATGAAGAAGAAGAAGAGTTTGAGATTGTCCTGGCAGATGCTTCAGACAATGCCCGCATCGGAAGGGTGGCATCGGCCAAGGTGCTCATCAGTGGTCCCAATGACGCCTCCACTGTGTCCCTGGGCAATACGGCTTTCACTGTCAGCGAGGATGCAGGTAATAGAGAGCATCTCTGGGATTCCATCACCCATATCCCGATCCCTTTCTTGAACACTTTCCTCTTAGTTTCCAGAATGTCCTTAAGACATTTGAGAATGCCATTCCTCAGTGACACCGTTGTTGGTTGGAGACATATAATAATAGGAATTAAGACCAAGAATGGAAGGTAATGAAGAATAGAGAATTCCATCCACTTTTCTTGCCCTGGTTACTGATGGCAGGGAGGGATAGGCTTAGAGCTTCTTTGGTTGATCTCTGTGGTCTGGAGGGAGGGCATGCTGCTAAGCATTTTGGCCTCTGAAGTCGAGAAATGTGATCTGTTGAGGATGGAGGTAAGTTATTTAGCATAATGCTAGCTGCCAGAACAAATAAATTCCAAAGTTTCAGTGTCCTAACCAATGGAACTTTCTCATTCATATAACACCCCAAAGCAGTCAGTGGGCAGATTTCTTCCACCCAGGCTCCTTCCCTCTTTTGGCTCCACAAAGCTCTCAAAGTCTTCTGCATGCTGCTAGCAGACATACTGCCAGAAGGAGCAGCAGCTGTGCTGAGCTCCACTGATTTGACCCACCTGGTCATGGCCATTCACCTCTCTGAAGGTGATATTCTGAGGGATCATGGGAACTCATATGTTTGAGCACTTACTGAATGCCAGGCACTATGCCATCTGCATTCCATGCATTCTCATTTAATCTTCTGTAGAAAAGAGAACATTAGATAGAAGAGCAAATGGAGGCTCAGAAAGGTAAAATAAAGCATCAAAGATCAGTAGCTAATATGGCAGAGCTGGGATTAGAACCTAGACCTTTTCTGTACCATGTTTCCTCTCCTCTACACCAAATGCTCAGCCATGACTACTTGTCAGCTCGCAGCTTATTGACTAAAAAAATAGGATCGATGGGATTTTTATGTAGCTTTTTTCTGACCTTGGTTGTGAAAATAGCTAAAAATCCACATGTATATCATTAGGACACTACAAAGTGTGATGTTATAGTGGGCCAGAAGATGAGCTTCATTCCTAAGATAAACAACAGCACATATGGTTTAAGTAATGATGTGTGCACCACTCAGATAAAATAGAGAAATCAACCCAGTTAGGAACATTTAATTAGGAACATTCAGCTTCAGGCCCCATAGAGTCCCCTAGCTGGTTCTCTATTAATTGACTACTTTCTAGCTCATCCCTGAGGCTCTAGTCTCTGAGTTTCTTCTCCCAAAATAGGCTTGAGATGTTTATCGATGGGCCCTCTCCACTTTGTTTTTCTCCTGTGAACGGTGTCTTTCATGAAACCACAAAATCATTTTCCCCTAAGGGCTGTCTCTCCAGTACTACCTCCATGAAGCCCTCGTCCAGGTCTGCTCTTGATCTTAGTGTCAGTAAAAACAGGGGTGGTGACACTTCACAGCCTTCCTCAGAGGGAACACAGGAGCATCACTGAAGTTGGATTAGACAAGCTCACAGGGTAGAGTTGCTACTGCTATGAGGGAGAGCATTGTTCTGAAACCCCATTGACTTCTGGCCCAACACTGACCATTGACATCTCTATGGATCTCCATTTAGGTACACTGAAGATTCCAGTTATCCGTCATGGAACTGACCTTTCTACCTTCACATCTGTTTGGTGTGCAACACGGCCCTCAGACCCAGCTTCTGCCACTCCAGGAGTTGACTATGTCCCCAGCTCTAGGAAGGTGGAGTTTGGGCCAGGTGTCACCGAGCAGGTGAGGATAGAGCAGTCAAAGGCCAGGTGGGCCTGTTAATGTTGTCTCTGTTCTGCTCCCCAAACTCTATGGAGGACTCTAAACCACACTTGCCTTATGACTGTCTTCCCTTTCTTCACAAACACAAACATGCAAACAAGAGAATAGACCCGGAGAGATCTTCTACAAACTCTCCAAGTGACAGATTTAGAGTAGGAACTGCACTCTGTTGATGTAAATATCTAGAGACAAAACACCTAAGGGTTTGTAATAAAGAGATTATCATTTTATGGATTAAGAAGACTTACTGTAAGACCACCAGAGAAAGCAAGTTATCACCTCTGTCCTATTCTCCCGAAGGCAAATGGGTATGTTGGACATTCTGTAAGGTTTACTTTGATTTTTCTTCCTCTTATATTCATATTATTCTTAAAAATCGAGATATAATTGACATATAACATATTCGTTTCAGGTGTACAACATAATGATTCAGTGTTTGTATTGCAAAATGATCACCGCAACTAACATCTTGATTTTTCTTCTAGTACTGCACCTTGACTATCTTAGATGACACTCAGTATCCAGTAATTGAAGGGCTGGAGACGTTTGTGGTTTTTCTCAGCTCAGCACAAGGGGCCGAACTGACCAAACCCTTCCAGGCTGTCATTGCAATTAATGACACATTCCAGGATGGTAAGATATTGGAGATGCTTGTGGCTCAAACTGTATTTCTATTTCTTCCTTGCCTTCCAACTATATGACATTGGAACTCATTCACATTTTCATTCAAGAAATGTGTGTGTGTGTGTGTGTGTGTGTGTGTGTGTGTGTGTACGTATTATGTACCTACTTTCACATAGAAATATGGGGGAGAAATAAACATTCATGTTTCTGGTACTGTGCTAAGCACTACTCTGATATATAAGCCTTGGGCCCTGTCCTCAAGAAGCTCAATGTCTAGTTGAGATCAGACCCTTAAACAGAAAAATTAGACTGTATTATGATAAATGACCTAATAGTACTATAACTCCAGTGCTAGGGGAGCAGAGGGGACTGAACAGCAACCATATGAGGAAGAAGTATAGATTGCACAGAGGACATGATATTTAAACAGGGCTTTGGGGTGTGGTATGAGTTCATCTAATGGATAGTAAAATAAAGTTTTGTCAAATGGAGAGATGTAGTATATATAAAGTATAAAATTTTGGAAGACACGTATTTGAGAAACAGTGAGATGCTTACTTTTGCTTTAAGCCTGGCAGGAGGTGAATAGGAGGAAATGGCATGGGACGCCAACCTGTCTTTCCATTTCATTTCCAGTTCTAAAAGGTCTTATGTTGCAGCCTGAGGGACTTGTAAGCTGAGAGGAGCAGCAGATGCTTCTAAGCAGAGCAGTGGTGTGATCTTTGTTTGAGGAAATTGACACTGGCAGTCCTGTAGATGACGTATAAGAAAGACTAGACAACACGTATATGAACAAAATATCAGTTGCCACTGAAGATCTAACAGGAAGATGACCGGAAAAGGTTGGATGCTTCTTGGGAAGAGTTGATGAAATTTAGAATTGTCAGATTCCAGGTCAAAGCTCCTACCTAAAGCAGGAAGACCCTCCTTAGCATCCCCAGTGGCTGACAATAGAGCCCATAAGTAAATATGGGCTTTCAGTGACTGAAAAGTCACCAGAAAAGGAACAAGCAGCCCAGCAGGGTAATCCTTAATGCTTTCATTTATTTTTAAATAATTTATTTATTTATATAGTTTTAAAAATGACCAAAAAAATGTATACCATGAAAATTAAGTCTACCTTCTACCCCTGTCTCCCAACCCTCTGGTTGTTCTCCTAGAGACAAGCATTTTAACCAGTTTGTTGTTGTTGTTTGTATCCTTCAAGAGAAATATATATAATGCATATGTATACATATAATGCACAAATATGCATATGCATACATAATACATACATAATGCAAATGTCCAAAATGATATCTTATTTTAGACCTAGGTTTATTGAGATCTAACTTACGTGAATTAAAATTCACCCTCTTTAGTGGACAATTCTATGAGTTTTGACAGATGCATACAGTGGTGTGCCCACCACCACAATCAAAATGTGGAACAGTTTCAATACCCTCCAGAATTCTCTTGTGCCCCTTTGTGGTCAGCCTCTTCCCTATCTCTAGCCCTGGCAACCGCTGCTGGGTTTTTACCCATACAGTTTTGCCATTTCTACAATGTCATATAATTGGAATCATGTAATATAGCAACTTGTGTCCAGTTTCTTTCTCTAAAAGATTGCACTTGAGAACCATCCGTGTTGTTACATATACGAGCAGTTCATTTCCTTCACTGAGGAGTAGTTTCCCATTATATAGACGTACTGCAGTTTGTTCATCCACTCACCTGTTGAATGACATTTGAGTTGTTTCCAGGTTTGGCAGTTATGACTGGAGTGACTATAAATATTTGCATATAGCTTTCTGTGTGAATATAGGTTTTTATTTCTCTGGGGTAAATACTTCAGAGTGGGGTGGCTGGATTGTATGGTAAGTGTTTGTTTAACATTACGAGACTGCCAGGCTGTTTTCCAAAGTGGCTGTAACTGTTTTGCATTACCACCAGCAGTGTACGAGAATTCTGGCTGTTCCACATCCTCACCAACATTTGGCGTTGTCAACTTTCTGTGGGGTGTTTTTAGTTATCCTGGCAGACGTATAGTGATGTCTCATGGTTTGAAAGTCATTTCTCTAAGGACTGATGACACTGAGATCTTCAGGTGCTTACTTGCCATTTATATATCTTCTTTAGCAAAGTATTATTCAAATACTTCCCCAATTTTTAATTGGTTTTTTTTTGCCCTCTATTATTGCATTGTTATAAAATCTGGACAAATATTCGTGTTTGGCAAATATTTTTTCCCAATCCATTGCTTGTTTTTTGTTCTTATAACAATCTCTTTCAAAGGGCAGTAGTCTTTCATTTTGAAATAGTTCCATTTATCGATAATTCTATTATGGATTGTGCTTCTAATGTTGTATCTAAGAAATCTTTCCCTGACTCAAGGTTACAAAGATTTTTTCCTGTGTTTTCTTCTGGAGTTTTAGTTTTAAGCTTTACACTTAGGTTTGTGATTCATAAAAAGTTAACTTTTTAACTGTAAACAAGATTTTAACAATTATACTATTTTATATCATATCGTATCATATCATATCATATCATATCATATCATATCATATATTACCTCCGAGTTTACAAAATGATACACTAGACATTATCTCATAATTTCATGGTTTTATACTTGTTTCTATTCTATAGATAAGGAGACTAGAATCAGGGGAGGAAAGACCTGAAGTCTCATACAGAGTGAGACCAGCCTGTGTTCTGAGACTTTGGCTTGTCCATACCCTTTGCACTACACGAAATAGTCCTATTTGATCCAGCTGTAGAATCTGGGATATGTTTTTATTTTTTCCTTATTCACTGAAAAGAAGAAGGAAAGAAACTCAGTTACTCTTTTTATTCTTTATTCTTTTGCATGAAAGGTAGTTAATTTCCTTCTGATGGCATGGAAAGGGAATGCAAAATCAGAAGTCCTAAAATAAAATCCCAGCCCCACCATTTCCTTACTTTCTGGCCTTGGACTAGCAACACAAGGTTACTGAGCCTCATTTTGTTAATCCATAGATAATGAAAATACCTACCTTACAAGGTTATTGTAAGGATTAAATTAGATAAAGTATGTGAAAATATCTACCATGGTACCTGGCACATAGTAGATTTTATTCCATGTTAATTTCTTTTCTTCCTGGCATATCAGTCATTTATCACACTTGCCAGTGGGACTCCAGTCATGTACACAAAACTCATTGCCCCAGATCAACAGAAAAGGTTCCATTTGGATTTTTTCCACATTTTATTGGTGAACATTAGGGTTACAAACTTAGAAAGTGAACACGTTAAAATATTTCTCATCTTTCAGGAAGTCTACAACAAACTATATTCAGTCAAGAATTTATCCCAGAGAAAGAAATCCCCAAACCTATTTCAGTAACCCATTGTAGTGTTCAACAGTTGTGTCTATTGGTTAGCCTTCTTCTTAGTAATCGCTAACTCTTGTTGAGTTTCTTCCATGTGCGCATGGTAAGGTGGAAAGATCTCACCTTCTCTCTAATCTTTACAAGCTCTTCAACTAGTGAAACAGGTTGGATAATTTGTCCAAGATCACATGGAGAGGAGGCGATGGGACCAGACTTACAACCTAGGTCTGTTTTATCCATGTCCAGTCTTCTAGTTTTATACCCTACCGTGATGACTTTTCACATTGCAGTTTTAGATGCTTCACGTGACCTAGTATCCTTATAAAGTCAACCTTCCGCCTTCCAAAGTGACTTTAGATCTTTCATCTTTTTCCACAGGGTGATCGCGGGCCCTTAAATCATCTAAGTAATTCATCTCAGAACATTTTCCTATTTGCATTTTCCTCTTATGCTCTGGTACCTGGAGTGAGACTTTGGTATGGACCTGAGGAATGCTGAGCAAGACAGGAAAGGCCTTGTAGCCATGATCTCATCACATCCCTGGGTGTTCACTACGTCCTACCTGCTCTAACCTGAGAGAACTGGAGGCAGGATTTCTCCTAAATCTCCAACCTAACTGTGGCCCATAAAGAGGCTCTTGAATTTCAGGGGGTGGCATTTGCACTTACAGAGAAAGTTAGTGGTTAACAGTATTTCGTGAACATTTTCCATGCCTAAGTCTGGCGCCCAGCACTGTGCGGGTTACAATGGAGTGAAGAGCAGAGTCCCACAATCTATTTCAGGACACAGAATGAACATAAGTAGGGAGATAACTACAAACTGGGCTGTGTGTGATGAATGCACTAAGAGCGCTAACAGTGAATGTACGATACCTAGCACAAGCCTGTGAACCCCCATGAGTGATCCCCATTTCATGGCACGCAGCCCATCGGTGTGAAAGGAGAAGGAGCTCTACAGTCAGGCAGAACTGAGAACAGTGCTTCTACTTCCTGAGGGGATTGTAGTCGGGGTATTGAGAGGAGGACATGAAATGACATGTGTGGAAGCCCTTAATACACTGGCTGACTTGGGCTGGGCCTTTCCTTTGTATGCCATAAACCCCCATGCACAAGTCTATTACTGAACCCACCTTATCATCTTTCCGTTGTCTCTTGCTTCGTCCTCCCACCAACGAGGGGCCCCATGAGGCAGCGACCATTCCTAGCATGGCAGGCAATCATGAGACATGTTCACCCACGTCCCTTACTTCTCTTTCTCTCTCTCTCCCTCTTTTTTCCAGATAGGGAAATGAGTGAGCTTTACTATCTTGTTAAAGAGAGAGAGAGAAAAAAAAGGAGTTTTTTACAGCTCAAGAAGAATTTGGGGTTGATTAATACACAACAAAACCCAAACATTACCACTTTCACTTTTAACTCTCATCTGACTTGGTGCTCGTCGGGCCAGCAAGAAAAATCAATCCAAAGCTTTAGATAATCTTTTCATGAGCAGAAAAGCTTCCTTGCTTGTTGTTTTTACCTGCCAACAAGTTTCCTTCTTGTCCTTCTATGCTAGGTCATGTCACTGCCACCCATCTTTTAACAGTACATACCATTTTACTGGATGACAGAACCCTCAAGGCTAAATGTTTGGGGCCTGATGCCAAAGTTGTTAATTATCCTCTAGGTGTGGTGTTCTTTTAAGAAGTATCTGCTGGGTTTTTCTTTGGTAATAAGTGGTAACTCTTAGGTTTAGCTTAGATAATGAGTTTGCTTTGTTTTTGCTCATACTCACGGTCCTGAGCAGTGGGCAGGTTGGAGGCAAATAGAGCTTTTTACATATTGATTTGCAGAGTGCTTGGGTCCTGGCCTTTTGGTTCCTTCCTTTCAGGTTTGGCAGGGCATACACATGACACAGCAAGGAAATGGGGGACTACAGCTTTAGGGTCAGCTTCTGCCACAGGAGGCTTTGACATGTGACTGGAGGGACTACCTCTTTGTATTGTTCATTAAGAAATAAATAACCAACATGGTGCTTGGGTGACACAGTCAGTTGAGTGTCTGCCTCTTGGTTTTGGCTTGGGTCCTGATCTCGGGGTCATGGGATTGAGCCCCATGTCAGGCTCTGTGCTCAGTGGGGTGTCTGCTTGAGTCTCTCTCTCCCTCTCCCCCTCCCCACTGCCTGTTCACACTCTCTCTCTCTCTCCAATAAATAAATAAATATTAAAAAAAAAAAAAAAAAGAAAGAATGAACCAGCAATCAACAAGATGTTGGTCTCAGAAGAGGACACGTCTTAATGCGGAGAATTATTGTAGGCACTATAGGAAGTAAGGAGAAAAAAATGATTCTTCATATTAAGAACCCTGGAGTTGGGGGCAATACAAGCCATAATGTAATAATTCCTACCAAAATATGAGTGCCTGTGATGTGCCAGATACTGTATTGAGCACCGTGCATACGTTGTTTGATTAAATTCTCTCCTTCCAACAACTCTAGGAGTTGGATAGTAATATTTCCAATTTATAAATATAAAACCCCAAGGCTCAGAAAATCTAAGTAACTTACCCTGTATCATACAGCTAATAAGTAGCAGGGTTGGGTTGGAAATTCAGGCATGCTGACTGCAAAGCCCACGTTTTTAACCACAACTTGGCTATGGTCCCTTCCTAAAGTCAAATGAGACCATGTGAGCTATAAAAGAAAAAGTGATTTTATAGCAGGAGTCACAGACTGGGGGCCCACTGGCCAAATTCAGCATGTGGATGTCTTTTGTTTGGACCAAATAGTTTGGCCTCTATGGAATTTCTTTTTACTGTTTTAACTAATTGCCTTTTAAAAATTTAGCAGATATAGGGGCGCCTGGGTGGCACAGCAGTTAAGCATCTGCCTTCGGCTCAGGGCGTGATCCCGGCGTTCCGGGATCGAGTCCCACATCAGGCTCCTCTGCTATGAGCCTGCTTCTTCCTCTCCCACTCCACCTGCTTGTGTTCCCTCTCTGTCTCTATCTCTATCAAATAAATAAATAAATAAATAAAATCTTAAAAAAAATAAAATAAAAAAATAAAAATAAATAAAAATTTAGCAGATATGACATAAAAATCCAGATTTCTGGCTTCTTATGAAAATAAGATAATCTGCCAACAAAACACTGGAGCTGAGGGGTAACCCTCTTTAAAAAGGCCTGCGCTTTCCTCTTTACCGGTATTCCCACTTTTCCCTACTGTCTCCCTGGCCCCAGGACTAATGTGAGTGGCCATTTATCATCAGGCTTACACTGCTCTTTTCCTTTTTTATAGCCAAAAAAAGTAATTTTTTTTTTTTGCATATTCAAGTCTCAATCAAATTTTTCCTTATACCTGGCCTTTTTTTTGCTTGCGTTACTTATCTGCATTTGAGATGAGGACCACACCCTGAAGCTGGGAGAAACAGGTGCAAAATTGATTTATTCTGTTTCATTAGAAGCACGCTCAACAATGGAAGCGGTTCCCTTGTCTTGAGAGCAACCATGCTTTGAAATCTGCTTACCATCTTGGACTTGCCAGCCTGTGATGACAGCCCTTAGTAGACCTTTCCTGCCAATTGGCTATTGAGGGCTGATGAGGGCTGCGGCCACCTCCCCTCTGTCTCCCACTAACAATGCCTCCATCTTTCCTTCTGCTCTCCCAGTGCCCAGCATGCAGTTTGCTAAGGATTTGCTCCTAGTGAACGAGAAGGAAGGTGTTCTGCAGGTGCCCATCATTCGGAGTGGAGACCTGAGCTATGAGTCGTCAGTGAGGTGCTATACCCAGGGCCATTCAGCTCAGGTCATGGAGGACTTTGAGGAGAGAAGAAATGCGGACTCCTCACGGATTACGTTTCTAAAAGGGGAGAAAGTAAGTGCATTCATGATGGTTGAAAGATCAGATTCTCTTTTTCTTTGATGCCTTTACTTGTCCATAATGAACTCATTTAGACAAATTCTGAACATCCTAGGAATTCTTTTACTAATTGGTACTATTCGTAATACTATCATCTGTCCCGTGTGGCTGTCTTCTTTGTATCCTACTTACAACCAAACACATATATCATTGGTTGAGCTGAGAATTTAGATGATATGTAACATTTCTGGAATTTAGCAGAATCAAATGAATGAGGCTTCTCTTAATTTGTAACTACATTAGAGATGAACACACTCCACCAATGTTACCTAGAGGAGGACCAGACAATTCTCTAATACCTGGGCCCCTGTCTCAAGGCAGCATACATTTTAGTATAGAACCAATAGGATAGGACCAAATAGGCAGACATAGGGCAGATTCAAGCCAGGAGAGTGTTCTCCGCTTAGCAATTACATAGAAAGTGATGCGTGTGGGCACAGGAACTCCTGAGAAACGCAGGTCAGTAAGTATGGCGACTTTAAAATCAAAGCCTGCAACTTTAGTGTATGTATACTGAATGAGAATCACATTTCCCCATTTTTGAATTTCAGTTTCAGTTGATTGAGTCACTTGTACCCCCTTGGTTCAAAACACATAGTCCCCTTAGTCATTTCAAGGCCCTTCTCTTAATTTGTTTTGTTTTATGCCTATTCTCCAGCCATATTTCATTCCCCACCCCAGAACTTATCAATCTGCTGTGTTTAACGTATATGTCCTAATTTGTATTTGTTCTTTAAAAATGCTGGTTGTTTTGTATGCAAATTTGAATTTATAAAACTAGTGTGTTACATCTTCTCCAGACTCTTACTGTTTAATCAGTAATATTTTTTAATATTTGTCCACCTCATTCATGTGTACATCTAGTCTGTTGCTGAGATAGTGCATAATATTTCATGATGGGTAGTTAGCACATTTAACCATCCACTCTTAGTAGTAGACAGTGAGGAACCTCAGAGGTAGCACCCGGTCACCTCCTAACACTCTCCCACCACAACTAGTGCCGCCGTGCACGTCCTCGTACGTGTCCACTTACAGACCGGAGTGGGAATTTCTTTGGATATACACTCGGCAGCAAAACTGCTGGACCAAAGTCCACGTATGTGCTTAACTTGAAAATATAGTGTCAGAACACTTTCCAGAAAGTCACTAGCAGTGGCACAAAGGTTGCTATAACCCTATATCCTCTCCAACATGTAGCATTACTCATCTTTTGAATTTTTGCTAATCTACTATGTATAAAGTTATATCTCATTTTAATTTGCATATTTCCAATTACTACTAGTGTATATGCTTGTTAGCTTATTGGGTTTCCTCTTGTGTAAGTTAATTATTTTCATCCTTTGTTCCTTATTATTGTACTACTGTCTTTTTCTTACTGATTTGCAGTCTTTCTTGTATATTCTAAATATTAATTCCCTGCCGGTTGTAGACGTTTTCGATATTGTAAACACATTTTTCCATTCTGTCACTCATCTATTACCTTTGATCACATGTTCTTAGTTGAACAGATGTTTCAATTCTGGTGTAGTCAAACATCTCAGGTGTTTGCCCTATGATGAGTCCTTTTGAAGTTTAGCGTTCGAAGATCTTACCCATCCCAAGTCACTGCAGATTCTCCCTCTGTTCATCTTTACTACCAAAAAAAAAAAAAAAAAAAAGTGATAGCTTCCTTCTTCAAGACTCTTGGTCTTTTGTGCATTCATGACTCATAGAAGCCCTGTCTTAGTTATATGTTTTATGGGAATTTTACTGGTGGCAGGTTGAAACATGTGCTTAAAAACATACACAAATACTACAGATACAATCTTCAGCTTTGAGTCTACATGTCTGTATTTGTCTTAAGTTCAAAAGAGGATTCTCTGCTTATCCAAGAGACAGTTTATAATTTAATAAAATTACAAAGAAAATACAGTCTAATCATCTATATGTTACCCACATGACAACCTATCATTCTTCGTAAGCACACTTTGGAATCTTCATTTTCTCTGGCTTTAAGCAGTTTGTCTTTGAAACTTGTCATTCACTAGAATGTCCTTTTTAAAAAGATATCCCAAAGAGTCACTACTAAATTCATGTTTTCTATCAAGAAAAAAAAAGGGACGTTCTTCAGGGGCTTAAAACCTGGTTAGCAAGCTACCTATAAACATTCCCAGGATGTTCTCCTTCCATTTAGTGTGACTCCAGAAGTATGAGAGTAGAACTTCTCTATACCCACAGATCCTTTGCAATACAGTAGTAGAGTGGATTTAAAATGGTTCAACTAAAAATAATCCCACTTCACATGACATGACTCTACTGTTGAAGCTACTGCGTCATCTAAAATGTTTTGGCCTTATTTTATGTTTTTTTGAGAGTACAGTCCTCAGTAGAGAATAATCAGTGTAGGAAGCACGTGGTTTCTTTCTGTCAAACAGGGATTTAGACTTGTGTTCTCAGACTTCCAGAACTCAGCAGTGTTCAGATGAGACACCATCTGGCGGCATATTTGAGAGTTCTGCAACATTGAAAGGTATCTTCAGCCTAACAAGGAGCCTTTCTGAGTTCCTTCTAAAACTCTTCAGTTTTTACCAAGGGAATGGACCATTGTTTAGGTGTCTCTAGGAAGCCCCATCCATCTGTTAACCCCCATCATCAGAAATTTACCTTTCATAATGTGTACGTATGCATTGGTCTGATCAGGGAACGTGCACAAATTTCTTACGGGTGCGTTGGAGTGGGTTGTTTCATTGATCTTGTTTTTCATAATCCATGACCAATCATTCCGAGTGGTTTGGAATGTTCTAATACAAGGCTCTGCACATAGGTATGTCCCCGTCAGGCATGAACTGTTAGATTTAAACATTCTATTTTACAAATGAAATGGTTTGGATCCTTTTGAATTTGTGTTGACTCTTTGATGCTGCAAAGCAGAAAAATCATTTTCTAAGAAAAGCAAGAAAGTTACTGATTTTTCAGTGCAAATTTTAATCTATTTTATGACACCGGCTCTAGATGAAGAACTGCACTGTCTCTATCCATGATGACTCCATGTTTGAGCCTGAGGAGCAATTCAGGGTCTACCTCGGCCATCCTCTTGGAAACCACTGGAGTGGAGCCAGAATTGGGAAGAATAACATGGCCACCATCACCATATCCAATGATGAAGATGGTAACAGAAGATACTGTCTTTACTCTTTGGTTGATAAAACATGAACTGATGTTTTACTAATAATGTAATTATAGGTGTTTTTTAAAATGAAAATGCTATAAAAGTGCCTGCTGATAACAATCTCAGACTATTTATATAAACCGTTGGCAGCAAGTGATGATCCTGTACAGAGTTCCAGTACGTTTATAGATGTGCTTAATCTCATTATTCCTGCCGTATTGCCAAGAGATAAGGAATGAGTGTGGTTACAAGCTAGGACAGAGACGCTAGGGAGGAGAGAGAATAAAACCTATGAAAGTCGCTGCACTTCAGGAGCCAGATTGGAAATACAATCAGAATCAGTTGAATCCAATGAACTAATTTAAACACTGCCACCTTCCCAGAAAAGTCTAATTTCTCAGTTTTCTTCTAATTGATTTGGCCTATTAACCTCCCAAATCTTAAATTCTTTAGTCAGGTGTCAGCAAAGAATGACCCAGGCACTAGGGAAAACAAAACCAAATCTGTTTCAAATTGGGACACACTTCTTTTATTCAAATAGATATTTTAATGAGTGAATGGATAATATTACAAATAGTAATCGCTGTTTTTATGTTACTGTAGACCGAGAACCACGCTAAGCATATTATATTATCTTATCTCATTTAATCCTGACACTAACCCCTTGAGGCAGGTGTTATAATCCCCATATTATTGGTGAAAAATTGAGCCTCAGCAAATTTATATAATTTATGCCGTTACATAGCTGTAAGCAGCAAAACTGGTTTTAACCCTTATTTTATCAGATTCTAGAATCTATGTGAGAGTTACTGAGACTCTCGGAGTTTCTGACATAAAATCGGGCACTAACTTGGACATTGGGTAAAATAAGAAAAGCCAGCCTTGAAGCTGAATCAGTCCTTTACCCAAGGACTCAAAAGGTTCAGATCCTAAACTGTACCTCTCCTGGTCACACAGAAACCCAATGATTGAGGTTCAGAGAGGTAATAAGTGGCTCTCCAAAGTTCCAAAGAGCATTCATTAAAAACTACAAAGTCCAAGGAAGCTTATCTTCTACAATTAGGAAGAATTTATTTTCTGAGAGGGAAAGAGGGAAATGAACAGAGACTCTAGAAATTTCCACAAAATATCATAGCATATTAGAAATGGTATAAAATTTGTAATCGCTCTCAATTTTTCCATTTTTTTCCTCAATCTATCCACCACTACCACCTCACCTTTCCCTATGAGAATATAATGGAGAAGAAGGCACAATTTGAAATTTTTGTAAAAACCAACATATTAATCACTTCATAGCAAAGTGAATAGTACCTCAAACCAGATTGTGTTAGGAAGTCTTGTGTTCTTCATTAAAACTACTCATTTTTAACTAAATAACCTGTGAGAAGTTAGGAAAATATATGGACGGGAGACGTGAGGGCTCTGGGAAGAAGGACCCAGGAGATCAGAGACGGGAGATGGACTTGGAAAGTTTAGGTAGTATATAAATGAGATAAATTTTAAAGCTCAGAAATTCATATCTCATAAATGAAAAAGAGTTGATTCATGCAATTGGTCAATAAGTATTTATCAAGGGCTTACTCTGTCTCAGTCCCTTGATAAAGTGTGTGAATTTAAAATCATTTTGTGAGCTGTAATGCCCAGATGGAAATGTGGACATCATGCATTTCAAAATGCTTAAAAATATTTCCCCTACTATTGTTTTTAATAAGAAACCTGTGAGAAACAGCTCCCGAAGAATCATAAATAAGTGCCTTTTCCAAAGCTTCGCTGAGGGGTTAAAAACAGATTGATTTTTATGACTGCGAGCCATTTTTCCTTTGTATTGCTTACTAATGTGGAAAAGTCCCTCCTGTCTTTATAAGGTGTTTTCCGGGGAGTGGGAATCTTTGTGCTTTTCTAGCTCACCCTTGTTTTTCTAATCCTGTTTCCTTAGCCCCTACCATTGAGTTTGAAGAAGCTGCATACCAAGTCCGGGAACCCTCGGGGCCAGACGCTGTAGCCCTCCTGAACATCAAGGTGATCCGCCGGGGGGATCAGAACAGGACATCCAAGATTCGCTGCAGCACGCGGGATGGGTCTGCCCAGTCCGGGGTGGATTACTACCCAAAGAGCAGAGTCTTGAAGTTCAGTCCCGGTAATTGAACGCTAATCCCAATCTGTGGGTTTTGCTTAATAGAGAGGCAAATATCTTGTATTTGAAGAAAGGAATGAGCAGAAAAATAAAAGAGGAAAACAGTAGTACTTACTAGGCATGAAGTACTTACTAAGCACACATTTGATACTACAGGAATCTTTAAAATTCTTAATTAGTAAAAATAGCATTGAGAAAGAACAAAAGTAGGTCCCTTACTTCAGAACATCCTTGGCATTTGGGCTCCTTTAAAAGGATTTTTGGTTGTTGTTAGCCTATGCTTTAGATGAGTCATAGATGCATTTGATTTTAAAAGAATAAACATTGACTACCACCATTCAATAAAATATGGGTACAAATCACCGTCCTGGGCCCTTCAAGGATTACCAAAATCCAGAAGGCACAGTCTGTGTGTTCCTGTGGTTTAACATCTGCTAGGAGACAAGATACCCTGTTATGAGGTTTCCAAAAAAGGTTTATCCTAGAGGGAACTATGGAGATGAGTCAGGGAAGAGGGAAAGGTGGGACTCAGGTCACAGCTTTCTGTTTAACTATCTTACATAGTAATTTAATGGGAGAAATGAGACGGAGAAGGACTTGAATTATATGCTAGATTTTTTCACAGAACTTTCTGGAGCACTATAAGGTAAAAAGACTGGTGTAAATCCTGGCACCATTTGTGACATAGCCAGAAGTGGGCAACAGTGGTAGGCCTTTCCAGAGACGTTTTGGCAAGTGGGGGGAGGAAGTGACTCCCTCAGAAATGAGAGGGGAAGGATCTCTGATGTCTCTCATTACACTGGAGTTTTAAAGGGCTTTTGGCTCCATCCCATGTGCATCTGGTTAGTGTTTGCTGGAAGGGTAGATGCCCTTTCTCCACCTCCACACAAGGACTGTTCTTCCATGTGTCTTTACTTTTTCCTGTTCTTTTTTCTTTTCTTTTTTTTTTTTTAAGATTTTTATTTATTTATTTGACAGAGATAGAGACAGCCAGTAAGAGAGGGAACACAAGCAGGGGGAGTGGGAGAGGAAGAAGCAGGCTCATAGCAGAGGAGCCTGATGTGGGGCTCGATCCCACAACGCCGGGATCATGCCCTGAGCCGAAGGCAGATGCTTAACCGCTGTGCCACCCAGCCGCCCCTACTTTTTCCTTTTCTGCGTAAGGATCTGGAAAAAAGATGGGTCTTGGAAGTAACCCAGCCCAGGTGTTTGTAGGAGAGGAAGAAGGGAACCTTAACTACCACCAGGAATATCTGTACCCCCAGAGAATTATTTTACAGAAAAGGAAGGCTGTTCCTAAGGTTCTAATCCTCTTCCTTCCAGGCTGCCAAACCCTTACACTATTGTCTTTGCGGGGATGGCCTGGTAGGAAGCCTTTGAGATCCTGGTTCTCAGGGCAGCTCTGAGTGGTGTCTGTGTGTGCAGGCACTCACGGCCATGCAGGAGCTCATGCCTAAGTGCAAGGGAAAGAAAAATTAAGCAAAAAAACTCATAACCAGGGTGGAGTGTATTTTGGATCATAGATTTTTATTACTACCAGCTAGTGTCAGGCAGGGGCCATTAATCCTCATATGGTGTTGAATAGTAAATCTGCAAAACTGAGCCTCTACCACAGGTGGAATTTGGTCTATAAAATAGATTTCTCACTGGAGATAGGACTAAAGTGATTAGCAGCCACTGTATTTATAGAAAACCTCTAAAAGAAAAGGGTGTATTTTAACATGAAATCTCAGCAGTGCCAACCCGCACTGTCTGAGGTAGGTCACCTAATGAGAACCTTTGCTCTCTTTCTGTTCTGTCCTTGGTGAAGGTGTGGATCATATCTTTTTTAAAGTCGAGATCCTATCCAATGAAGACCGGGAATGGCATGAATCTTTCTCCCTAGTCCTTGGCCCAGATGACCCAGTGGAAGCAGTTCTTGGCGATGTGACCACTGCCACAGTGACAATTCTAGACCAGGAGGCAGCAGGCAGTCTCATATTGCCAGCACCACCCATCGTGAGTTGTTTGACCCAAAGGGATCTCTGCTTTTCTGTCCTAGTGACTAGTAGATGATAACTTGAGAGAAGTAGACCTTCTGGTGCTGTTCTTCTTCATTCTTCTAACACAGTGGTTCTCAACCAAGAGCCATCCTGTCCTTTCCTTCCCGAATCCCCTCCCCGTGCCACCACCTGCAGGGGACATTTGGCAATGTCTGGTGACATTTTTGGTTGTCACAACTGTCACAGCAAGTGCTCTTAGCATCTAGTGAGTAGAAGGCAGGGACGCTGCTGAACGACCTGCAATGCACAGGACAGCCCCAACAACAAAGAATTATTTGGCACAAATGTCAGTAGTGCTGAGGATTAGAAACCCTCTTCTACTTAAGAGTAAGTCCAAACCATGTTGATACCTTAGTCTGATAAACATGGGAAGTATAATACAATTGATCTTCTCATTTCTTTAGTGGGACCTAGAAGAAGGGAAAAAAAAATAATGCTACCCCATATCTATTACCCTCCGTATTTGCCACATGCATTGAGCTAAGTATTTGCAGAAGTGTAGTACCCAGTTTCCCAATTTGGGGATGTATAGAATGAATGTCCTGACTTTACAATTAGGAGGAAAATGCCTGGAGGTTGCCAAGGGAAATTTAACCCATAATAATGAAGCAGTCAGAATAAGTCTTCTAACCTCCCCTGGCTAGTCTCATATAGTAGAAGGATCATTCCAAAATGTGTCTCTTATTCGACCATGGAAGAAATACGCTACTTTTATTTACTTTTGTTTTGCCAAATATCTACTGCATACCATTAATAATTTAATCAACTTTATTTATTTTATTTTTTCTTAATGCAACTTTAAACTAGTAACTGTTATTCATGATATAGCTTTGGTTAAGTGTGCATAAAAATATAAGTATTATTTACATGAGTGCTAGAGCTCTGGTTTAGGAATAAGATTGACAAGATACTAAAGCTTTCAGCTCAGGCAGACGGAGGATCTTCTTCACCACTAAAGATCTGTAGTATCTTTCAGGGATGCCTCACAAAGCACTATGAAAACTTCCGTTATATATTTTTTTCATTATATTTTAAAGAATCCCTCGCAGTTAAAGGATCTCGTGGATCTCTAGGGAGGGGAGCCTTAGTTCTCTGAGCCTCCCAGCACCCAGCCCAGGCTGAAGCTTTGTTGCTCCTTTGCAGGTTGTCACACTTGCTGACTATGACCACGTAGAAGAAGTTACCAAGGAAGGAGTCAAGAAATCCCCCTCCCCAGGCTACCCACTGGTTTGCGTTACCCCCTGTGACTCCCATTTCCCCAAGTACGCCATCATGAAGGAGCGTTGCAGCGAGGCTGGCATCAATCAAACATCTGTGCAGTTCAGCTGGGAGGTGGCCACCCCCACTGATGGCAACGGGGCCCGGTCGCCCTTTGAGACCATCACTGACAACACGCCATTCACCAGCGTCAACCACATGGTAGGTCTAGGGGTCTGGGTCCGGTTGGTTAGGGAGAAAACTGGTATTTCTCTTTGTCACTCCAACTCTGTCAAATTCCTTAAGGCTCTTGTGTGGCATTTGAAATAAAATAAACAAATAAGCAGGTACACACAGTATATACACAGGTATTTTTATTCTTATATATAAGGTAATACAGTGCTGTAGAAAGAGATCCAAGCTAGTAATCAGACAACCTGTTTACTAATCTTGATTCTGCCTACTTTTAACTATGTGATGTTAAGAGGTTAGGGAGCTGAGTCTCTGTTTCCTGATCTGCAAAATAATACCTTTTCCACTTAGCTACTTCACAAATCGTTGACAAATCAGATATAAAACTGATCTCTAAACAGTAAAGTAAGTCAAAGATTCCAAGTAGGTACAATTAATGATGACTTTTTTTCACATCTCTTCAATCGTTCAACACATAGTAGGATATAAACCCCTTAAGGACATGGACCACGTTGTATAGCCTAACGTGCCAGCACATTGAGGGCACATAGTAGGGATGGTGCAGTGATTAAACAAAGGATAGAGTGTTTCTCCAGTGATCGGCGTTATACAGAATTGCAGGAGGACATGAGAAGAAGTTCACTGTGCAGTTGCTGTCCTCAAACAGTTGAGACATCAGACCAACACCTCTGCCACCATCACAGAGCAGTGAATAGTGAACGATTTCCCAACCTTAAGAAACAGGGCACTGTGGTGACGCTCAGCACACCGGGGACATCGTTCTCCTCAGGGAGAGAGCTGAAAGCAGTGGAGAGCCTCAGCTCAGCATCTGGCACATAGTAAGCCCTTGGCAGTTTTTTATTACAATTAGTGCACTTAATAGTTTTGGACATCAGAGATTTCTTTCAGACTGAATTTCTCTAGATTTTTTCCTATCCAATCTCAGTTTGTTCTCACTTTAATAAGTGCTTCCCGTAGATGGGATCATGGTGGAGGGCAGGCACAGCTGGATGGGAGGGCTGTGGGTAAAGCAAAGTCACTCATAACCATTGTTTTTTGCACAGCTTATTCAGAAAAGCCAAAAGATCAATTCTTTGGCAACATGACCTAGTTCAAATTTAAACTATCTGATAAAATTTAAAAACTTAAATGATAAGACTTAACAGCTTCCTGTTTCCTAAGTATCTAATTCTCTTTTCAAAAAACCATGAAGGCAGTTCAGTCTGATTTGGGCCAAATAGACATTTTTAACGGGCACCAAGTTGGTGTTTCAGTTTCTCTTCTTGCCGTGACGTGGTGACTAACACTTTCATCCCAGTTCCCTTTGCTCTATCTTTGTTTCTTCAATTATTTATTTAATACCATTGTATTGTGTGCATCTTTATAAGATGCCTCAAATCCCTTCTGAACTAAGTCCATGTGTAAATAAATAAATAAAGCGTTGGTAGCTAATTAAAAAAATTTTAATGGAAAAATCCTCTTTAATTTTTAATGGACTTCAGTGAAAATTGTTTTCACGGGTAGAATTTATAAGTTTGTATGATTGCTTTGTGGGAGGTCTATGGCGCACAGAACTACTAATTAATTTTTCTTCTTATGTACTTCCCTTTGTGTATGCACACATTATCTTAAGAGTTGTGGTGACCCGTGTTGCCTCTGCATAGTTTGAGTGAAGCATTCTTATGGCTTCTGTATGTCTGAGAACATGAAAGAATCTGTTGAAAGACCTTCAAAAGCCAGTAGGTGTCAGAGGCCAAGTTCTCAACTTCAACTCTTCATGTTATTACAAACTTTACAGTGTGTGTGGTCATTAGGTGGGGGCTGGAGGGAGGGACTAGCAGTAGGAAAGAAAGAAAAATAACTCCTGGGAAGAAAGCATCTCCCTTCTGTATCCTGACACTATACCCTCAGCAAAAGTGACTTGGAGGCCAGCCAGTCTTAAGGGAAGGGCTGGAAACCATTGAGTGGTCCTGATGCTGACCCTATCTATAAAGAGAACAATACTATCACTGGTCACCGGCCATCTCCAGGCTCTCGCTGCAGTCTGTCTGCTTGTTCATTGTCTGACATGCTGCCTTAGGCTGTCCATACTCACTGCTCTGTCCCTGGCTCCTGGGAGAAAGTCATTAGTTTTGTGGTGGATGAATGAATAGATAGATGAGTGGATAGATGGATGGACAGAGAGATGATGGATGGTCTGCACAAATAACCCTGTACCAGAAGCTGGTCGTGTCATATCATCCGGAAGATACAGTGTAAGGAGCTGTTTAAGGAGTATCCACGTCTGAAGTACTTTTTTTTCCCGGTAGGTCCTGGATAGCATTTACTTCAGCCGGAGGTTCCACGTGCGTTGTGTGGCAAAGGCCGTAGACAAGGTGGGCCATGTGGGGACCCCCTTAAGGAGCAACATTGTTACCATTGGAACAGACAGTGCTATCTGCCACACCCCAGTGGTAGCCGGGACAGCCAGAGGCTTCCAGGCTCAGTCCTTCATCGCCACCTTGAAATACCTGGACGTCAAGCACAAGGAGCACCCAAACAGGTCAGGCAGGTGGTGCCGTCCACAATGCGGGGGCTCTGCTTTGTGTGTTTTCTGGGTGAGACAGATCAATGAGTGACGCTTCTGTAAGATAAGAATAGTGGTGATACATGCTTCAGAAAAAATTTAAATTCCTCAAAGGCCTCCTAAAATCCGGCCCCTGTCTGTCTTCTTAGCCTCATGTCCCTTGCCTCTCATTTTCACCTGCCCTTCTACCCACACAGAATCAAACTGAAATCAAATCCCCAGAGCTTCCAACTCTTCCATGTTGCATGCCTCCGCCATGCTGTCCCTCCTGACTGCAATACTCCCGGCCCCCTTCCACTTACTGTAGTTAAATCCTATTGTCCTACTGTACCTAGCTCATGACATCCCTTCTAGGAACTTCCCCATCATCTTTCCCAATTTAATTTGGAAGCTCCTCCTTCCGGCTCTCCTGGCACCCACGGTTGCCTCCTTTAGAGCATTATCCTCATTCATTCTGGCTGTCCCCACAGTAGAGGATGTGAGGGGGATCTGGCTGTGACATCTGTCACCCCACTGATCGCCAGGGTTGATTCGGCTGATCTGGCTGGCTAGGTGGGCGTCCCCTTCCTCCCTCACCACTCGAGGTGCGTCCCTCCCAAAGCTGCACGCTCGGTCGAAGAGGACGACCTTCCCCAAGAGAGGAGGACCAATCTTTGGTCCAGGGTATACGAGTAGCTGTGCTCCCTGCTAGAACCTGCAAACAAGCTCTCAAGGTCCCACAGTAGTTGGTGAGGGCAGGGACCATGATGATGATGATGGTGGTGATGATGATGAGGAGGATGATTTTTGGATCCCCTATCGTTGGGACGGTACTTCTTGGCACCTAAGAGATACTTGCTAAATATCTAGTGAACAGAGTAATAATACCATTTAAACTGAAAGTCACTGGACAGATGTGCTTTTATTTTTTCCGTGCTCCCATGATTTTGATGGAAGATAGATGCTTTCATATTTGCCAAGCAAAAAAGAATTCATGTGTATTATACATATTCATTAAACCTTGTGCTAATTGTACGTGTGCCTTTATGAGCAACTGAGTTCAGAGAAAGGGGTTCATTTGCATGGAGGAAAAAACAGATTTAAATATGGAGCCAAGAATATGCAAATTCTTTTTTCTAACAGAATGAGATTTACTTTTGTTAGAAAGCAGTAGCAGAAGTGCCCAGGGCACTACTGACCCCTTCCTAGCAAAAGAGACATCCTGTTCCTATTCCAAGGTTCTGATTCCTCTTAAAAATGTCTCTTGCGGGGTGCCTGGGTGGCTCAGTCATTAAGCATCTGCCTTCGGCTCAGGGCGTGATCCTGGAGTCCTGGGATTGAGCCCCACGTCAGGCTCTTTCGCTGGGAGCCTGCTTCTTCCTCTCCCACTCCCCCTGCCTGTATTGTCTCTCTCTCTGTCAAATAAATAAATAAGATCTTTAAAAAAAAAAAGTCTCTTGGGCTTTTGTTCCAAGAAACAAGCTGTAAAAACTCAAAGGCACCCTCAGTCAACATGCTGAAAATTTAAACTTGTACAATGAAAATAATGCAGCCCATAAGTACATTCTGTTTTATCACAGTCTTAACCAATATTTATTAAGCTCCCGTTTTATTTAGAATTTTTACTACATGCTCTGGAGAAACAAAAGAAGTGAAGGCAGCGATCCTTGTCCTCATCGTGGGGACGCAAGATAAACAGAGTCTGAAAGCATACAAGAAATAGCAGCCAATATGAATAAGTTACAGATGTCCCAGTGCCAAGGCACCTAAGCTGAGAAATGTAGATGAGGGGAGAGCACACTGCAAATGGGGGCCAGTGAGGGCCTCCCACATTGTTGGAAATTGAAGGGGGAGAGGTGGGAGAAGTCTCAGTTAGGAGGAGACAGTAGGGGTAGTGGGATATGACTATTTTTTTATGGTGTTATCAGTATTCTATTTTTTATTTTTATTTATTTGTTTTTTAAAGATTTTATTTATTTATTTGACAGAGAGAGACACAACGAGACAGGGAACACAAGCAGGGGGAGTGGGAGAGGGAGAAGCAGGCTTCCCACTGAGTAGAGAGCCCGACGCAGGGGTCAATCCCAGGACCCCGGGATCATGACCTGAACCAAAGGCAGACGCCCAGCAACGAAGGCACCTAGGCGCCTCTTTCTAAGATATTGTCTTGGGTAGGAATATTGGCCTTGGAGTTTAAAGAGCTCAGTGATGTCATTTGGCACAAATACTTTAAAAAAATATGAGCGTCGGCCCTACCCAACCTCCCCCAGACACTCCCTGTGACAGAGAAGGGGAACGGCACCTCTATCAGTGACTTTGCTGTAACTCACAAGGAAACAAAGCTTCCATTAAAGCAAAAGAAAGCTTTAAAGTAATTTGTGGTTGTGATGTTATCTTTTCTTATTCGGAAGAAACAAATGTGATTCTTGATTGCTATCAGTTCTGAGCTGGAGGATCTCTCGGCGGGAGGGGTGGGGGACAACCCCACGTGTACATCATACCCTTGTGTTCTTACACGGGCAGCTTCAGGACAAAGAACGGGGAATTCTCTGGTGAAGGCAGAGTAAGTTACGAGGAAGAAATGTACCAGGTTAGCTGTTTCTAGCGTGCACCTAAACACTCTCTCTGCCCATTTTTGCCTCAGAATCCACATTTCCGTGCAGATCCCACACCAGGACGGAATGCTGCCCCTCATCTCCACCATGCCGCTGCACAACCTGCATTTTCTGTTGTCCGAGTCCATCTACAGACACCAGCACGTCTGCTCCAATCTCGTCACCACCCGCGACCTGAGAGGCATTTCAGGTGAGGGACGACTTCCGTGCTGACTATCCCGTTCCCGCCCAGCGCCGTGGCCCTGAGGGACACAGAGAAGTGAACTCTGCTTTCCTGTCTCCCGGTCCTCAAAATCTGCGTGATGAGGAGAGTTCCTTCCTTAGCAGGCATCCAGACATAGGCAGCTTAGACGGTGAAGTGAATAGGGAAAAACAAGGGCTTTGGAATCAAACCGACTCGGGTTCGAATCCCTTTTGCACTCTCTACGCAACTGAACAGAGATAGCTGGGCTTCCCCAAACCACTGCTTTCTTATCTATGACATGAGGATAACAGCTGATACCCATCAGGGTGAGGATTTAATTTGCGGACATGTTTAAAGCACCTGCCATGGTAGCTGTTGCTTCTTTCCCTCCCCCACAGTGAGCATGTTTGGGTCTGTGCCCTAAAATCTCCTTACTGCAGCCTCTTTCGAAAGCTAAAGTGCAGATGTCCCGTGTTGTAGGATGGGTTCTCGGGGAGCGGGAGCTGAGATGGAGTGGGGGGTGCAAGGTGTTTATTGGGGATCAGCATCCGCCAAAGGGAAGGAGAGGAAGCAGAATTGGGCAGAGGGGAAGGTCAGACTACAGTCCAGCACCGACCTGTAAAAGCCTCCACTGACTCTTGGGGGAGCTCTGGAGAGAGCCCGTCTGTCCCACTCACCCTACTTCCAGCCCCAACTGTCAGGCCTTTCTGTCGCACCTCACTCAGTCACCGATGGCCAGGGCCCCCGCAAGGGCAGCCTGAGGAGCCAACGTGCCCCGCGGACACAGGCCCGAAGTTGCTGACAGCCACAGAGGTGCGCCCCTGAGCTAGCCATAGCAGACATTTACTCTACAAAGACTCCTGTCCGTTTCCATTTACCTTAGCAAGTGCACATTAAATGCGTGTTCCCTCCCTTGACAACTGATGAATCATTTACCGGTGTTTTGGAAGATAGAAAAGCATTCATATGCTCTTTCATATTCATTAAGCATCACTTTAGGTAGTGATGGTCTTTATACAGTGGAGATTAGTTGAGTGTAAATTATTTGCAAGTCACCGAGCTACGCATGAAAGTATAACGGGTCCACGTCTGCAGCCGCTGAAAGAAACATACTCTGGTTATAGGCTGAAACTTTGTATGTCTTCCTACTTAAACACAATTAAATTCAAGACATGTTAACTGAGATCGCAGTCCTTTTGGGGGCAGAGGACCGGGTGCTGGTGTCAAACATTGTAAGAAATGCATCAGCTCTTTCAGAATACTATAGTTGCTTTTAGTAGTATAAAGAATTTTAATCCTGATATTCTAAAATTGTATCTGTATTTAGCTCTCTGCTGCATTAAGGTCTTCCTTAATTTAGAACAGTTCAGTTGCTTGGCAGCATTTGATCCAATAATTTTTGCCCGTAGCAGGGAGGTTTAGTCAAGCATCATTAGCGAGCTATTTACTCATTAACACAAAATTAAGATTTTTTTTTTCCAAGAGTTCAAAAACCATAGGAGGGGAGGAGGAAGTCAGATGTTTGTTTATTGGCTTTACATAAAAGCTATCTAAAAAAAAAATCAGCCTAAAAAATAGCAATTCATCAACAAATTTTCCATATAGTAAATCTGTGTCTTCAAGGATTGACTGCAAAGCTTCAGTATGTTTTCTTTTCCAAGACACATGGGGCCACTGAGCTCTGACTCCGTTTATAGTACCATTTGCTCACCTTTTTTTCTGGGGTTCCCACAGTCTCTTAGAGGAGTCTGTGACCTTAGTCACTCTATTTAACCCATGGCAATGGGAAGTCTAGCTCCCCTCGCCTTCTCACCCAGTGTATTTTGGGAGCCCTGGGTTGCTTCCTAACAGTCTCAGAGTGAGAGTAGGCTACCTCAGTCTCACAAGGACACATCCCTTCTCCCCACTCAGCTCCTGAGCAGCCAGTGAGGGCCATGCCCAAGACTGAGTCACTCTTCCTTGTTCCTCCCTCCCGCACAGAGGCAGGGTTCCTGGACGACAGGGTCTATGACAGCACGGCCCTGGGGCCTGGTTACGACCGCCCCTTCCAATTTGACCCCAGCGTCCGGGAGCCTAAGACCATCCAGCTCTACAAACACCTGAACCTGAAGAGCTGCGTCTGGACCTTTGATGCCTATTACGACATGACCGAGTTGATTGACGTCTGCGGGGGGTCTGTCACTGCCGACTTCCAGGTGGGTGCTCCAGGGGCTTATTGGAAGGTGCGCGCACCTGAGTGCGCTTCTGTTAGCACCTTGCATCCAGCAGCCCCAAGAACTGGGATAGCCAAGGGAGTGTTCTTTAGAAGTCCCTTAGCAGCATGGTGGCTAAAGGGAGCCCCCCAAAGTCCGCTAAATCAATTAATTGGAAAGTTAATGTGGAAAATGTTATAATGAATGTGGAAAAATTTACTGTCTGGTGCAGCCATTTATGTAAGAATCTAATATTTACTTCTGTAGATATATGTGTTTTTTCCCTCTAGGTATATTTTGGAAAGCCAAAAGGATTTACATTTGATGGTAAGGTTATTACAAAGTAGATGGATTCTCTTCCACACTTGGGGAAGTAAGTCAAAATGAGGTGCACCCTTTCAGAAGACAAGTAGAGCACTCTCTTTTTAAGCATTATGGGGAAAGAAGTGTTTAAAACACCTTGATGTCCATACCTAGTCCAAACCTGTGCCAAACTGACAACCCTTGCAAAAATGGACACTTTTTAAGATTTATTTATTTGAGAGAGAGAGATGGAGCACAAGTGAGGGGGAGGGGCAGAGAAAGAGGGAGAAGCAGACTCCCTGCTGAGCGGGGAGCTCTATGTGGGGCCCATCTCAGGACCCTGAGATCATAGCCTGAGCTCGACGCAGACACTTAACAGACTGAGCCACCCAGGCGCCCCGATACTTTCTCAATAGTTATTAATCATTAGTGACAAAAGAAAATTTTAGTAAGAAGCCATCGTCCTAGGAGGGCAGTTACATCAAAGGGACTAGGCTAATACGTCCTCATGGAAAATTCAATCTGAAGCAGATTCTACCCAATTATGAGTGGTTATCTGAATGAACCAAAAATGACGTTTGTTCTTCATTTCAGATCAGCTTTAACCACACTGAAAGAGGGACTTCTGGAGGCACTTAGTGTGATTATTTTGGGAACATGTCTTTGATTAAAATTTGTTTTGTTTCTTTTTTTTTTAATAATTTTTTATTATATTATGTTAGTCACCATACAATACATCCCTAGTTTTTGATGTAAAGTTCCATGATTCATTAGTTGTGTATAACACCCAGCGCACCATGCAATACGTGCCCTCCTTACTACCTATCACCGGTCTATCCCATTCCCCCACCCCCCTCCCGTCTAAAGCCCGCAGTTTTTTCCCAGTGTCCATAGTCTGTCATGGTTCATTCCCCCTTCTGTTTACCCCCCCTTTCTTCTTCCCTTTCTTCTCCTACCGATCTTCCTACTTCTTATGTTCCATAAATGAGTGAAACCATATGATAACTGTCTTTCTCTGCTTGACTTATTTCACTTAGCATAGTCTCCTCCAGTCCCGTCCATGTTGCTGCAAATGTTGAGAAATCGTTCTTTTTGATGGCTGAGTAATATTCCATTGTATATATGGACCACATCTTCTTAATCCAGTCATCTGTTGAAGGGCATCTCGGCTCCTTCCACAATTTAGCTATTGTGGACAGTGCTGCTATGAACATTGGGGTGCATATGGCCCTTCTCTTCACTACGTCTGTATCTTTGGGGTAAATACACAGTAGTGCAATTGCTGGATCATAGAGTAGCTCGATTTTTAACTCTTTAAGGGACCTCCACACTGTTTTCCAGAGTGGCTGTACCAACTTGCATTCCCACCAACAATGTAAGAGGGATCCCCTTTCTCCACATCCTCTCCAACATTTGTTGTTTCCTGCCTTGTCAATTTTTGCCATTCTAACTGGCATAAGGTGGTATCTCAGTGTGGTTTTGATTTGAATTTCCCTGATGGCTAATGATGTTGAACATTTTTTCATGTGTCTGTTAGCCATTTGTATGTCTTCATTAGAAAAGTGTCTGTTCATATCTTCTGCCCATTTTTTGATTTGTTTATTTGTTTCTTGTGTATTGAGTTTGAGAAGTTCTTTGTAGATCTTGGATACCAGTCTTTTATCTGTAATGTCATTTGCAAATATCATCTCACATTCTGTGGGCTGCCTCTTAGTTTTTTTGACTGTTTCTTGGCTGTGCAGAAGCTTTTCATCTTGATGAAGTCCCACAAGTTCATTTTTTCTTTTGTTTCTCTTGCCTTTGGAGATGTGTCATGAAAAAAGTTGCTGTGGCCGATGTCAAAGAGGTTGCTGCCTATGTTCTTCTCTAGGATTTTGATGGATTCCTGTCTCACATCGAGGTCTTTCATCCATTTGGAGTTTATCTTTGTGTATGGTGTGAGATAGTGGTCAAGTTTCATTCTTTTGCATGTAGCTGTCCAATTTTCCCAGCACCATTTATTGAAGAGACTGTCTTTTTTCCACTGGATGTTTTTGCCTGCTTTGTCAAAGATTAGTTGCCCATAGAGCCGTGGGTCCATTTCTGGGTTCTCTGTTCTCTTCCATGGTCTATGTGTCTGTTTTCGTGCCAGTACCATGCTGTCTTTGTGATCACAGCTTTGTAGTATAGCTTGAAATCCGGCAACATGATGCCCCCAGCTTTGTTTTTCCTTTTCAACAATTCCTTGGTGATTCAGGGCCTTTTCTGGTTCCACACAAATTTAGGGGCTGTTTGTTCCAGTTCTTTGAAAAATGTCATTGGTATTTTGATCGGGATAGCATTAAAAGTGTAGATTGCTCTGGGTAGCATGGACATTTTAACTATGTTAATTCTTCTGATCCATGAGCATGGAATATTTTCCCATCTTTTTGTGTCTTCTTCAATGTCTTTCAAGAGTGATTTGTAGTTTCTAGAATATAGGTCCTTTACGTCTCTGGTTAAGTTAATTCCGAGATAACATATGATTTTTGGTGCTATTGTAAATGGAATGGTATGTTTTGTTTCTTTGTAATGCCTCTCATTCTGTTTCACTCTCATTTCACATGCACTACTGCCCTCTACCGAAAGGAAAATTAAGGCTTTCTTAGGCCTACTTTCTGTTTCTGCAGTTGCATGACCTACATTCACTCCCCAAAATCCAAAGCTAAGTGATTGGTTCCTCCTCTGGCCTCTCAAAAATTAGTATTCTGTGTTTTCCATGCTTTTACTCTAATTACGTTTTTAGGTATCTTTGTTCAGAATGTGAGTCAAAATCTCAAAGACCAAGATTTCTCAGTATATATGCCCCACTTGTTAAACCAACACAGAATAGACACACAGAAGTACTTCATTGCAGTCTGTTTCTTTAAAAATGGTTGAAACAGCTGGTATATGGTAGAAAGAATAGAGAACTTACAACCAAGCCCTAGTTCATATCTTCCCTCTCATAACTTCTCTGAATCTCATCTGAAATTGTAACCAATCATCTCAACATGGGAAGGTACTTAGCACAGTGTAGGTATATCGTAAATATTTGTCAAGGTTTAGGTGTTTTTTTTTTTAAGGATTAGGAAAGAGTATCATGAGGGCTAAAGGATAGAAAACAGAAACAGAGGAGGGAAAATTAATTTTTCTTATCAACTAAAGAATTATTGAGGTTCTAGTATCAACAATTTTGAGATTAGGCCATGTGTTTTTAACAAAGCCTGTATATTAAAGGGGGAGAATATGGTGTGAGGTCCAGATAAAATCTGGAAATTTTCTAAAGAAAACAGAATAAGGCATTTCAAAAGATATTTGTTAATGAATATGGAATTAGCGGAGTCTTTTGAAAAACTTGGTATCAAACCTTGAATCCCTGATGCCATTGAATATAAAAAAATATTGTAGAAAATTAAAATGTTGATGTCCCAAATATTGATGAAACATTTGGCTCTTTTCCTGTTACCCATGGAAACACTTTACATTGTGTTTTAAAACAAAAGAAAAATGCAAGTTCCATAGTATATTATAGTATTTTACCATTGACAAAAATAAAATTTTTTCAAATTAAACTTTTTTGTTATAAAAGGAATAATATGTTTACAGAGGAAAATATAAAATGAATAAATCAAGTCCCTCATTCATACACACGTATGCACAGTTAGCTTCCCCATGAAAACTTCTGCTTGTATTTTGTTATCTTTCCATCCAGTTTTTGTTCATTGCATAGTAAAATAAAAATTTTTGAACCATTAATAGTGGTAACAGGAATCCCCCTTTTTTTTTTTTTAAAGATTTTATTTATTTATTTGACATAGAGACAGCCAGCGAGAGAGGGAACACAGCAGGGGAGTGGGAGAGGAAGAAGCAGGCTCATAGCGGAGGAGCCCGATGTGGGACTCGATCCCACAACGCTGGGATCACGCCCTGAGCTGAAGGCAGACGCTTAACCGCTGTGCCACCCAGGCGCCCCATAACAGGAATCCCCTTAGAAGAAATATTCTCTTGGAAGTATGATATGCTGCCTTTTCAAAATTATTTCAGTGAGGCATTGTATGAGGTGGGAAATTACGCAAGCATATGCAGCTCTGAACTGTGTGTTGCTAAGTTTCCTAGATATGATATCCAAATCCCATGACCTCAGTTCCTGTTGCAAGAGATGTGACTACTCACTAAAACATCCAAGTCAGCCACATTCATCCCAAGGATCCAGACTTGGGCATCTTTCCAATTAGGGTTGATTCAGACTCTCCTACAGGTCACTGAAAAATATGGTCAGTGAGAGACTATGTACTAATCCTTTGGGAATAACTGGGTATCTTCAACATCTTAGCCAAGTCTTCCAGCAATTGAACAGTGGAGGCAAAGCTCCTTCTCAGTCTTCAGAGTGTTTTTGTTCAAATGTCACCTCCTCAGAGAAGCCTTCCCAGATCACCATATATGAAGAAGCATCCTGGACACTTCCCATTCTTTTCCTTATTTTTTAAATGTATGCATTGCCTCACTAAACTGTATGTTCCATAAGGGCAACGATTTGGGTTCTTTCCAGTGTTGAGGGAGAAGCTCAGTCTGGTGCATAGACACCTAGCACAGTCGTGGGCACTTGGTTAATAATTATTAAATGAGGGACACCTGGGTGGCTCAGTCGGTTAAGCATCTGCCTTCAGCTCAGGTCATGATCCCAGGGTCCTGGGATCGAGTTCTGCATCGGGCTCCTTGCTCAGTGGGGAGACTGCTTCTCTCTCTGCCTGCCGCTCCCCCTGCCTGTGTTCTTTCCCTCCTCTGACAAATAAGTAAATAGATAGATAGATAGATAGATAGATAGATGATAGATAGATAAAATCTTTTTTAAAAATTTAAAAAAATAATTATTGAATGAGTCAGTGACTAAATGAGGGAGTAAAAATCGAACTGAGATGTCATAACCATATGCCTTTTCATCCAGGAAAGAAATAACCCTCTGTGTGCACCATTTATGTTGGCAGGTGAGAGACTCTGCTCAGTCATTCCTGACCGTTCACGTGCCTCTCTATGTGTCCTACATCTATGTGACAGCCCCCAGAGGCTGGGCCTCTTTGGAGCACCACACCGAAATGGAGTTTTCCTTCTTCTATGACACTGTTCTCTGGAGAACAGGTATACCCACTGACATCTTAACTATCCCTACTCTATATTCAAGCAAGATTAAGACAAAGTAATAGTGACTTTTAACAGGAGCTCCATTCTTCATCCCGTTGTCCTATATACAGTCAAAGGAGGGCTGCCACTCTAGGCCAAATGAATAAAGTGAACTAGGTTGCTCTTAATATATATTTCCTTTTCCACGCACCTGATTTGAAGACGTTTTTGCTCCTTAAATGCCACGAATCACACCATTTTTAACTAGGAGCAAATGAACATGATTTTACTCCAGAAGGATACCTCTGAACCCCTAATGGGCAGTATAGGAACCCATCTGTCACTCGCCATCCTCCACTCTGGGTCCCTAGCTTTCCAGATTGAGTTTTTCATCCCTGGAGGCCTTCCAGCATCAGCATATATGGACATGGTTCTTCTCAGGCACCACAGATCTATGTATTAGTGACAGCCCCTCAGGTAAGAGCTCACACCTTCCTCCTGTCTCCCCCAAGCCGCCTTGTCCCACAGCTACCACATGATGCCCCAAACTCATCTCCCCTTCTGCTGCTCCCGTTCTCCCTGTCAGCATCCCTGGAGGTGATTTACCCGATCTGAGCGACTAAGCAGCTACAGGAGTGTTCTTTAGACAGAGCTTCATCTCTGGTAATGGAAAGTACAGTCCTTTCTTCTGTTGAATGCTTTGAACTCAAACCATTTGTTTTATATTTCTCATAGGAAAATAACTTCAGGAAGTTTTCACCCTCTGGGTCCGATAATTTCTTGAGCTTTGGGATTCTTTTTAAATGTTGTTTTTGCCCCTCCTTTGGTTACCCTTTGGTATTGGATCATACTGAACTCATTGGGCATCATGGTTGTAATTATCCTCCTGAAAGCCATGGTTTCCTTATGTCATGCCATATCTGGCTGGCCTTCTACAAGCTAATCTTGAATCATGCATTGGTCTGAATATAAAATGTAGCCACCAGGACATTGCTTATGTTCTGTTGAGTCATGAAAGGTGTCCTTGTGAAGAAAAGCAAACAGAGTCTGATGCAGATGCACTGTCATCACATGATGCTGTGAAGTGGATGGTAAGAAATTTAAGGACCAATATTTTCGAGCAATGGGCTAGGGCCCTGACTCTGGCTAAGTGGCATTTTCAGGTATGAAGAAACTATATCAAGGAGAATGGAACTGTAACAAAAAACAAACAAACAAAAAACAAGACCAAAAAACCAGTAGAATGAACTGTCATACAGTTTTAATTGGCAAATATGTCTAAATAGATACTATGCTCATATGAGTATATAAATTTTTCTTAACTTACATTCAAATTACTGTGCAGCTCTACTTAGAGGTATCACTGGGACAACTCACATGTAGGTTACTATCTGGGAGACCTTCTCCATGCCCTAACTTGGATGTTTTGTGTATGATTGCCTGCTCAGGAATCCAGACAGACAGTGTGCTCTCTGCAAGGCTTCAGATAATAAGAATCTACATTCGAGAGGATGGCCGTCTCGTCATTGAATTCAAGACCCATGCCAAATTCAGAGGTAATATCAGTGTAGTTTTTCCCCCAATGTTTTATTAAGAAACATTACGAATATAGACAAAAGGCAAAAGACTAGAACAATGAAAAACAAAGTCAACACTTGTTTACATTTTGCCATATATGTACGCATCCATACTTATATGCATACCCATTTTTTGTACCACATTTGAAAACAAGTTGCAGACTTCATGTCAAGTTACCTGAAATATTTCAGTGGACATCTGAGAACAAAGGCATTCTCTTACATGTCACAATGGTGTCACTACATCTAAGATATTTCAGATTGATCCAATAATATCTAGTCCCTGTTCACAGTCACTCTATTGTCCTACAAATGTCGTTTCCAGTTGTTTTTATATTGTTTTATATTTATTTTATATCTGTTTATATAAAAGGAAAGTGGATCCAATCAATATTACATATTACATTCTGGCTGTTGTATTTTCTTAGTCTCTCAGTCTAGGAGTCTCTCTACTTTTATTTATTCACGACACTATATGACTGCAGTTTGAAAGAGCAGAAGTGTCCTGCTGAGCGACCTTTACCTTTTCAATGATGTTTTCAATTGTTTCTTTCTACCCAGGACTTGAGCGGCTTTAAATGTAATTTTTTTTTATCTGAAACTGATATTTCTGTTTATAAACTACCAAGACTTTTCTGCCTCTAAGAAACACATTTTTTGAAATTCAAAGCTAAGTGTAGGGCCCCTGTTGTTATGAATATGCCCCACCATTTTCACAAGGAACATTCGTGTTGTTTATAAATGTATATGCATAATGACCATCCTGAGTAGGCTGATAGACTGGGGTGAGATGCCATGCTGTCCAGCCAGGGTGGAATATAGTCTAAGGTGTGAGAGGGTAGGTATAACCTTAGTTGTTTGGTAGAAGAATATTAATTTGGTACTAAGGCTTTATAGGGAATTCATCTCACGTACGATAAAACTTACAAATAAGTGTGTGTGTTTCCCCTTGAAATAGGACAGTTCGTGATGGAGCACCACACCCTCCCTGATGTGAAATCATTCATACTGACTCCAGACCACTTAGGAGGCATTGAATTTGACCTGCAGCTACTGTGGAGTGCTCAGACTTTTGATTCTCCCTATCAACTCTGGAGAGCCACAAGCTCTTATAACAGGTGAGTAGAGGATGGGGGTGTTTGGGGGAGATCTGAAATGATCTCAGTCTCTTTCAGAGGCTTGGAAATATGGCTTTCTTTTTTTTTTTTTTGCAAAAGTTGGATTTCCGTTTTAAAGGGGGAGTAGAAATAACCCTCTGACAAATAGAGAAAGAAACTAGGTAAGTCAGATCAGCTTGTGCTGTGTGAACGAGGAAGTAGTTACCCTTATTACAAGGATAAGACTGAGAAGGCTGCGTATCACTTCTACTCACATCCTATTGGCGAGAATTTGGTCACATGACACATCTCCCTACGAGGGAAGCTGGGAAATATGTCTAGTTAAAACCTTAGTGGGGCGCCTGGGCGGCTCAGTCGCTTAAGCAGCCTCCGTTTCAGCTTAGGTCATGATCTCAGGGTCGTGAGGTTGAGCCCTGCATCAGGCTCCACGCACAGCACAGACTCTGCTTGAGATTCTCTCCCTCTCCCTCTGCTCCCCCTCCACTCACGTTCTCTCTCTGTCTTTCTCTCCCTCTCTAAAATAAATAAGTAAATAAAATCATTAAAAAAAAAAACCTTAGTGTAATAAAAAAATTTCAATCTAATCACTACAATCAGTTCAAAATCCAGTATTTTGGTTATCAAGTCGAGATGTCACCCTTATGGCCCAATCTTCTATAAAATAAATAATAAGATTTCTTTCTCTACCACACCCAAAATAGAGGTAGAATAGGAATTGGTTAAATACTTAAAATATCTCATTTGTAAAGGGGAAAAATAGGAGAAACACAAAACTATTACCATAAAAAGGATAATGAGGCAACCAGGAGTCCGTCATAAATATTATTATCCTCATTTTATAGATCATGAAATTAAGATTGGTATTTAGCATGAAATTCTTGTTCCAGCTTTATAGTTAAGAAGTAGCAGGTTGTCTTAAGGATCATTTTCAAAAACACTTCTTTAATTGTGAATTTTAGGTTTTATATCAGGTATTTTTTTAAATAATGATTCCTTTGAAATCAATGTGTAATCTTCAAAGGCTATGCTTCTTAGAAGCTCATGAGATTATACACATACTTTGTCCTAATTTATAGACATGGCAACTGTCCTCTTTAAGTCCTCCGCTGACTCCCCACTGCCTACTGGATGAAGTTCAAATTCTTTACTCAAAGCCTATACCCTCCCCTCTAGCCTTATCTCAAACCCAGCCTTCTGAACCACTTTAAATATCTCACCAGCCCCTGAACCCAGCAGCCCATCTGTACCTCCATGCCCTTGTAATTCCCTCTGCCCTTCCTGCTCTTTCTCTCTTGCAGACCTTGAACTCCTCTGAGCCCCAGCTCAAAGGATACTCAGATACTGACCCATCTGTGATACCTTTCCTGACTCCCCATACGGTGCTAGAAACCCCTCCTCCTCTTCCCACTTTGTCCCAGCTTCTACTGGAACATGGCTCCTTATATTACATGCTCTAAGTAGAGTCCCATTTTCCACTAGCTTGTGAACTCCCCGAGGGTAAAGCCATGTCTGATTGATCTTGAGTCCCCAGAGCTGCAGGTTTTAGCACATGTTAGGTCCTGAATAAACATCCTTTAGGAGCTTATGTTTGAGAAAAAGAGATAAAAATATATAGAGAAATGGCAAAGAGTAGAGCAACATCCAGCATGCTGTGCTATGTGCGCTGTGAGAGGCATGGAACGTGAGACCATAGCTGTTCAGGGAGGGCTGGGAGCTGTACAAGGCTTCCCAGAGGAGGTGGGCCAGCTCGTGCTCCATGTTGCAATATGAGAAATGTCTAGTTCGCAGAAAGGAGAGGAGGAGACCTAGAGAATTAAAAACCTGCATCTAGGGCCTTGTTTGGCATATTTGCAGGGATAGTGAGGAAATGGACCTAACTCATATGTAGGGATGAGAAAAGTAAGACTGTGGGCTTGGCAAGCATATACTTTGTCCTACATTCATTTGTTCAACAAATATTTATTGAGCATTTACTGTGTGTTAGGGAAGGTTCTGGGCACTTGGATACATCCGCGAACAAAATAAAGATCCACACAGCATTTACAGTAAAGTAAGAAGACACAAAAAAGTGGCCAAGTATAGCAGAACATGTCAGAAGGTGGGGGAGTGCCATTGAAAAATAAAGATTTAGAGGAGGCTGTAAGGGGAATCAGGAGTGGGGGGACATTGTGATTTCATTTAGGATGTTCAAAGTAGGCCTCATGAAGAAGGTACATTTGAGTAAATACTTGAAGGAGGTGAGGGAGTTCGCTGGCAGGGTTCCTGAGTTGGCAGCATGTCTCACATCCTGGGGAATTGCAAGGAGGCTGGTGTAACTGGAGTGGAGTGAGCAAGGAGGAGGAGGATGGGTGACAAGCTCAAAGAAGTAGGGGGATGGGGTGGGGCCACCACGGGAGGCCTTGCAGTCCGGTGCTTGGACTTTGACATTTACCCTAGAGCCACAGCAGGGTTTGAGCGGAGGAGTGGCATGATCTGGCCTGTTTGAAAGCAAGGGTTCTGGCATGGACAGTTCTGCCTGAGTAAGTATTTCTATTAATTATGGGTTACTATTCACATTATGCATGTCAATTTTCATGTAATTCAAATATGAAGTACAAGGTCTCATCTCCTGCTGGCCCAAGGTTTAGAGGAAGAGAGAGATCATGGAGGAAAACAGCAGACATATGGCCTGTCAGACAGGAAGGGGCTTAGAAACTCAGCCCTGGGGGCGCCTGGGTGGCACAGCGGTTAAGCGTCTGCCTTCGGCTCAGGGCGTGATCCCGGCGTTATGGGATCGAGCCCCACGTCAGGCTCCTCCGTTATGAGCCTGCTTCTTCCTCTCCCACTCCCCCTGCTTGTGTTCCCTCTCTCGCTGGCTGTCTCTATCTCTGTCGAAGAAATAAATAAAATCTTTAAAAAAAAAAAAAAAAGAAACTCAGCCCTGAAAGTTTGCATGGTTTGTCAAAAATAGTGGTGGAAAAGTCAGGTTTAGACCATCTTGCAGTTTCCAGCTTCTGCCAGCCCACTAAAATGACCCCAGGATGTGTCATACAAGGTTTATTTGTTTATTTTTCTAACCAAATCTTTGCTATCACTTTATGAATAAATAGATAAATATAAAAGGAATGGTCAAAAAACAAACACAGCAAATGTGAGAACTGTCACAGATTGCTCACAACAGTTATAATTAAGATTCATAACCCTGCACTCTTCATTCAGTGGATGGCAGCCTCCCAAGACCCTTGAAGAATCTTCCTGAAGTCTCTGGCTGGCTGGCTGTCTTCCAGGCAGCCTGCCAGGGCTGGGGCTGCTACTCCATGACAAGTGTGGGAAATGAAGTAGGAGAGGGGACAAGGCTCCCTGCTCTTGGTGTCATAACCAACAGAGTTCTGTGATCCACCGCAAACAGGGAAGTTTGCAGCGCTGAGTCTCCTAAGAGAAGAGAGATTGTTCTTCAACTCTGTGAAGGGCTGAGCCTGTAGTTTGGAAGAGGAGCCCGGAAACTGAATGCTAAGGAAATGGGGGTGCAGGCATTCTCTGGAGTAGGCTGTCCTGTAACCCTGAGGCCTTTGCCACCACTTCTGTCAGAGCAGCCGCTGACGTGTCCACATCTTAATCTTTTGCAGTTGAGAACGTGTTGAACAGGCGGTCCATCAACAAGAAACACTAAACGGAAATTGTCAAACAAGTTTCTTGGAAATCTAAAGGAAGTGGCCAGTTCTGTTTTATCTTCACTTGAACCTTTTGGGTTTTTGTAAACAATATGCCTTTCTCAGCTTTTCCATGAAAAGGACTGGAATAGGTTAAAGGCAAGTCGCTGTGTTGAACACCTCTGGATACTACCCTGACAGTTAAAATAACCAGTGATGGATTTCTGAAGATTGTGTCTGCAGACTCAGAAAGGCGGTGGGTGCTGAGCACAAACACCGTCTGAACAGTGTTTAAGGAAGTCAGCGTGTTTCTGGGTGAGTAAGCAATCTATGCGATGTCCGCTCTGACCGCAGTGTGCTCTGCCCGTTTCCAGGAAGGACTACTCGGGGGAGTACACCATCTACCTGATCCCGTGCACCGTGCAGCCCACGCAGCCGTGGGCAGACCCCGGAGAGAAGCCTCTGGCCTGCACTGCGCATGCCCCGGAAAGGTAGGGCACTACGGCAGATCCTCATGGTCTGTAAATTCTCCTACTCGCCAAAATGTATTTGTAACTGCAAGATCAGCTCTGGGGATGCCTTCGTGGTCATTCGCTGACGTGCAGACTGGCAAAATGTTGAGTCACCCGACACACACAGCCCCGGCTCAGGTCAAGCAAGGCAACACCCTACCTCCTTCTTTCAGCTTTCATACTATAAACAAGTATCCTTTTCATGGTCTGTGTATGCCCTGGTTTTCACATTTTTGTGCTTTTGTATTGGTGATTTCGCCGTTTATGACGGCTCCCAAGCCTAGTGCTGAGGTGCGGCCTGATGGTCCTGCGTCCGAGAACCCTGTGACGGGCCGCAGGTCAGATAGACTTTCTGGGGCATCGGTTTTAAGTGCTGTTGCCACGAGTTCTATGCTAACAAATTAACAGCATATTAAATAAGGTGATTTATACAGAAACGTGCATGAAACAGGGCTAGGTATTGGTCCGTCGGTGAAAATGTTGTGACCAGAGGCTGCAGGAGCTCTACCCTGTGTTTCCCCGAGGAGCAGTGAGTCAGCAGTCACTGACGCAGTGGTCACTGGGACTTTATAGAACATACTTCCCAGAGTAACAAGAGTCGACCCTACAGCAGCCGGTACCCACCTCAGACCTGAGACTGCCCACGTTGCTCCATATGTTCACTCATCCAGCCCGTGTTAATTCAGCTCTTACCGTGTGCTTGGCTCTGGTCTGGCATGGAGATTATAGCAGAGGATTAAAAGGAACCTCTGCTCTCAGGCAGCGTATAGTCTAGCGCCATCTTTCTAGGAGCTGGGCAACGTGGAAAGGATGTTGAGGACGGAATCTGACATTATCATAAAGAAGATAATTTGGAATGTGACGTTCAAATTAAGAAACTAAGAATGGGCCATTGGATTTGGCGATTGAGACGTGGTTGATGATCTTGACAAAGGGCAGGCTCGGTGGACTGAGGGGCTAAAGCCTGATCAGACCACGAGAGACAAAGGAGAGAAAGTAGAGACAACAGGGATAAACTGTGCCTAAGGTGTTTTATTACAAAGGGTATCAGAGGAAAGGGACAGTAGCTAGAAACAGATACAAAGTCAGAAGAGGTCTTATTTGTGTTTTAGACTGGGAAGTATTTCAGGATGTTCATAGGCTGGTGGGAGTAGCCCTATTGGTCTCTTAGGTAAAATTTTTTTTTTTAAAGATTTTATTTATTTATTCGACAGAGATAGAGACAGCCAGCGAGAGAGGGAACACAAGCAGGGGGAGTGGGAGAGGAAGAAGCAGGCTCACAGCGGAGGAGCCTGATGTGGGGCTCGATCCCATAACGCCGGGATCACGCCCTGAGCCGAAGGCAGACGCTTAACCGCTGTGCCACCCAGGCGCCCTCTTAGGTAAAATTTAATGTTGCGGCAGAACAAGGGAAAGTCTACAGAGCCAAGCCTTTGAGTAGGGTGGGGATAGATCCAGGGCGAGAGGGGAAGGGCCAGCCTTCACTAGAAGCCCAGAGCCTTCATCCAGTGAAAGAGGAAGGCATGTGGAGTGCTGGGATGGAGACGAGGGGAGAATTGGTACATTGCGAGGACGGGGATGACGAAGAATCTGATTAAATCTGTTTTCTCCATAAAATGAGAAGCTAAGCATCAACTGGAAGTGAGGAACACTGAGGTTTGAGAAGAGAGGAGGAAGTGAGGCCGTCATCTCAGAGTGGGCAAGTGGGTGTGCTGGAAGGTGACCGATAGCAGCGGATAGAGCAGTGCTGAGAGCCCGTTGAGTTGTTTTAAAATTGCCCTATCATTGACAATAAGATAAACTGTGCATATTTAAGGTAGATACAATTTGATAAATTCTGACATATGTATACACCCATGAAATCATCACGACTAACATAGCGAATATATCCATTTCCTCCAAAAGTTTCCTCATGCCCCTTGGCAACCCCTCCCTCCTACCCCACCCTAGCCCACCCCTTTCTCCAGGGTCCATGATCTGCCTCCTGTCACTACAGATGAGTTTGCATTTTCTAGAAATTTATGTAAATGGCATCAGCGAGTATGCATTCTCCTCTGACTTCTTTCACGCGGCACGATTATTTTCATGCATTCCGGTTGTGCATAACAGCTGTTTGTTCCCGTTATTGATGGATTGAATTCCGTGGTACAGATATACTGCGGTTTATCAGCTCATCAGTTCGTGGACATTTGGGTTGTTTCCAGTTTATGGCTATGAGAAATAAAGCTGCTATGAACATATATGTACAAGCCTTTACACGGACATGTGCTTTCTATTTTCTTGTATAAATGCTTAGGAATAGAATGGCTGGATCATATGATAGATATATGCTTAACTTTTTAAGAAACTGCCAAACTGTTTTCTGAAGTGTTTGTTATGTGTAACAGCATGTGTACCTTCCCGCCATGAGTGTATTCGTGTTCCAGTTCCTGGTCAAAGTGGTCAGGGAGGGCCTGTGTGATTAGAGAATTAATGAGCAGAAGTAACAGAAGGGCTGAGCTGGGAAGTCAGGAGGGGGTAGTTAGAGAGTGAAATGCTGTGAAATGAGATTTGGGGAGGTGGCGCATAGTAGGACTGGGAAACATGAGTGGTCATGGTGGGGTGGACAGCAAGCTCTTTGGAGGTGAAGATATCAAGGAACTGAGAGCTGAAGGATATTAGATGATTCATCCATGTGAATGTTGAACTCACCAAGATGGATGTCAGCTAAGTGAGGGGGAGAAAGTGACCAAGAAAACGATAGTTGGCGGCACTAAGGAGGAACAGAGGGCAAATAATCAGGTAGATATGCTGGGAGCTTTGTATTCACCTATTCAATGTTTTAAATTATGAATATTATTTTAGAAAGAAGAGCCTATATAATGCCTATATAAAACTTCGAGTAATAGAACATTATCTAGTAGGAATTGCAACTGCATGAGTATCTCTTGGGCTGGGCTACTGAGTAGTAATAACTAATGATCGTGTATGGAGAGCGTACGGTGTGGGAGACCTTTACCCATCTCTTAACATTTACTTCTCACCATAGTGTTCTCCCACGATATTGACACCGTTATTTCCATTTTATCACCAGTGAAAGTTGGAGTCAAAGGGAAAAAAAACAACTAGAGCATTCCCAGTACCTTTTAAATACCCTGAGTCCCCCTCCGGTTGCACGCGGGTAACCACTAGACTGATCCTTTACTTGTTGTCCCTTGTTTGATTCATGGCTTACCTCATATTCACTTCTGCATGCTTTTGCATGTTTTCGAGCGATATAAAAATGTCCTACTGCACAAATTCTCTCTGCAACTTTTCTTTTTTGCTCACTGAATCACTTCTTGATTCATAAGTGTATCCACATTTGTGTTGATTCACGTAGCTGTGGTTTGTGCTTCTCTGCCTCAAGGTCTTCATTGTGGGAATAGTCCACAATTTATTTGACCGTTCTGCTTGGCGTGTAATTCCACATTCTACTGTGAAGAGTACAGTATGTGTCTCTGAGCGTACATATGTAAGAAGAGTTTCTCCAGGGTAGCTGCCAGACTTTTTTTTAAAAGTCTTTTGCCATTTGAAAATGGCGAACAGGAGCAAAGAAGACACCAACCCACCTCCACCCCTGGTGCTGAGGGTGTGGGAGGCCGCAGAGGGAAGAGTGTTGTTGAGTCAGTGTACTGAGGCTTCAGAGTTGGAAATCTTTGCCTCACACCAGGGAGATCGTTACTTGTCGGGTCCCTGTTATTCCCAGGGTGACTTTCCATAGGGCCTAACCTTGCTTTTGACCGTCTGTACGGCTCCACAGGAATGCAATGGAACTGCAACACAAAAAATAACCACGACTGACTCGGGGAATTTGGACTTAATTCAAAAGAATTGTGTCTCCTATAATGCCTGTTTTGTGAGGTCTGTCAGACCTTCTAACCTTATAAATCACCATCATCGGCTCCTTCCATTATTTGTTCTATTTAATCAGTAAATACTTATTGGGTATCTTAGGTGTCAGGCACTATGTGGAATCTGGTAATACCAGTATCAACAAGAAAAACCTGTTTTGCTGAGTCCGCTAAATGAGCTCTTGGTGCAAACAGTGGTTACCTGGAAGTTGTCAGCCCGAGCTTGTGTAGGTTGCTCCTACATCAAGTTCCTCCTGCACCCCGGCCCTCTCTAATCCACCCACTGGAGCACTTCCAGTTAAAAGTAAGCAATGGTCAGAGGGACTCTGTTGCAAGTGTAGAGCGTTGAAATTATCACTCATGCATTATTCTTCAACAAATGTATGTCAGAAGCTTGGTCAGCAATGAAGATACAGCAGTGAGCAACTAGATATGGGTTGTGATTCTATGGAACCTGTAATGGATGAAGCAGACTTCGACCCAGTTTACATTTAAAGTCGCTTTATTTAAATAAAATGTCAAATCATGATAAGTACTGTGAAAGAAAAGTGCAGGGTATAGTGAGAACAAATGATAAGGGGCACCTGGGTGGCTCAGTTGGTTAAGCATCTGATTCTTGATGTCAGCTCAGGTCATGATCTCAGGGTTGTGAGATCGAGCCCCCTGTCTGCTTAAGACTCTCTATCCCTTTCCCCCCTCCCTTGCTCTCTCTTTCTCTCTCTTTCTCTCTCTCAAATAAATTAATTAATGAAATCTAAAGAAGAGAGAGAGAGAACAAATGATAAGGGGTCTGACCTAGCCTGGAGGGAAAGAGAAAGAAGGTGAACTTTCCAGATACTGTGGTGTTTGAGTTGAGATCTGGAGGATAAATAAGAGTTAACTAGGCAAAGAAAAGCAGGCAGGGGAGGAGTGTTCCTGCAGAATGTCCAGCAACGTCAGTGTCAGGAAACTTCAAATTCATTATCACTAATCTCAAGTCGACCTTCAGGTCTTCCCAGCAGAAAAGAAAACAGTTCCCTAAGCAATGGCTTCACTCTCTCACTCTTCTTAACTATTTTATTGCTTTCCGCTCAAATTGCTGTATCTCCCCCGTCCTCACCCTCAGCCAATTATCTTGTGTCCTTTTTCACAGAGGAAACAGAAGAAATCTGAAGAGAACTCACCCAAGCTCCTACCATCATATCTACCCACCCCCTGCATCTGCACGTACATAGCTGTCCCTAGGAAGGAACATTCCTGGCTCCTATTCCAAGCCAGCCACCCCACTGTGCACTGAATCCCAAATCCTCTCATCCACTTTATAAAGAGCATTCTCCTCTGTGAAACACTCCAATCAGCATTAAAAACATGTAATTTCTCCCATCTTTAAAAAAAGTCCTTTCTTGACTCCATTTCTCCCCACACACACATTTTCTCCTTCCTTGTATTCAAGTTACCCCTCAAGAGTTGCCTAGACTTGCAATTTCCAGTTTAGCACCTTCTGTTATCTCTTGAGTCCAATGCCGTGAGGCTTCTGCTCTCATCCCTTAACCTAGCCTGATCTTGTCAAGGTCACCAATGACTGTGTCTTACTAGAACCAGGGGTTGAGTCTCATCTTTATTTTTGCGACGGCTTTACAACAGTTAACAGTTGTTCAGTCTCCTCCTTGGACCACTTTCTTCAACTCAGCGGCAGTGTCATGCTCTGTAGGCTTTTCTTCTACCCACCGGCTTTTCCTCACCATTTGCTCTGCTGGTTCCTCCTCTTTTCCATTGCCTTTGAATTTGGAGCACCCTAAATGCCGTGCTAGAACTGTCTCTTCTCTCTCTGTTTTCACATGGTGGTCTCATTCGTCATTCGTTCTCAAGGTTTGAAATACAAAGGAGCACCTTCAGCCCAGGGCTCACCTCTCACACCCAGACTTGTGCATCAGATTGACTGCTCTGTCTCTCCACCCGGCTCTGATGTAGGCCTCCCGAGCTGAACATGCCTGTCACTGAATCCCTCCTCTTCCTCCACCAAATCTAGTCCTCCCACAGTTTTCCCATTTCAGGTAAGGGTAGCTCCATCCTCCTAGTTTTCCTCTCACTGAGGCCTTCCGTGGCCGCCATATTAAAAATTTTCAGCTGAACCTCTTCCTAGCATTCCCTTTCTCTGCCTCGTATTTCTCTTTATCACCTGTTTCCTTCTCGTGTACTATATGTTTTTGAACTTATTTTATTAACTGACTCCCTATTGGAACGTATTGTCCCTGATGCATATGTTTTTCTGCTTTGTTCAAAGATGAATTCCCATTACTAGAACAATGTCTATCATGTAATAAAAGCACAGTGAATATTTGCTGAATAGTGAGTCCCAAGGCAGTAGAAATATGGAGTAGAGAACATGTCGAGAGACCTAAAGAAGGCCAGTCTGGCTGGAGGAGCCCTTATGTGCCAGAGGCTGGGAAGAAAATAGCAAATTCAAAAGACCAAGAAAGAAGGCCAGGGAGGAGTAAGGAGTGAGGCAAGAGAGTATTTGTTTAACAATGTCTTGAAGAATGGGACATAGCATAAATACATTTGGATCTGGTTGAAAGAGTCATAGGGCAGGCAGATCTGGGAAGGAGAAGTCTAGGCAGGGCACCATGGCAATGAGCCCTTCAGCAATCAAAGAGCACCCTTGGGGACCTTCAGAATGAAAAGGCTAGGACAAGCAAAGAGTACAATAGAGTTCTAAAGATGAATTAGATTATTTCTCCCACACACATCTCTTTATCAGTGATTATTTAGCACCTGCAACAAAGCGCTGTTCAGAATCCTGAGAAGGGTGGGAAGGGAGGACAGCGCGAAGTTTACAAAGTTGACCCTGCTCTCAAGGAGCTCTTGTTTCTCCTGCATTTAGATTCCTGATCCCCATTGCATTCCAGCAGACCAACCGCCCTGTACCAGTTGTGTATTCGCTCAACACTGAATTTCAGCTCTGCAATAATGAGAAGGTGTTCCTGATGGATCCCAATACATCTGATATGTCACTGGCAGAAATGGATTACAAAGGGGCCTTCTCAAAAGGTAAGTTGTTTCGTTCGCCTGCAGAAAGAGACTCCGGCTGGGCTTGAGATGCTTTAGGACAGGTCTCTGGACTAGCATCTCTGCTCATTGGCTTTCAGGCAATCTGCAGTGAAGATTCCCCTGCGCTTGGTTCTAGGACAGTCAAGGTTTAGTCAAGGAACAGACCCATATCCTTCCTTCAAGTTGTATCAAAATAAGATCACATATTTGGTACTATAATGATGGGTAGTGTGGTACTATGGAAAAACACTGGTCTGAGTGGTAAGAAGACTAGGGTTTCCGACCAGATTCTAACAAGCTGTCTGACTTTGAGTAAGTTGCTTTATCTCTCAGTTACTCAGAGAAAGATTGCAACATGACCCTCACTACCTACCAGCCTCAGGGTTGCCAAATGTCTATGTATTCTCCATCACACTTTCTCTACTAAAAATGGTTCCTCTGCCCCCTCCTTGCCCCAGATGGGATTTCCTTGACATTTCAAAAGGATAGCCCTTTCTTCTCCTTCAGGTCTCTACTTAACTGTTAACAGCCTCAAAGAGGCTTTCCCTGACCACACCAGACAATTGAACATAGACCTCCATATTTTTCACTTTCACAGAACATATTCATTTTTATAGTACTTCTCACAATTTTTAACATTGCATAATATATATTACATACTTACTTACTTGTTGCCTATTTCTACCACTAGACAATGAGTTCCACAGGAGTAGAGATTGTGATCAGATATAAAATTTGCACGCCAGATCATCAGTGCCTTGGTGCTCAATAAATACTGATTGATTGAATAAACAAATTAGTCAATTATCTGCCTTTCTTCTCTCAATGGCCCCTTCTGCCTTTTTCTTACTTTTAACCTTCTCTTCCTATCTGAGTTTTTTCTCTCATCCTAAAAACACACTCAAGTCCTGCCCATAGCAGAAAAAACAAAGCATCCCTCAGCCCTAACTCCCCTTCAAACTTCAGTCTGTTTTCCCCTTTTCTTCTCTCTGAGAAACTTCTTCAAGAGTGAGCGTTGAGCACACACTGTCTCTGTGGCCCTTCGTCTCTGTCCGTCTGTCTTAGGCAGGATTTGTCCTACCACGCACAGCTCAGAACTCTGTTTTGTCAACGACACCGAATTTGTGGATTTTGACACTTATCTCCTGTTGGGTTTCCTTTGCCCCAGCCTCACCTGACACTGTCTTACTTCTCTGGCCACTTCTCACTCTCCTGCCCTGGTTCTTCTTCCTCTGTTGCATCCATGTTATTGTCCCCAGGTTTCATGAATGGCTCCTTCTGGTCTTACTCTGCTGTACGTCTGGTCATCCCTGTGGCTTGGCCCATCCCTTTGCTCTGAACTCCCTATTCTCCTACTCCTCCCCAGCCATTCCTTAAGAGTTGACCTTACCCTGATCTCTCCGAGCTTCATTTCTACATTTCTACATGTGGATCTGGAACTACCAACCCACTTCAAATGGATGTCTTTCAAACACCTAGAAGTGTCTAGAACAGGACTTATCTCCCTCCTACCACATCTGCTGCTGTATTGACTGCATCATCATACTCCAAGTGTCCCAGGCAAAAACCTCAGGATCATCCTCCACTTCTCCTATGCCTCCCACCTATCATTAAGATCAGTGGACTCTGACTCCCAGACATTTCTTGAGTCCCTCCCTTGCTTCACAGCTATATTTTAGATACCTGTCTCTCACAGAGCATTAGCATAGCCCCCTACCCGATCTCTGTGACTCTAGTCTCTTTGTCTTTCCTCCATTCTCCTTGTTTCTGAAGCCCCAGTGTGTCGATATTACACCCCTGCTTCAAACTTTCCAGTGTTCCCCATTTCTTACATGCCAAAGTCCAGGCTCCCCAGCACCCTTAGCCTATCTTCCCAGGAGTCTCTTCTGCCAGAACCTCTAACCATCCTCCTCTGTAGTCACACTGACCTACTCAGTACCACATAGCAAACGCTCTGCATGACAGATTTGTGCTCGAATTCACATCCTCCCGTGTCACAGATGTGAAACCTTGGGCATGTTATTTAAAATGAGGATAATAATTGAACCTATCTCTTGGGCTCTTGGGGAGAATGAATAAGATAGTATAAGTAAAGAAAGTAGAAGTAGATGTAAAGAAAGTACCATAGCAGGCACTAAAAAACAGTAGCTGCACCAGGACTCACCTTCCAGCGTGCGGTATTTTGTACGTGGACTTTCTTTTGCCTAGAATGCTCTCCCCATTCTCCTACCTCGAATGCTCAAATGCCTCCTCATGTTTTAGGATACTGCTCAAACATTATCTCCTCTTTAAACCTTTCCATCCCTCTCCCAGGCAGATCTCTGTTCTCGGCTGCATGCTCATGTAACATTATGTACCTTCCTCTACTGGGCTTCCTGACAGTATGGTGTTGTGATAAGGGGGGGGGGGTTTAGAGCCCAAGTCCCTTGACTTTGAGGCCCACCACCACCACTTACTAGCTTTGTGACTTTCAGCAAGTCACTTCACCACTCAGTGCCTCGACTTCCTCACCTATAAAATCGTGACCATTACGTGAGTTCTTGTATGGAAAGAACTTAGTACGGTACCTAGCAAATAGTATGAGTTTGATAAATGTTAGCAATGTTATTTTTAGCAACTGGTTAGGATTTATTTCTGTCCTCTCTCAGCTGCATCTCACCACCTTTATATCCCCTGTGCGCAACAGAGTCCTTGGCACACCTTAAATGCTTAATTAATGTTTATGGAATAAAAGAAGCTGTAAATGAATGAATATTTTAAGGGCACATGGAATCATAGAGCTCTTCACAGAGAGGTACTTTTGACTCTAAGGGAATGTGTTAAATCCTTTCTACCCTTGACAGGTCTTTCTTTTTAATCTTAAAGTCTGACCTAATTAATGCCTCTCAATCTTTCCAGGTCAAATCCTTTATGGCCGAGTACTTTGGAATCCAGAGCAAAACCTTAATTCTGCTTACAAACTGCAGCTGGAGAAAGTCTATCTTTGTACCGGGAAGGATGGCTATGTGCCTTTCTTTGATCCCACGGGGACAATCTACAATGAAGGGCCGCAGTATGGATGCATTCAGCCAAACAAACACCTAAAACACAGATTTCTGCTGCTGGTATGTTAACTGTTAGTGTTAAATAGCTGACACTCGAGTTGATTTCCTTAGCTATCAATTCTGCCTAAAGGGGATGGAACCCCACTCTTGACGGTATTCTCTCTTTACATACTGCTGTTGTTGTTTCTCTTTGATCAGCTAAATGCTAGTGCATATTACCAGATGTGATGGTTATGGTGGGTAACAAGACAAGCCATTATTAACGTTCCAGAAAAAGGAAAGTCGAGGCCATTGTTTCTCAGAGTATGGACTAGAGACCCCTGAATATCCCTGGTTCTCTTCAGGGAGTCCACAAGGTCAAAACTACTTTCATAATAATATAACGATTCTTGGGTTTTTTTTTTTCCCACTAATTCCCTCATGAGTGTAGAGCCTATGAAAGGTTTATTGATATGGTTTCAAAATCTACATTGTAACTAATCTTTCAAAAATACCATTTACCGAGTTTGATTTAGTATCAAAGAGAATATCCACAATTATCTGAAAAAGATATGAAATCATTTCTCCCTTTTTCAGCTGCACATCTGTGTGAGGCCAGATTTTCTTTGTATGCTTCAGCCAAGCTAACATAACACAACTGAGTCGATATAGAAGTTTATGAGAATCTAGTTCTTTCCCAGAGATTTGCACAAATGTAAAACAATGCCAGCTCTCTTTGAGGAGCTGGGGGTGAATATAAGTATTTTCTCTAAAAAAATGTTACTTATGTTAACATGCAGTGGGGTTCTCATTGCCACTTTAAAATTAATTAGAAAATAAGTATTTTCTAATTTTTCAGTGTTAATTTTAAGAGTCAATATTGATAGTTATAAACCATGTAAACAAAACACTTTTGGAGTCCTTGACTTTTAAGTGTGAAAGGGGTCCTGAGACCAAGTGGCTTGAGAATTATTTGTCTAGGCTATCCCACTCTTTGAGCTTCAAGATCACAGAATCCACCAAGTGTCCTTCCTTGAAGAGAGCAGTGGGTGCCGAGGCGGTGGTTGGCTTAAGGAAAGGGCTTTTATAGCACGTACTCTCCTGACCCAACCCAAGGCAAGAGTGGAGAGTACCTTTCTCCTCCCAGTGAGTGCCACCTCCCGGGTCAGTGGTTCCATCTTTCTAAACCTTGTGTTTCTTTTTTTTCTGAAATTCTAGGACCGCAGTCAGCCTGAAGTAACTGATAAGTACTTCCATGATGTGCCCTTTGAGGCCCACTTTGCTTCCGAGTTGCCTGATTTCCATGTGGTCAGTAGCATGCCAGGTGTGGATGGATTTACTCTGAAAGTAGATGCACTCTATAAGGTGAGTGTGATGAGAAGAGTAGAAGCATAGGACCAAGGCCACTTTAAAAGTTACAAAAAGGAAGATGATATTATCTCTGGACTATTAGTCTCTTTTTATATCATTCTTGCTGGTGGGTCTTTTTTATTGGTGTTGAGCTTATCATTCACCCCCAACTTTTTTTAAAGATCTTATTTATTTATTTGAGAGAGAGAGAGAGAGAGAGAGCACGCACAAGTGGGGGGAGGGGCAGAGGGAGAGAGAGAATCTCAATCAGACTCCCTGCCGAGCATGGAGCCAGACGCCAGTCTCTATCTCACAACCCTGAGATCCTGACCTGAGCAGAAACCAAGAGTCAGATGCCTGACTGCGCCACCCATGTGCCCCCATTCACCCCAGATTTTCATCATCTATCTCAATAGACCACAGCAATAATAAAATTCTTCAATTTGCTTATAGTTACTTGTCATTGTGTGGGTCAGGGGTGCATATGGTACTCTGGTTTTTCCTAAACTCTTGTATTGCCTGCCTGTTTGGCTCTATGCTGCACCCGCTGATTTTCACAGGCATGTGGAAAACATTGAACAGAGTCATAAATACAGTACAGCAATTTAGAACGACAAGAGCTACTAGTGTTTGATGAGAAAGATACTTAAATCCAGTAATAAACATGAACTTCCAAAATCAAATTCCACTTTTTCCGATCTTCAAGTATTAATCCATGACCTTGGATTTCAGAACTGTCGCCATTCCTCAGAAGTTAGTTCAAAACCATGGAGGGTTTCAGTGGGGGCACAGGAAATGGCAATAAAATACTTGATATTTAACCACTCAGGGGATGGTCCAGGAAGTGTTTGGATTTAGGAAATTTTTGTCATGTATCTGCATATTTATGCACGGAGTAGGCGTTCAGTGGATATTTGTTGAATGACTCTAGTTTAGCTGAAGTTCATCAATAAATAGTAAGTTAGCATAACCAACAATTGAAGGTCACTGGGAATAAACATGGTTATTAGTACTATTACTTCACCGCTATCAATAAAGACTGACATTCCTAAGTATTTCCTTTAGACCATGACAGATAAATTTTTAGGGCTCTTCCATACACAGATAGGGAAACAGAAAAGAATGTGAATAGCTGGCCCAAGATGACCCTAGTTTGGGAATAAAATAGAACCTATAATATTTGGTTCAATTCTCAACTAGTAGACACCAACCACTGCTAATGCTTTCCTGGAGACCATTTATCCAGGCTTGTGGTCATTTCATTTCCTTCCCGAAGAGGTGGTCTGTGGGCAACAGTGACATGTGCGCCTTGTCTCCCTGTCTCCTCCTCCCGCAGGTGGAAGCAGGCCACCAGTGGTATCTGCAGGTGATCTACGTCATTGGCCCCGACACCATCTCAGGGCCCCGGGTCCAGCGCTCTCTCGCAGCGCCCCTCAGGCGCAACCGAAGGGACCTGGTGGACCCCAGCGGCCGTCTGACCCTTGACGATTCCCTCATCTATGACAATGAAGGGGACCAAGTCAAGAATGGCACCAACATGAAGTCCCTGAATCTGGACATGCAAGCGCCGGCCGTGGCGGCTTCTCTCTCGCAGACCGGGGCGTCTCTCGGCAGTGCCCTCGCTGCCATCATGCTCCTGCTTCTCGTGCTTTTGGTGGCTTGTTTCCTCACCAGGAAATGCCAGGGGCAGAGGAAGGAAGCGCCCACAGAGGACATTCTGGAGGAATACCCTCTGAACACCAAGGTGGATGTGCCCAAGAGGAGCCCGGACAGGCTGGAGAAGAACTCGAACAGACACTACTGCACCGTGCGCAATGTCAACATCCTGAGTGAGGCCGAGGGGGCTTATGCATTCAAAGGTGCTAAAGTAAAAAAATGGAATCTGGAAGTCAGAGTTCGCAACAATTTACAAGATGGAACGGAAGTTTAACGGCCGAGACCTATGTGTATTTTTTTCTAAAATCATTTTTATAAAAACGGGGGTCAAATACTGGTATTTTTATAATCTTGCAGTTTAAAAAGGGAAAACTATAGCTTTGAGTGGCGGAAGGCACACATCACACGCATCAACTCACAACTGAGCTACCTCATCAAACAAAGAACCACTGAGACCGAGAGTTCTGGAGCAGAGTTCTCTCGGGAGATCTCTTGAATAGTGTCAGCAGCTGCGGACTGCTCCTTCTGTCAGGCTGGTCTTAGCGCGGATTTCACTCTTGGCCAGAGGTTAGGCTTTCCAGCTGGCTGATGGGGCTCGGCAGACGCAGACGGTGCGGTGGCAGGTCTCTAGGGCGGCGGGGGTTGGGGGATGGGGGTGGGGGCTGTTCAGGACCATTGGTTTCCTCCCCCACCTCCAGCTGTCTTCTACTTGGGCATGTCCTGGGCCTCCGGGCAGCAGAATTTGGGTTGCTGACACTCTGATTCCATTCAAAATTCTGCTAATCAGCACAACCTATGTATGTGCTCATGGTATCTGCTTGACAGCTTGCCCGCCATGGCCTCTAACTGTCCTTTGCATTTCCAGAGCCTTTTCACCTGGGGGTTTCAGAGTGCTCTAGAGGAGAGCCCTGTCCCACAACTTGCAGGAGAAACCACACATCTCCCCTGCCAGACGTCTGGCACGGCGGAACCCCTGCCCTTTCAGAAGGGCAGATAGAGAGAGGAGGAACCTGACCATATTAGCGATGCAGGGGCCCCTAGGCCCAGGGGAACGTCCTTGTGCCCCACTGGTTTACATTGTGCCACGGACACGTCAGGACACCCTCCCTGACAGAGAATGCTGCGAAACAGGATCAGTGCGCCTGGCCTTGTTATTCCGCATGGCCACGAATGCTTACAAAACCCGCCACACTTTCCTGCCACCCCAGGCTTTGCCCAGTCCAATAGCAAGACTCACCCCCGTACTTTGCTGGCTGTGAGTTTTGTATTTTGCTAGGGTTTCAGAAAAGTAAGTTATTCCTTTGAATAAAGCAAATTAGGAGAAAGCCCAGCTCAGAGTGAAATCTGAGTTAATTGATGCCAACTAGTACTCACAGATCAAGTACCAACCCTCACGGCAGATGAAGGTGCCGATCCAGGGACAGGTTTTCAGGGATTTCTCTTTTGGGGGGTTCTTTTCTGGTAGCTCAGGCATTGGTTTTACCACATCAGCACGTGACAAGGCCATAAACACATGGCTTTAAAATGATTTCACGTTCGAATAGCAGCTTCAGGATTTTGTACGAAGTGTGCACACAGCTTGCTTTTGTGTTTCTTTTTTGTTTTTGCCTTACTGGCAAAAACACAAGCATGCGTGTCATGTCATTTTGAAATGAAGGCACAATTTCATTACTGAGGAGGGAAAGACATGTTCTCTTCCTGATGCATGGCACACCATAACCACTGAGCAAATCACAGAGCATCACAGTGTGTCCTATTTGTGTTAGAATGACCCAAGCTCTTTGAGAACATTCCACACTGCAAACACTTTGGTTCTAGAAAGCTAGGAAGAATGAGCCATGGGCGGTTTTCGGCATCTCTACCAGACACCAAGCTCTTGAGAAAAGGACCTTGCGAGCCATGCCTTTGGTTCTTCGGCAGTGCCTTGCACGGAACAAGCACTCCAGAAATATTTGTTAGGTAAACAAGTGAATGGTGTCGTGGGTGAGTGGTAGAGGAATCAATTCAGGAAGGGGAGGTGAGAGACGATGATGGCAAGATCGCATGGGCAGATAGGAAAAACAAAAAACCCTGAAACTGCCTCTTCTGCTTGGATTATAAAGTAACCTCATTAGAACAAAAAAGCACCACGTGACCTAGGCATGAATCTAGCAGCGGCCTTAGGACGACTGAACAGAACATGAGAACGCAGCAGAAGTCGAGGCTGCGAATCAGCTCCAGCGCGGGACATTTAGGGGAAAGTCTGACTTGGCATTCTGAGGTGAGTAAAGTTTTCAAGCGAGGATAGCACAGGGTGAGCCCAGAACCCAAAACTCCTGACTGGTCGCGTGCTCCTTGAGACCAGCTTGGGCAGCGTGGGGCAGAACTTCTCTATCGGCCTCGGGAGCATCCACAATTGGTGTCTCGTGGCCGGAGAGCTCATCAGCCTGGTGTGGAATCTTCTCCAGAACAGCCTAGAAGGTTAATGCCAATTCTGCAAGGACAGGAAGCCCATCATTTGCGGAGCTACTTTTGATTTGGCCTGTTACTTATCACTGTTCCCACTTGCCAGAACGCTTCCGCATTCAAGCGGCACCGTTGCCTTTGCTCAGATATTCTTCTTGCACATCCGTTCCACTCCTGCTGAGGCGGACACACGCACGGGAAGAGTGCAGACATGCGCGGAGTGAAGCTAACGTGGGAAGAGATGGAGACCGAGACCTCCGAGTGCTCTCGGCAGCCTCCGGGGACGTGGTCGTGAGTGACAAGGACAACATCCTGGCAGGACCATGAGACCGTGAGCTCTCTGTGCGAAAGGAAAGCCTGGGACTACTCCCGCCTCCCTCCCTTCCTGCGCTTCCCCCCGCTACCTATACTTTTTAAATGCCAGTTCTTCCTTAGTGGATGTATACTCATTAAATAGCAAGTGTTAAGAGATGTGAAGCTGAGATTTACTCCTTTGATAAGGTTTCTCATTTGGTTTATGTTTTCTGTTTCATAGTAGAAATCTGACAATTTGGTGACCAATGTGGGATTATATTTCAGTGAAAGCCCTCCTTTCAGTTTCTCTAACTTGCTCACTAATGCCTTGTGTGTGTTTTACTAATCTCCTATACCGTGCCGTTAGGTGAGGAGGAGTAAGAAGCCCTCAGGGGTTGCTAGTTGCTCTCCCACACTGGCTGTGCGGGTTGAAAGAGAGAAGAGTCTGCACCCCTCTTCTGTCTCGCTGGCCTATTCTGGTCCCCAGGCCTCCTGGAGGCCGCCTGCAGACTCCGCGCTGGGTGTGGAAGTCACGTTGGAATGTGTTTGCACAGTCTTAGGACATTCAGTCCCAGTGTCCTGTAGGTGTTCATTGTTCTTGGATACGACACACATGCTCAGACTGAGTGAAACATTTGTGGTGCTGTCAACCTGATTTCTTGACTCCAATGATCTTTGTATTTCTAATACCAGTTTGTGTGTTATGAATTTCTGATTTCTCCAATAGCATATGCCACTATATACATTTGTATTAATAAATGACAGTCTGGTTGCATTTTTTTTTTTTTTGCTATGTTCTTTTTAGATTATTGGTCTCATTCACATAAGACACCACCTTTGAGATGGCAAAATCATTCTGAAATTTGAGGCAAAGTTCTTTGGAGAAAACCTGCCTGAAGGGGTTGAATCTGAGACACACATGGACCGTGCTATGAGTCAAATGAAGAAGAACTTAACACAGCCCCAGATCATCATAGCTCACCATCTGCAATCAGTTGAAACCCCAGTACGATGAATAATTCGAATCTCCATGTGCAATACAATAAGATGATTATTTATGCTGTATTTATTACTGTCAAACCCTCTTAGGATCCTTAATACAGTGTGTTAATGGATAGGTCCTGTTATGCACTCACAAAAATTTGTGAAGTGCCCCTAACACACCCTGGAGAGATGACCAAGGCTCGAATAAGTTGATTAGTGTGTGAAGGGACAATGGCAGGGTCAGAAAGCAACTGTGCCCAATCTCGGCGTTCTGCGAGCCTGGGCGTGTGTGCCGATCCCCTCTGGGGAGCTGCTTTGTATCAAAAAACCAAAAAGACTGCCGACGACAGTGACCAGCAGAGCTCTGTTGGCACCTTTTCATGGCACATTTGCAAACTCAGCAAGACTTGAGAAAGCATGTTTTCGTAAAATCTGGGGAAAGGAGGCCACAACCCTGCCTGGGATTTCCGCAGATACCACTGGGACTTAGTGAAACTTCACTTCCTTGCAGTTTCCTGTGATTGTCCCTTGCCTAACAACAGGGCTCTAAGCCCCGGAACACGTTTCTCTCTGGCCCCTGGAGAAGCTATATCAGGGATCAATCTCTGAATCATCAGGACTGCCTATGAAAATACTTCCTGAGACCTGAAATGTCATCGGCATAAAATTTAGGAAACTTGGGGGTCAGTGGCAGAAAATGAGCTCTCATTCAGATTTTCACCACCTCATAGACGAAGGTTTTAAAGAAATGTTGTGGGAACAGGAGAGGGAAGACGATACTGAGAATATCTCACCAGGTTCAGCCCCATAGAATTGTTGATTTTGTTGGTTAAAAAAGTCCAGTACCAGTTGTTTTATATGTCTCAGCCTCATATTAAAATGCCACGATTGCGTAATAGAGATTCTGGCCCCAAATGAGCCTGAGAGAACTCTAACTAGGAGCCCTTTAGAGTGGTGTCCTGAGAGTAGCTAGTAGCCCAGGACACTCTCAAGTAATACATCGGGCATGTCTGGCAATTGGAAGCAATAGACTCCTTTACGGCTTCTGCCCCATGCGGTCCTCGACAGCCCTATGAGATAGTTGTAGGTCATTGTCCTGGATAATTTTCTTTGAAAGTTCCACATGAGAACTAGGCTTTCAAGTCTTGGCCACAAGGCCTTCACGGGCACAAATTGGTGTTTAAAAATGGTCCAGGGTTCCTATAACTTAGATTTAATGCTTGTCATGAAAAATGTGGTCACTTGATTAATACAATAAAATAGACCCACCCTACAACTCTCTCTAAAACAAACAAACAAAAAAGCTAGCCATTTTACCTTGGGCTCATTTGGGTTTAAGGCTACCGAGTTCCAAAACCAGTTAGTTATGAAAGTTTACTAGAATCCCACTCTCTGGGAGAATGTTCATAAATTGTTAAAAACCAGTTTCGAGATGTCGCCCTTCAATATCCCTAACTATTGTTAGGGACTGGCCAAATGGAGACATTGATAGGAGAGAAGTTAAGGTGTGTCTATCTCCCCCCCACCCCACTCCCCACTGCCTTGCTCCCTGTGTGGTTCTGGTTGTTTTCCCCCTGAGCTACAGCCCCTCTTCCACAGTCCAGTTCTCAAAAAGTTCTGATAACAGCATCCTTCCTTTGCCTTACAAGTGTAAAGGTAGTTAATAATTCCATCCTGTTCCTAGTCCTAGAGGCTTCACCATCAGTGTGGATTCCTTTAACTTAACCCTACCTACACTCTGTAAATAGTCCCTTTTTTTTTTTTTTAAGATTTTATTTATTTCAGAGAGAGAGAGCATGGGGGTGGAGGGAGCAGAAGCAGAGGGAGAAGCAGACTCCCTGCTGAGCAGGGAGCCTGATGAAGGGCCTGATCCCAGGACCCTGGGATCATGACCTGAGCCAAAGTCAGATGCTTAACCGACTGAGCCACCCAGGCGCCCCTGTA